>NC_068941.1:33636081-33939112 GCF_026419915.1 Harpia harpyja | reverse complement strand
CTCCTTTGTAAATTTCTCATTCTGTCTTCTTTGTGTCTTAAGCACCAAGATACCAAAGTTGAACCTGCTGATTTCTTACAGGAGACCTCTTCTATCTTTCAATATCTCTAACAAATATTTTTATTCTTTTCTATTTACAATATGCATAAATCTTACACATCTCAGCTCTCTTTCTGTGATCAGGCTTAGTTCCCTACAATTTGCTTCTCCAAGCCAGTATTGAAAAAAATTAAGCTTTTCACCTGTTGAACCTTTGTACTTTTATAAATGTTTCTAGGGTTTCTCATGCTTTTCTCTTTGAGAAGATACAGCTGAATTGGAATTCTGCCTCCACTTCCCTTTGAATATCTTTGTGGTTGGATATAAAAGTTTCCAGATAACTGAACTTATCTATTGCTTCTGCAGTTGATCACTAGGTAATGTTTGCTTGCATCCTATCTGTGGTAACTGAGTCAGTACACAGGCATTTCATTCCCTCCCACATTGAGGTCCTTGATGTGATTTTTCACTCCTGGTTTTCACTAACTCTAGCATTTGCTGCCTATTATCTAGGACTGCAGCTTGCCTTGTTATCTCATCGGCACATCTGACGTGTTCTCCGGGGAGGGGTGGGGAGTGGGACATGCCATTCCTTTTTAGTTTGCAGATCCTTTCAGAGCTTCTCTCAAAGCAAATTCTCTATACACGTTGAAAAATTCTGGGCAGCATATGTTACTGTTTCACACACTGCCTAATGAAATGGTTGCTTGCTGCTGTTCACAGAAGTTCAGAGCCCAGTAGTGACTTATCAGGATGTGTTTATTGGTATCTTGCACTTGGCAGTTTTATTCCATAGCCCATTTGGGTTAACTGACTACTCCTCCATGCCAATACCACCAACGTCTTCTGGGTAGATACCACACAGATTTTTCTGCCTCTGGACAAGAAGCAATGGGCTGCTGAGTATCTATCTTCTGACATTCTAAAAGCCAACAATTGATCTTCCAGCTCAGGGTATTCTTTGCTTGCTACATGCTCATCCTTCAGCATCACTTGGCTCTTAGTCATGATGCCACACCCATCTGTGCAAATATCTTGGACTTTCAATTTAGGTGTTAAATGAAGAATGAATGAACATGAGAGCAACAAAGGTCAGCCAGATGCCTCTTTCATTCAGTAAACCAAGACAAGTAGTCATTTCCCATTACTTCTTTTGGAGAGCTTATACATCCAACAACCAAACTTTCTCAGTTAGGTCCCCAGTTGCAAGGGTGATAGCTTTGCTTCATTTTTAATGAATGTCTCTTCAAGCTGTTGATAGAACACATCAACTGCATCTTTGTCATCTGCTATCGTAGGAGTGTTAATCTGTATGATCGACATATTGACTGGATTTGCTAGAAAAAGAACTGTAATGATTTTATTGCTGATTGGATTACATCCAAGCACATACTTTGATCTCCTCTTGGATATGACAAACACAGTGCAAGTTTCTTCTAATTTTTCTGAGCTTAAGTAGCAACCCGAGTAGCTGTTCATCATCCTAGAATGACACCTATTATTCCACTGCAGCACTGATTCTATATTTATCTACTTCAGATTTTTCCAATTCTTTTGCCATAATAATGTGCTTTTTTTCACCACACATTTCATGTTCTTACACTAACACTTGGTCTGCAGAAGATTGGTGGTATAACCATCAGGAATTATCTTCCTAAAGGCCTGGTAGAGCCACAAATACTCTATATGACCAATGACTCTATATGACCAAATATTCTCTATAAAACTCTTCTGAGCTGTAGGGTCTTGCATTCCATCATGGGAGAAAGATAAGAGGATGAATCTGTTGGCCATTGCTCTGCCATGCTCTTTGCCTAACCCAGCACACTCTCCAATTGTCATCTACCCAGTCATGCACATCTCCTGAAGTTTTTCAATTTACCTGTACCATGGTCAGCATTTGGAGTTTGCATACTCTGCTGGTCCTACAAGTAATGAACTCCTCATCTGACAAGACTTGATGTATATTTGATCCACAAAAAAGAGTGATGAAAGTGGAAGTACAAAAGGGATGAAAACATGGGTTTGGTAATTGATGGAGGGGCCATAGAAGCTGGAGGAAGTACAGAGCATTTGAAAACCAAAAGGAGAGTTTGAATATTGAACAAGTTACTTTAAGGAATGCATGTAGTAAGTGTTGCTCAGCTGTAAGCAGGAGTTGGGTGAGCACTGTAAAACCTCCAAAATGTAGCAGATCTGGTTGACACACCTATGGTCACTCTTCTTTTGCATCTCATAACATTTTATATTTATATTTGATCTGGAAACACAGCAAATATCAAATTACTTTAAATCAGGACTCTATTAAAACTGAAGCTATGACTCAAGTTCATTTTCAAACTGATTCCATGCTTGTTAGAGCATGTTTCTCTTTTGAGGGCACTCCTTTGCTACAGAGAACAAAATGGCAGCTTAAGTAAAAAGGAAAAAAACCAGAACAACTTCTTATTCTTTCTTGAACACTTACATAAAATTTTAAATGTGTTTTTCTGAAACTGAACTGAAATAAATTTTACTTCTAGGGACAAATCTGCCACTCACATTCCACTAAATAATTTTGCTTTTCTGTGGTGCAAGTCAAAGCAGAATTTGAGATATTTCTGTGTTCTCTTCAAAGTTTCCCATTATATTCCTCAGTGGCTTTCCTAGCTTCATCTTCAGGAGTTCTCTCATATTCATTGTTTTTATCAACTTTTTTCTTGCTTCAGATACCTGTGGATATAACCTTGCAGAAAAAACATAGTGGTATCAATACTTTCAGTCCAGTCTGTAATTTCTTCCATCAATCCCTCTTCATGAGAAAAAGAGATGAATGGCAGCGTCAAAGGCTGCCTTTTATTGATCATTATGAGATGTCATTAGGACAGATAGTCTGCTTTTTTTTCTGTTTACCTGAACACATTAGAATTTCTCTCTTAAGGATTTGTTGACTCTAACCTGTGATGCAGATATTTTAGGAAACTATATATCACCAGAAAAAGATTCTTCTGAGTCCACCCACTGGTCTAACTGTCACACATCTCAGGTTCAGCAGCTGTCTAGAGGCTCTCCATGTGATCATAGAAGCCTTTAGATGGTGACAAAACCATTACAATGTGAATTTGGACGTGGTGCTGGCAATCAAAGTAGTATTTGTTTAGTCTGTTCTCCTCAGGTTCTTCATGTACTTCTCTCCAGAGCAATCCTGCAATGCAAGAAGTCCCATTGATTTAAATAGAATCTTTTGCTTGGAAAGGCTGCACATGAGATCTGAAAAGTAAAAAATCATTACCTCTAATCTTCTCAGAAGAATTTCATAGATCTATGTAGCCACATGTTTAAACTCCTTAGAGTGATATCCTGGTACCCTGGAAAAATCTTTTCAATATGTACAACATAAATCCACAACCTTTACCTCAGATTTATGAAATGTAGAAAAGAAGAACTATTTTTTTCCTTCTAATTTTTGCATTATAGTTGGCAATTATGATCTTTTAAAGACAGATACTCACCCACAGTTACAACAAATCATTGTAATTTTTATTGCCAGCAATTAAAATACAACAGAAATGTATTTCATTTCAGATGCACTTCATTGTTCTCAGGGTCTCCATGCCTGTAGCTGCAGTATCATAAAAATCAATATGAAGTAAACAGAAATACAAAAATATGAATGACAATCAGTGAAGAACTCTGAGAAACCCCTTGGCTGGATGCTATCTCAGGGAAGTTTGATTGCAGCTGCAGCATTGTCAAATTTTATAGAACTAATTTTGTATAGCCATGTTATTATGCGCTTTATTATTTTTGTTAAATTGTGGGTTTGAGTTTTTTTATTACTCATGAGAATACAGAGAAGAGTCAGCTAGAGAAAGGAAGTCAGGATAACCATTTTATTTAGAATCTAAAGATTTTTTAAGTTGGCCTGATGACAACTCATGTGTCCTCATTCTTTGGGAAGCCTGTATAAAAGATACAGTGACCAAACCCATACCGCCAACACGAAGTATGGTGCTGACTGTATTGGCTTTGTGTGGCAAGGTTTTGGTAGCGGGGGTGTTACAGGGGTGGCTTCTGTAAGAAGCTGCTGGGAGCTTCCCCTGTGTCCGGCAGAGGCAATACCAGCCGGCTCTGAGACGGACCCGCCGCCAGCCAAGGCCGAGCCAATCAGCGATAGTGGTAACACCTCTGTGATAACATTTTTAAGAAGGAAAAAAAAGTTGCGGGACACACAGAAACGGCAGCTGGAGAGAGGAGTGAGAACATGTAAGAGAAAAAACCCTGCAGACACCAAGGTCAGTGAAGAAGGAGGGGGAGGAGGGGCTCCAGGCGCCAGAGAAGAGATTCCCCTGTAGCCCCTGGGGAAGACCATGGTGAGGCAGGTTGTCCCCCTGCAGCCAATGGAGGTCCATGGTGGAGCAGATATCCACCTGCAGCCCGTGGAGGACCCCATGCCAGAGCAGGTGGGTGCCCGAAGGAGGCTGTGACCCCATGGGAAGCCCGCGCTGGAGCAGGGTCCTGGCAGGACCTGCGGATCTGTGGAAAGCGGAGCCCACGGAGCAGGTTTTCTGGCAGGACTTGTGACCCCGTGGGGGACCCACGCTGGAGCAGTGTGCTCCTGAAGGACTGCACACCGTGGAAGGAACCCATGCTGGATCAGTTCATGAAGAACTGCAGCCTGTGGGAAGGACCCACGTTGAGAAGTTCGTGGAGGACTGTCTCCCATGGGAGGGACCCCACGCTGGAGCAGGGGAAGAGTGTGATGAGTCCTGCCCCTGAGGAGGATGAAGCAGCAGAATATAACGTGTGATGAACTGACCGTAACCCCCATTCCCTGTCCCCCTGCGCTGCTGGGGAGGGTAGGTAGGGAATCCGGGAGTGAAGTTGTGCCCGGGAAGATGGGAGGGGTAGAGGGAAGATGTTTTGAGATTTGGTTTTATTTCTCATTACCCTACTCTGGTTGATTGGTAATAAATTGAGTTAATTTTCCCCAAGCTGAGTCTGTTTTGCCCATGACAGTAATTGGTGAATGATCTCTCCTGTCCTTATCTCGACCCACAAGCCCTTTGTTATATTTTCTCTCCCCTGTCCAGATGAGGAGGGGGGAGTGATAGAATGGCTCTGGTGGGTACCTGGCATCCAGCCAGAGTCAACCCACCACACTGACCTACATAGCCCCTTGGCTGTTATTTCATTTCTGGTGTGGACAACTGACTACAATCCATACTTGTACGAAATATTAGAGCTGCTGTATCTGCAGAAGCAGAGATGGTAACTTTCTCTTTGCCTATTGCTATTGCAGCTCATAACTGGTATATTCTGGTGCACCAGTAAGCAAAGATCTTTGTCTACTTTTACCCATGCAGATGTACTATTCCTGACTCCAGCTGCACAGACCTTATGCAGGATATGTGACACATTATGCTGGCCTTTTGACTAAAAGTCACTTTCTGCCAAAGGGAAATGCAAACACTAGGAAAGTAAGCAATAACACAGTATCTTGATCAAAGTAAATAAGCACATTTGGGCTTTTCAAGCCATTCCTGAGAAAGCAAGGATGATTTAGCTGTAATGGTTGGAGTTGGTGCAGAAGGTGTGGTCCCCTGTTTTGCCACAGAGTTCTGGTGTGACTTTGAGCAGTGATGGAATTAGAGCGCTTAGGCTAGGAAAGAGCTCATGAGGTTATTAATTCCATCTATCTGCCCTGAGGCAGTATCAGCTGCATCGCTGTTAAGGTTTGTCTAACTGCTCTTAAAAAACATTCAGTGACTGGGGCTCTAAAACCTCTAGGCAGTCTGTTTCTGTGATTAATTCATCCTTATCTTTAGGAAGACTTTTTTTTCTCCTGATGTCTAGCTTAAACCTCCTTTACTACAATTTAAGCCTGTTACTTTTGTCTTATCCACCATGGACTCAGAAATATTTTCCTTCCTGCAGCAAGTTACTAAGGATTTGAAGAATGTCAGTGAGTCTCCACTCTTCTCATCTCAAGTCTAAGCAGTATGTAAACAGTTTAGGTGTGTAAACCCACGCTTCAGAAATTACTTAACTGGGTGGTATACCGCACATATCCCTTTGCCAAAGGGAGTACTCAGACCTACAAAGCCATTGTTAATGTCAGACATTGTACTTCTAGGAACAGGACTGTTGCAACTGCCAACTTCCACCAACAGTCTTTTCAGAAGTCTTTTCATTAACAGCTTCAGCAAGAACACAATGTTTCTGTATTTAAAAGTCAGCCAACTCAGCTGTTTACCACCGATATGCAATAGGGACAAATGGCCAAGTGCCAAAAGAACTATTTAAATGTGAGATGATGGTTATAAGATTTACCAAAGCAATGGAGTTCCAGAAAAAACATCCAGAGACTCCTAAGTACCAGTTTGTGGAAGCCCTTCAGGAAATCTGCATATTAAAGTATTTTAAGAAACATGAAGAGCTTGTGGGGGTAGCAAGTTCAGAACAAGGCTTCTCTGTATTCAAGTGGGCTGGAGAATAAGAAAACTGAAACATGCTAACTGCTTTCTAAATACTGACAAAAGAGATTTATTCTAATGGATTTTCCAATGAACAATCTTGAAGTTCTTTCTTACCCAGAATTTACATTTACCCAGTCTCCAAATTTCAATGAGATCTCTACAGAATAAATAAGAATTTTGATGTACAATTTATGCTTGCACGCGTGAAACATACCTCATGTCAGGAGGACACAAACTGTTAAGAGGAAGGTATGGTCCAATGTAAAACAGTAAATAGAGGCACTGATAACCAGAAGGCTGCCTGATAAACCAGAAGGCTGCCTGATAACTGAGTGGAGTTGTGTTCCTCTGTGCTTTGTACAGGTAAGGATCCTTCCCCTCTTGACCTCCAGGGACAACTGTTCTTTCAAGAAGACAATTCTGAATAATAAGAAATGTATTCAAGTAGAAGTGAAGGGAGGAGTACAAGAGGGAAATGATTCACTACCATAACTGAAGTAGAAGAATAACCCATTCATATGCAAGGTCATCTGTTGTTCTGTGTCATTGTGCTAATGAATCACCGTTTGTTTATACACTGGGAGTAGTACCTTACCAGTATGGATGGAAAACAGAGACTATTTGCAGCAGGGATTATGCCAGTAATTTTAATGAAAACTTCTAATTCCAAAATACCTGGCTCAAGAAAGGGCTGTATTCATACCTAAATGTGCAGAGACCTCCCCATTTCTTCGGTCTGTGTGACATTTAAACATATTTGTCTTAGTGCCAGATCTGTGGCCATCTGATCTGAAGCAGAATCTGACAGTGAAGACACTGATATATTATGAACTGCCAAAAGTACAAACTAAGGAGCACAATGTTTGTGCTTCTTCTACAGCTAGAGTGTTCATTAGTGGTTTAGAGGAGAAGAGAAACAGAAAGCCTGTGACAGGGAATAACTTTACTGGCAATATGACTAATTTATGCTTTAATTTTCCATCTAAAGGTCTTCAGAAATAAGTTACCTCAACTATGAGCCATTTATTCCAATAACTCTTAATCTGGATATTTAGGAATTTTTCAGTATGTTCAAATCTTGCCAAAGAATCTGAACAGAGAGAATCTCTTAGCTTAAATTCCCAAGAGGTGATCTCTTGATTTGACTAGACCAGTTTGAGGGGCTGCTCTCTGAAGAGGACTGTTTTCTGAGTCGATTTGTGGATAAGAAAACCTAAAGGTCATACAAAATCCTATGATTTGACTAAACAAGTGCTGAATTCCAGTTAAAGCCTAAGTGACAAAAGAAAAAGCAATGAAGTTTAGGAATGTTTTTCTGATAAAACCAATTTTTCTTCCCCAACATGGTAGATTTCTCAAATTTAAAAAAAATTTTTTTTCCTTGATTCACATGATTTGAGAATTCCTCAGGGCCAAATTCTGAGGTCTGAATGCAGTTATTTGAGCTGAGCACATTCTTGAGAATCACTGTGGGATTAGGACGCAACATGTCTTGGATAAGCTGGTTGCAATGTTCAATCATAATCATCACAGGCCAGATTTTGTCAGCCTTCCTCAACTGAGAGCTCTTGCATTAAATTCCTGACTGGGTTGGAACTACATAGGTAAAGGTGGCAGAATTTCAACCTTTGCTTTAGGGACCCATTTTCAATCATGGTCAGTGTATTTGGGAGCCCCTTGCCTAAAAGGACACAATAGCATCCTTTAGGGGCTTGACATTTCTGAGATTCTCAGATTCTTGCAGCATCTAAAGACCAAAAAAAAAAGTATGATTTAAATACATTTTTTAAGGTTTGGAAGGAAAAGCCTTCTTTACTAACCTGATATATAAAGCACAAAGTAATCCTACGCCCAGAGATAAATTGTAGAAACTCTAAATGTTGGTAAGATTAATAATTACACATTTACAGGAGAATTACAATCAATGCCTTTTTTTTCCCACTCTGTCACAGGAGCCCACTACGTGAATGCTTATCCTAACCTAATCTGAAAACCTATAAAACAGAACTGGCAAAAACAGGAGACTGGATTCATTCAAGGACTTTCATGTACTTCTCCTTAGTTACTGTTTAAATACTAAGTGATGGATGAGGCGTATGTGCAGAGTGCAGCTTGTATTTTTAACAATTGTTCTGAAACCTGCAGGGGGTCACTTACATGCTTCATGCAGCACAACCACAGGCCTCCCACTGTATTTCATTTCCTGATGTGCAGAAGTAATGCAAGATTCAACAATACATTCCTTCAGACCTCTACTGATTTTCAGAGAAAAAAAAACACCCAGGAAATAACTTGTGTACAGATTCTCACACCCTTGTGAAAAGAGAACACCACAGGTGGTACTGCAATACTTCAACTTTCAAAGCCAGATCTATGAGCAATGGGCAAATAACTACCCTAGAAGGAACAGAGTAGAGACAGGAATGAAACAGATACTTCATTTCCTACTCTGCAGAGCCATGTACCTCTGGAAAGAGCCTGGCACTATCCAACTGTCTGTACCTGATGAATGTTCCACAGCCCTTCAAATCTGCTAGTTCTTACAAGGGATCAAGCTCATGTTATTGCCCCATTTCCATGTGAGCCGTAAGCCCTAGATTTGCTTCATTATTCCTTCCTCTAAATCTCTGGGAAACAAGAAGGAAAGAACTCCCAGGCTCCTGGTGATCAAGTCAAACATCCTGTTATAGGAAAAAGCGTGGAAGATATTGTACCAAATTAGACACAAAAAAGCCAACCAACAAAAACCAAAAATGGCACCCAGGATTGATACCCAGGGCAAGTTTTAGATATATCATCAGTACATCCATAAAACTATAGTTCTTGTTACAAATTAAACAGAGAAAGTATGGTTTAGGGAATGGTAGGAATAGAGAGAATGAGGGAGCTAAAACAGAAGAAAAACATTTTAATGTTACCTTCAGGGGAGAAACTGAACAGAATTTTTAATAGTTCTACAGTAGGCAAATGATTAAATTATTACTACTAGACCCTTTCTCTAGTTGTAAATTTACTTGAAGAGAATAACATTTTCATTTTTTTTTTCCCTAAAATTATAGGGCAAGTTATTTGGTATGCACTTCGCAAATAAATAGAAGACAAGTAGTTGTGCTTGTTGCTTAAGGTTTTGATGCTTAAATATATTAACTACTTCCTAATTTTATAAACTTACAGAGTTTCACCTAAGTTTAAACACCTGTTTTACTTTGTTATAGCTGTGGACTAATAACTTTTATAAATAGCTCAAAGAAGCTTTACCTTCCTTTTCTTTTGTTTGTTTGTTTGTTTCCCTGTTAGACCGTCTACCCTATAAGATGATTGCAAAAATCAAGTCAGAATGTAAAGGAAGAAACCCACTCTAATATCTTCATCTTCTGATTAATGGAAAGATGGGGAAGAAAAAAGAAAAGACAGTATAACACAAATTACCTTATCTGGATAAAAACTATCTTCTGAGTTGCTGATAAAGATTTGGAACAATGTGGCTAGACTCTATGGGCTTGATATGTCAGCTCTGCACAATACCATTAGAAAATTTAAGAGGAAGAACAGGTTATGCTCAAACATTAATACTCTACAGGGCAGAAGGAGTCTTCCCCTCTTTGCAGAAATTCCAAGGGACTATTCAAAACCTCAAGTATTTAGTCTTCTGTTTCTTCCCAGGATCTACTTAATCATAAATATACCAAGTTCTATCATCAGCATGGCTTGGGCTAGCCACAAAAAAGAAGCCCTAATTTATGTCTTGAATACTAGAAGATATTGCTAACTCTTGTAACTGTAGATAACCTTATATTGTCACATTAGCTAGCCACTAAACTGCATATGTTACACACACTTAAGCAGTTCATTAAATAAGTCAATCAAACAAGGTAATCAAAAAAGGTAAAGACGAATGAGAAAAATAAGGGGACCATCTTCCCTCTACTGTCTGAATCCACCCATAAGCTGGTGGAGAAGACTGATTTCTTTTGGGGTAGAACAATTCCCTAATCTTCCTGTCAGGCCAATGAGAGAGTTACAAAATTAAGTCTATACTAATAAATTAAGCAGTGCCAGAATATGTTTTCAAGCTTGACACTCTTTCATCTCTATAGCTGAATTACTAAAACTGTCCCTGGCACGGCTTTGTCCTGTACCAACTTGTGCTCTTCTAAGCATTTCCAGGGATGTTAACACAGCCCCAAAACCACCTCCAGTAGCAATTTAGACAGAATGCCAAATATAGATATGGCTTATACAGGGCATACACACCAGCATGCACCTTATGGCTCTCTTCAGGCTACAGGCACAAGCAGCTAGCAAAGTATGTAGAAAGATTAGGGCATCAGCACAAACATAAAATGGCCATCCCATCATATATTGGGCCACAGACACCTAAGTATTAATTATAGACATGTTAATTTCTCTTGGCCATTCTTGCAGAACGCCATGGGCGTACATAATATCCATTCCAGGCAATGGTGTTCCACCTTTCGTTGACATGTGCGATGTAAGGCACTTATTAGGACATGTATGCAAGTTTTATAAGGGACTGTGCCAGAGTTCACTGAACAAAACTCTACCATTAAGTGTTGTAGAGTAACGCACATCTGAAAGTCACTGAACTGCAAGATAATAATGCTTAGTAGGCCAGTGAAGCATAAACACATGCATTGTTAAAATTAGTTTCTTTTAAATGGGACAAATAAATATGCAGTTCTTATAAAGAACTCACCTACTGATATGGAGAAAAAGATCTGTTCAAATGTTACTTGATTGAAAGGAATTATCTTGAAGTTCAGTGTATCACAGAGTAATTCTATTAAAGAGCTGAATTCCTCATTTTCCCCCTACCAGGGATGTTAATCACTTCCTTGATGTGGTATTACTTGCATTTAACCTGAAAAGAGATGGATTCAGTCATGCATACATGACTAACTCTGTTAAAACTTCAACAACAGAACAGAAAATCTACCATCTAGATTTTAACTGGACTACACAACTAACAAAGGCCATGCTTTGAGATTCAGAGACTAAAATGTCAATAATCACATTAAGTCTACAACAAACAAAAAACAGTAAGTGCAAAGAATGACACTCTTAATGTGTACTAAATTGAAAAGGAAAAAAGAATATACAGAATATCCTTTATTACAATTTAGCCTATACTGTAAAGGTTTTCAGAGACACAGCTCTCTATTCCAAGCAAATCACATGGCGTTTAAACAACCTGAACTTTATATAGTCAGAGCCCTGAACGTTACAGAAATTAACAGAAGTTAATTTTACCAGGTATTTACTCCTTGGTACAGACATACACTTTGGAATTAGACCTCTGTCTTGACAAAGCCTTTGATTTGCTTTGACACAAGAGAGTAACTTGTGTCTAGCAGTCTAGCAGTAACTCTTTAGCAGGGAGACTATGAGAAGGGGTTAACTGTACCCCGATGTGTTAAAGATTCAGAGGACAACTCTGACTTCACTGACTGACAGAATACAGTTGATACCATCGGGGACTAGTGAACTCAATACCACCATTTCTTTCCACCCAGCTGTCTTCTTGATTATGCAGGGCAGAAAATGTTTTTCAAAGGAAGCAGAGCAGCGTGCATTTCTCATAGAGGTCCAGTATTTCCCATGTAATTCTGATTTATATGCACTAGGTGGAAAGAGGTTCAGAAATTATCATCTGCAGAGAGTGATAAACTATCTTTGAGAAGGAAGAGCTTGCTACCTCTCATTCTAACAATAAGTCAAGGAGTGGAAAGCACTTCCAAACAGCCAGTTTTCCCTGGCAGCTCTGCAAATACAATTTGTTGCTGCTAACTCTAAAACAAACCACCCCAAAAAACATATTTGGGAGTGGGAGGGCATCAGAAAAAGATATTATCCAAAATAAGTGACAAACAATTCTGTGTTCTTCTATTTGTTTGATTTAGTCATGTTTCCCAACCACTAGAGTGAGGTTTGAGGATCAATATAAAGATATCTTTTGCTATGTTAGATGCTTTAGGAGATCCATTCCCCCCTAGCCTCTAGCTGTCATTCTAGAAGGGTATAGAGCCCTTGTAGGGTTTGTGACATAACTGTCATCCATCCAAATGTATAAAATGGCACTAGATGCCTTGGTTTAAGTATCTGCACATAGATGAATTACCTAAACTTTGAGGTATTTGAAGTGGTATTTTGTGATGGCAAACTGGATTTGTTACAATTCAGATCAAATTAGGTGCACCACACAGGCACTCTTCCCTTTTTCAGTGATGAATAGGTGGCTGAACTAGAACGTTTTCCCCAAGAATTCTTCTTTTTCCTCTCTCTTCATTACAGCTCATTATTACAAGAAGGTTGTTACAGAGGCCAAACATTTGTCCTGAAGGCATTACAGAAGGCTGTCATATCTTTTGCAGAAAACACCCTGATACACACACACACATGCTTCACTCCATCAGTGACTTTTGTCCTTCTTCATGTCATGGCTAGAAGCACCTTGGGACACCCTGGACACAGGGTCAGGTTTTGGTTGTTTGTTTGGTTTTTTTTTAAAGATCAACAGTAAGATTTTAGATTTCATTGTCTTCAGGTACACTGAAAACCAGAACCCCAAATCAACATGCCGGGCAATCTGCTTGGTGATAAATAATGCATCTTCTGAATGTGGCATGAATTACTGAGGTTTCATAGTTTAATTGCTATGATAGTATAATCATATAACTAGAAATCAATGCCCCAGCCTAGGAATTAAAAATATATTGATTGGAACTGTGTTTGAAAGAACTACCTTAACAGATTGAAGAAAGTTTTATTTGCTATTACTAATAGGTCCCTACCAACTCTGTGTATCCAAAGTCACAACCTTTGAAAATGCAGCCCCTCACCTAACTAGTCAAGCAGCTCAACAGACCTGCAATCTGTTTGCAATAGCCTGCCCTTAGTCAATTTACAATTACAGAGTGTGTAGTTTGTTTCATACTACTTTAACATTTTAATCTAGAAATACACCAAAACTTTAAAGTCAGAGAATTCTGCCCGGGCTATTAAATCAGTAGCCTAGATGAATAAAACTAAAAATGGGTAATACATCCCTTATTTAAATAATCCCAAGTTCTCTCTTTCTTTGGCTGAATAGATATTCAATATTTCAGTGTACAATCATGTGTGCCCCAAATACTTAACTGAAAATGCAAATGCTTTAGGATTTCTAAAGTGGTGAGACACTGGAACAGGTTGCCCAGAGAAGGTGTGGATGCCCCATCCCTGGAAGTGTTCAAGGCCAGGTTGGATGGGGCTTTGAGCAACCTGGTCTAGTGGAAGGTGTCCCTGCCCATGGTGGGGGGGTTGGAACTAGATGATCTTTAAGGTCCCTTCCAACCCAAATCATTCTATGATTCTATGATTCTATCTCCTAGATTGTATCACAGTGCTACTGTAAGACAGTTTTCCTTAATTACAACAAGAAACTAAAACTGACTTACACTGCTATGGAAAAAAACCAATGCATTAGGGCTTGCGTTTCCTTCCCCTTAAACTCTGACCATGGTTCTTGGTAAGAAATACTGGGCCCTTTTGAGCACCAAGAGCGGTGCTGTCTGAAGTTTAAAGGAAATGGAAAATCGGTCCTCCTGGCACACTTTTTGGCTCTGCAGTCAGCTTGCACCAAGCTGAGCTGAGCTGGAATCACTGCTTCCAAAGGGACTTTTGGTTTTGCCTCCTGAACTCCCACAGCTGCTAACACCAACAGGACCCACACTGGAGATCACTAGGCTAGGTATCTGTTTCCTACTAGTGATATTATTTGGTTACATGCTGTAAAACACGCAAGCAAGAGAAGAAGCCAAAACCTTTTTCTGGAGGCCCAGCTGCTGGGGAAACCATCTTCTCTCTGTATTCAGTACTTCAATAACCCTTTAGCTCCAATAAAACAAACAAACAAACAAACAAACCACAGTCAATTTGCCTAGGAGCATGCATAGCATTAATGCTATTCTTTTTTGTCTTGCACCTCCGAGGAAACTGCTTTTCTTTCACAGGTTGTACTGGTTGATATGCCTATTTTCTATCTGTCATTGCATCCCCACACTTATTTTTGAACACAGACATAAAACAAATATATACAGTCTAATGCCATATGTCCACACATTCATACTAGTTTGCTTCAGAAGGGGTAAGCTGTGGAGTTTGTTTTAGCCATTACAAAAGAAAAGTCTGTGTACCTGTAAGAGCTGGTGAAGTGAGTGAGGAAGTAGAAGCAGCAGAAGGACTTGACAGATGAAAATGAAAATGGAAATGGCCTCCTTGAGAAACCTCTTGCAGCCTGATCACCCCTGTCTTAGGGGTCTGCTTTTTACTGTTGGTCTCAGCAACTGTGGAGATATTATCATTTAAGAAACACTAACCTTTCCTCTAGCCTCAGCCAGTCTCAATTGCTTTAAATTGCAGTGAACGAAATAGGTCAGGTTCAAGTCTGCAAGAAACTGTCACACCTTTGAAAATTTTTCAGAGGTCCACATGCTTATATCTGTAAAGGTTGTTTGGCCTGTCTGAATCCTCTGCAAGATCACAGCTCTGCTTTGCATCTCCTTACTTCATGAGCTTAACTGTATCTTCATATGAATCTAAATTTTATCTTCATATTATAATAGAATTGGGGTATTTATTGGAATTTTTTTCTTACTCTTTAACACTGCATAAGCACTACTGTTTTTCTTTACAACAGCTACTGTTATTAGGTTCTTGAAAGCCACAGAACATAAAAAAACCATCTTCCTAATATTGCAGATTTTGAGTAACCTCTGTCAGCAAACATCATGACCCCAGAGTAGGATGTACTTATAAACTTACAGTAGTGAATGAAGACTTTTATAAACATGCTTAAGAATTCTTGTCCTGATTTTGCAAACTGCAATTTTGCTCAGCTTAAATGCACGTGAATTCCTCCATTAGGTTTAACACCAATACTTCTTTGTAATTGTAGACGATTGGGTTACTATTTCATGCCCTTCCCTGAACATATCTTTTGGAAATTATTTTGGAAAAAAAAAGCACAACAAAACCTCATTCCAAATACAGATATCAAGAACAAGAGGAGTGAAAGCTAAAATAATTTGATTTACAGTGATAACAGACTGGAGCTACTTGTTTTAACTACAAATCATTATACAGAACAACCATCAGTTATGCAACTTGAGATGAAGCCCATTTTTCCTGATACAGACATAAATGACCAAAATGTATGATGAGTTTGTTAATTAAAACAGTGGCAGAATTCCAGGAGGACTACTTTATGAAGTTTATGACAATACAAGTTGTTTAGAGCCTAATAATGAATGGTAAATTACCATATAATTTTACCAGTTTGCAGAAAGGATGCTTTTTAATTTTTCCCTTTTAGTAACAGAACATGAAAAAGTTCTTCCTAGTTCAATTTAGTCTTACCTACTTCATTTCTTTCCTCTCTTTTTGTGAAACATTAACCAAGACATTTAAAGTTATATACAAGGAACTAATCCTTTCTGTTCCTTCCACGGTGAAATTGTGCATTGCATACTAGTCTCAAACATTATGCAAGAGTTTGTATGAAGGAGTACTGCAGTGCATGGAAAGAATACAGCAACAAGACCTAATGGGCTGCCTGTTACCCAGCTGTCTCTTTACATTTTGCGTGTACTGCAGTGAGGGCTCAGTGCCTTCAGCCATTCAGGAACTGCCCAGCTGTGCAAAAAACAAAGCACATTTAGCATGTTCGGAGCAAATTAGTATTGCAAATCTCATTTTGCCAAACAGAGCAAGAAGACAGGGAACCAAGGCCTAGCTAGGCTGCAGTTTTAATTAACTTCTCATACCTGGAGTTATAACCACTAACTCTGACTGAAAAATTATCCTGGATGACTAACTGTAATGAACGTAATTATTCTCCCATAATCTGGACCCTTTATAATGTTTCTGCCTATCTCAGAGGCTGTTCTTTGTGTAAGTGCTTGGGAAATGGTAGGAACACCTCCATGCCAGCCATGAGGAGTGCAGATTCCCATTCCACATCTCCCTGAGGCAAGGGGAGGTCCTCTCCCATACTTAATCTAGCAGGAAAATGGCACCTCTCTGCAACCTTCTGTACAATGCACCTTCCAGTTTGCATCATCACCTCCTCAACATAGCTTGACACAAAACTCCTTGCCAGGGCCTGGGTTACTGAGAGAAAAACCACTAAAGCCTTCCAAAAACTTGAGCTAATGAAAACATCTCATTCCTTGCTCTAAAACATTTCCAGCAAGAGCCCAAGGAGAAAACCCCATAGTCAATCCCACCCCAGCCAAACAAGAGCTAAGAAAAGGCTGCCATTGCAAAACAACACTTAGATATCCAGGCTTACAAACCCCTTCCTCACATGCAGGAGGCTACAGCATTACTAGCTGGCAATATTCCTCCTTAGTGCTCCCAGATTCATGAGGTGGTTGAGCATATCCAGGAAGGCATCCTTTTTACACAAAGGCTTCTTTTTCTTGCTAGTTCATGCTGCTGTCTCTTGCGTAAGCTGTGAGCAGTCTTACAGATTTATACATCAACCTGAGGTGTTGTCAGATCTTTGGTTTTATTTCTTCATTAGAAAACTGTTTTATACCCCTTCAGAAACTCTGTTTTGTCCTTAATGTCTCAGTTGTTCTCTGGAGTAAAGTATCTGCTCCCTGTGGGATTATTCTCTTTATACAATTTATTTGGCCTGCAAGGTGAGCATGCTCCACAGACTACCCCTTGCAGGCTAACACACCTTTAGTATTTTGTCTAAAAGCAACATAACACCCCCATTTTACCTTGTTTTGTTTTTCTCTCCTGATCTAAGGCTCCTCTAAGTGTTTTCCTAATCCTTTTTTAGTACTCTTGCTAAATTACTTATGCTCATCGAGTGATCTAATTGCTGACAGAGAATGAAGTGATCTCCAGGCTAGCTTACCAAATGCTGATCTTGCACATATACTACAACTTCCAACTGGGAGCCAAGACATCTGTTGACAGGTGGTAACTCCTCCAGGATCTGCTCTCCTGCGACCTGCTGAGTTGTTTTCTTGGCTTATTCAGTTATTTCCTAAAGAAAGAAATAGGATCCTTCATAACTTTTGCTTGTTAAGCCTGGCTCATGTGCTCTCTGTGGCTTTGGCCAGGAACCATGTGGTTGGAGGATTTATATGAAGTGAAAAGGTTGTGATTCTAGTAAGAAATCCACATGACCCATCAGCTGTGATTTATTGGTCCCTACAATGACCTAAAAATATGTTGAATGGTTATATTCTTTCAGTCAGTGCTTAGCACTTGAAAACAACGCTTTTTCAGGTGGTGCAAGAATGCCTTCACATCAGTGCAATAGGGAAAAAGATTTTCAATAATGATTATTATTTTCTGTAAGACGTGCATCGTAAGGCTATTATGATGAATCTTGACAAAGTATTGTCTGCCTGATACTTCTGCTCAAATTTTTAGGTTTTTATTGACATTACTACAAGTGCATTGCTTAAAATAACACACTCCTAGGGCACATCATTCATAAAATTATGCTGCCTACTGTGGGCATATAGCTGTCATAATCAGGCAGCTTTTATGATACATTCCTTTACAACTACCTCGATATTTACTGTCCCTGCTGCCATGTCCAAGTGTTTTCCTGGCAGTATGCAATGTCTCTTTCAGGATGGAAGAAGAGGGTAGACATCACAGAAAGATGAAGCAGAAAAAGGGTTATATACCAAATGAAAGAGAAACAGGTGTCTGAGGTGCATAAGCAGAATTTGGGAGGATGTGGCCAAAACCACAGTCCTGAAACCTAGCTGTCTGTCAACAAACTCCAGAGCTTTTGACCTTTCAGTGCTGTCAGTGCCAAAAGCTCTCTTCTATGAACATGCCAAAGCCTGTCATCAGTGTATGGTACATAATTCCTCAGCCTTCTCTCCCACCTTTGTCTCATTTTGTGTTGGAAATCTGGTATTGTCTCCTATATTCTTAAGTATGCCTGGTATGCTGGTCAGATGCCCCCCTCTCCTAAAAGTGCCCTGACCACCATGCCGTTGACAGCTCCTGGCACTTGCGCAGTTGACGGCTTTCTGCATGGTGCCACATCTTCAAAATACAGAGAAAGACAATATAGAACAAACACAATCCTGCAGCAGTTACAGGCCCAGTCCTTGCTCAAAGGACCAATTCTTCAGTTTTCTATTAAACATTAATTAAACAATACAGAATTCTGAGTAGAGGGACTAGAGCCCTGGTCGGCCTCTCCTTTCCCTGTAATAAAGAGTGCTCTACCTATTAGGTGGCATCTTTTCCTTCCTGTCATACAGTGTTAATTTAGGGAAGGATGAGTCCTGGATATAGTAGAGAGCAGAGCAAACAAGCAGTAAAATACTCTGACAGCAATTATTTTTGGTAAACCATGTAAGTCTGGAGCTGCCACACAGCAACTCAGTTCCTCCTCAGAAATACTCTCAACTGAGCTGCTTAACCAAGCATTCTGCCATGCCGCTCCAGAGGTTGTGCAGCAGTCAGGAGTGCTTCTTCCCGTGCCAGTTACAGTGACCAACTGATGCTGCTATGTTATCAGAAAAATACTATTGGACCAGCACAGCATAACATTTCTATTCCTTTCTCACCCCTGCTCTTATATCCCCAAACAGCCCACATTCCTAACCAATCAGAACATTAGTCAGGAAAATAACCCTCCACAAGGCAGCATAAAACACAAAATCTAATGTTCTAATAAAAATATATTAACTTCCACTTTTTCATGCTCTTCTGTTAATAAAGTCCACACAAAAAAAACATGCTTATCTATTTCAGCTCCAGTACAGGTGCTAAATTCATGCAGTAATGTAATGTGAGTGCTCTGTCTTCCAGTTTTTCAGTGCATAACATGGATTTTTCAAAAGATCAAAGCAATTAAAAAAGAAATGATTGTATGAAACTAGCTCCAAAACTATCTCAGTTCTCCTGCTGTTCCTGATGTTTTTGATGTGACTGCCCCCACTTTCTTCTTTCTACATCTCTGTTCACAGAGTGAAGAGCTATGGCCACACACAGGGTTTCCTTAAGAAAGGTTTCCTCATAGTATAGATAAGAGGAGAGTTTTCCTTCTGTATAAATTGTATACAGGTTTTTTAATCTCCACTGAGAATTACTTTTGTATTAGATTATCAAAGAAGACATGCCCACTCTACCTGGACTCTGATTTGTGTTGCAAGAGCAGTAAAGTGAGTTACTGCACCTAGCTGAGCTGGAGCTGATAGCATTCACTCCCATAAACAGTATGAAATAGATAGATACAATCCTTCGCAGAGATCTCTTTCTTTCTGCTAGCATGCAGAAGAGACTTTAAAATTTACTGGAAATGTTCACTTTTGAATTGATTAAGATCTGTGGACCATATTCAGATTCCTATCATTTGGCTGTGGCAAATGAGCTTATTTTTCTACAAGATGAGATTTTGTGGACCTAGGAGCTACAAACAGAACTACAGGTGATCCCTAGCTGAATACTTTTCTGGAGTTCACAGCCAGTTTCTTTGAACCTTTTGAATAGTGAAGTAAATATATTAGATTTTACTTTTTCCAACAGGCTTTTAAATGCCAGGAGATCTGTTATTGTGAAAATGTAAATCTCAATGAGGAAGTTTGGGATCTGCTGAAATTGATGGAAGTCATCTGAATGATTTTGCCATGCAGATCAGACTTCATGTGGGTATAGGAACATGTTGATGTATGTCACAGAAGATGATCCTTTGCCACACAGAATTGTTGCCTCCTTTGTTTTAAGGAAAGGAGGAGATCAAAAGTTTTTCCTTTATTTTTGACACAGCTGGACACACTGGAGCCTTATTGGTTTCATAGAGTCATCTTTTGCAAAATAGTCACGGAACCAACCAGAGACCTTTTAACATGCTTGGAAACAAAAATTTCTCAGCCAACATGCTCTAAAATCTTTGGCCATATTCATATCTCCTCCTTGTACACCAAAGAGTTATTTGCCATGCTTAAATATGAATCAAGAGTTTTAAAAAAAGCATAGTTCTGGGTCCATTTGTTTAATTCTCTCTGCTTAATTCAAAGTAGAGTTTAGGAGCTAAGCAGAATTCTCATAAACCAAACCTAGATACAATACAGAAATACTACAGCATTTACAGACTCAGAGAAAATGTCATATATACTCTGACAGGTTTTTTTTCCCTAGGATTTCTCTTAAAGAATGTTCCATAAAACCTCAGGATTGCTCAGTCTGGTTTATGGTCGATTCTTACCTCAATTTCATTAACCACAATCAGAATTTTGCCATCATTTCACCAATGAACTCCCTGAAGTTGTATCAGTGCACACCAAAGCAAAATGTGCTTTCAGATCACTCACATGATACAAGATAAATTAAGAGTTGTATGCCCTATACTAGATAATTGCGAAAAGAATTGCCAAATTGCAATTGGCACTTTTTTTTGCCTTTTGCCTTTTGCTTTTCCAGATGACAGAGAGAAGACTGAAAGATGGTTATAATGGCAAAGGTAGCTGAGCTGTCCTCACACTCACAAAAGTGTAGGCATGCACTGTGCAGTGCCAACTTGTAGGCTCAGGGCTGCTGATCCTGGGTGGCAGGTAACCACTGGGGTGAATTCCATCGAATATGTGCAAAAGTCATAAATCTTGTGCTGCTCTGAAAGAGCTGAAGCCAGTGCAGTGCCTAAGTGCAGTTGTCCACTAACAGTTGTGTCATGCCCTTGAGTCTGTTCCCCTCATCTCCCTCCCATGGCAGGCTGAGCATGTCTTCCCAGCAGTACACTATTACAGACTTCCTTCCACTGGCTGTGCTGGTTACAGCAAAAGCAACAAAAGTATGTGCTTAGTAGGACACTGGAGTAACATCATCAGTTTTACAGATTTTTTTTTTTTTTTAAAAAAGCAACTACAAAATATCTTTCTCTAGGTTAAATTGCTTTTCTTGGACCTTGGACTCCTGGCATTTTTTGGAATAACAGGTAACTCTTGCTGTTAAGACCGAATTTCCTTCCTGTTACAATTGCCAACACAGCATTTATAGTTATTAAGAAAGTATCCATTGATACAATCCAATATGGTAAAGGGTCTGAAACATTGTTGACTTTTATCCTACTACCTACAAAGAGTGAAAGTAAATTACGGTAAGAAAAAAACCAACCTATTTTGTAATTCTAAAAACACGAAGGGAGGCGATCTTTTCTGTTCTGAATATAAGTTAAATAAGAGCATGATTTACCTCTGATGAAGACCGTGGCTACCACTGATGTTAGTAGACACTGGATTAGTCTAAAAAGATAACAAAAGAAGTGGTTCATAGTGCACATTCAGTCTTTGAACTCTGCAGTTAAAACTCACATAACACAAGATACAAATAACAAAATATTAGAAAATGCCTTGTAGAAATGCAAGAATTTAAGATGCACTGATATCTTTATCCTGGTAAATGGTCATACTGCCATGCTCTGCTTTACAAAGCATGTCTTATCTGTACAGCAAACTGTGAACAAGTGAGTGGTCATCCTGGTTCCCACTCACATCCCACCCCAAGTAGGAAAGAAGAAAACGGTTGCATGTAGTCTGCACAGCTGCCGTGCACAGGAAAAGACAAAAGGTCAAATCTGCTGATATGAAGTCTAAATTACTAAAATCACTAAACTTTCCAGCTTTGCAAGGCATAATAGCAAATGTAAAAGAAGTGAGAACAGCATCTGGAAAGATGGAAACGTGAAACAGTGGCAAGATGGTTGTTTCCTTTTCAGCCCTGATATCAGTGCCTGATGGTAAAGACTGCTAAAATGAACTTTCCTGGTCTTGCAGTCTTTGAAAGGAAGAAACCATGCTTGGTTTGCTGGATAACAACTAAGATACCAAAATATTTTCAAATTAAATAGGAGTCTTCACTTAGAGACCATTAGAATATCACAACAAATTTAAATTTACATTTCTATATTTATGTATATATATATTTAATACTTAATTTTATTATATTTCTATGATTATATAGATTTATATTGTTAATGATAACCCACGTAAATAAAAAGCCAAATATAAGAACTAACCTCTCTATCAAATTCCTATGCTCTACCTCCCTATTACTAAAAAAATTCTAGACTGGCCAGTGATAGTTGGCCACCAGAGGGAGCCTGCACAACTTCAAAAATTGCGGAAAGTAAGATTGACAATAGGGAAAATGGCTATGTTATTCGTCTAAAGACTGAAGAGGACAAGTGAAGGCTTTTTCCAGCCTTCCAGCGTTTCCACAGAAACGTTTCATATAGAACCCAGGCTTCATGTGACATTGTTTTGCTGCTTCAGTGTGGAAAACATAGGAAGCTGTTCAAAGTGAATGAAGACACTGAAAAAAGTTGCAGTAATGACACAAGAAAGGAGACAATAAACAGCTAACTAGTTCAGCTTCATATAAAACAAGTAAAATAGGAAAAGAATAATTTATAACGTTAATTCCATCATATTCCTGTTTCTGTTCTGTCTGTGTAGGGCCTAATCTGCCTACAGTGGAAGTCATTTCAGAAAAGGAATTCTCTCATTTTGTACAGGCCTAAGTATAGACAATATGGGTATAATGAATAAGAAACAAAGCAACAGACTCTCTGTACTTGTACTTCTCCAAATATTTGATATTGTTTCAGCAAATGTCTCTATGAATGAGAAAAAATACTTCTGATTATTCTAAAAATAAGAAAACTGAACATGCTTTGAGAATAAATTTACAACTTTTTCCATCCACTGGTCAGATTTGCTTCTCTGAAGAAAATCGCTGTCCTTTTGGATACCTCATATTTATAGTCATAGCATTCTAAATGCATTCAGTGATTCCTTCTCAAGCAACCCTGTGAAATGCCAAGTTAACGTTTATGAAAGTGGTAAGATTTATTGAACGCTCTTTCAGAACAAATTAGACATTTCCTGTGATGACTTTATTGGAAAAAAGATCAAAGAAATACCTCTCTAATAATATTGATGTTGCTGTGCTGGTAACTCTGTATTTTCCTGCAGGACATGGGAATGAAGAAACATCAAAATGGAAGGGGGGAAAGGGTACAAGAGACGAAGGATGGAAGGGAAATGAAGGCAAATGGCGGGGGGGGTCACTCTAGGTTATCAAACTGACCAGAAACTATGTGCAGTGGTAAAAGAGGAAACAAAAAGGACAATGTGTGAGATGTCCGCATCTTGAATTCAACCTATTACACAACATCCACCAGTGAAACTATTAGCAACTTCTGACACCTCACCAGAGAGGCCTGCTGGCTCCTTGAATTACAACTTCAGTGCCAATATGACTGTTCTTGCTGACTGCAACAGATGCAATATGAATAGATGGCCACATACTCCCTCCCTGCTTGTCACAGAGGGCAATTAAGCTCATTAGAGGCCTACATCCAGGCTCTGATTTCTGCTCAATACAGTAACTGTTGGATGTCTGGCAAAAGTAAAAAGATATATGTCTTGGGCTTCACAATTAATGGGAACAAAAGTACTGGGGTATCCTACACTCAAGCGTCTTCACTCACACCTTTGACTCCAGCTACTGGTAGGCTACCATAAAATTGTTCTTGCTTACACTATTTTCATAAGTCCTTTTGTCCTTTATATATCTTTCCCAATGTCATCCCACACTATAAATGTCTCAGGTGACTGGAAAAATTGCCACAGGTGATAAAAAATTGAAAGGTTTGATTTCTCATTTCTACGCTTCTGAAGAAATAGCCAGTATGATTGGGCCAGTTTGCCAGTTATAAGTTTCAATCTGTTGGGAAACTATAATTTCAAGCATATTTCTTCCATTTCTCACCACCTACAACAGCATAGATTGGTGGAATGAGCAGTACAGAGAGCTAAGAAGCTTCTGTTAAACAAAAGGTCTGATATTACCTCATCCTAACTACAGGACATCCCTTGTGCAGTGACTAGAACAGCCTCAGTTTAATTGCTTCTGCAACTTTGCCAGTTTGCTGTGTTACTGGAAAATCTTATAGTATTTGATATTTTTTTCTTATGGGTCAGGTACTGCAGTCAGGAGAGTCCATGAGAATCTCAGTCTCCACTTCTAAAGAAATCGAAGCTTCTGCGTGGTGCAGTTCTGACTTACCTCTAAGAGCATCCAGGATTAAAAAGTAATTAGAAAGAATCAAACAGCTCTTGTACATTTTAAGTTTCATGTGATTCTTTGGGGCCAGGCACATGCTGTGGGTTTCCTCTCTGCCTGTTTGATTTTCTGATGATTTTCATTGTTGGAGGTGGTGATGCAGGACTGATACAGAACCGACAGCCACATGAACCATATTTTACCCAAAGCACTGCAGGGTTCAGAGCCTCAGAGAGGTGACAAACACCACACAGAGGACTTCTTAGCCTGTTCCTTCTGACTCTTCTGATGGACATTTCAAGTGGCCAAGTTACAAATGGAAGAAAAGCACTAAAAAACTTTACAGAAAACAAAAGAATGCAGGCATGGGCTTTGCACTGAGCATTTTAGTTGTTGCCTTAAATAGTTCAGATCAAACAAAAGATTTGAGTCAGTCAGCGGTATCTTCAGTTCCTACTTTCCTAATCTAAGTAATAAAAGAACTCAGAAGGCATTAAAAGAGGTATTTTAAGGGCCCTAAATCACCTGAATACAAGACTTTGCATTTGGGATCTGACATCATGGCCACTCTGCAGTGAGACATTCATCTCTCTTCACTCAGATGCTTCTTTGCACATTTAGTATGTTTTACAGGGTTCTTTTGTTCTCTCCCCTGCACTAAGACAGACACTGAAATGTTGTGTCACAGTGTCCCACATAACATACAACGTAAGTGATGTTCTCTACCCGCATGGCTTGCTACAGCCATGCAACCCACTTAAATAAAAAGCAGCATTTTTCAAATAGGAAAAAACAGCAAGAAGTTAATTTTAAAACTTATTAACTTGGAGCTTCAATTTAATATTCTTTGTTACCTGCAATGTTTGAATAATCAGATTATCTCCTGAGGCCTGCAGTAGTTTCACATTACAAATTGTACTGGTAGCTCAGGACTCAGGTTGGAGTTTCTAAATCTTTAAGTTAGAGATAAACTATTTAAGTTCAAATCCTTCATACCACTTGTGACCTAAGTATTTCAATGCGCTGCTATGTTTTGATATCAAATTGTATTTGCATGTGTTTTTAGTATTTATACAAGAATGTCCAACTGAGATGCAATGTTTTGTTGATAGGAACATCTGCTGGGTTCCATTACAACATCCTAATAATGGGAACATGGCTGCTGTATTTAAAAAATATAGGAGTTTTTCCCTACCGTCTAATTGGAATGGAAAGTGGAGAGGATATGGTCTTCGCTGAATAAGGAGGTAACTCAGCAAAGGAGATGCATGTGCGTGCTTCATAAAGGTATCAATTTTCTTTCCAAATATAAAGTGGCAGCTTTGGATGTGGGAAGAAGTGCTATGTCTATTCATTTAAAAACATGGCCAATATTTATAGCATTCATGTATTCTCGTTCTTAGATCTCTACTGAAACATAATTGTCTACCATATACATAATTCTAACTGCTTAACCCAAAATTATTTTCCTCTTTAATTTTTAGAGAATAAACAGGACAGACATATAAAATCAGTATGTGTAACCAAAATCCTGTGTGCATATATGTACACCATGTCTATGCAGTATCCACAGATATACATAAACCTATGTACATGGTGTCGACATTTTACAAGGAACAAAAAAATGTGTAAAACTACTTAGAAGAGGTCAATTAAAAATAAAAAAACAACCCACCTCTAATGTATTTCAATTCTGAACTGCCCTGATTTTATTTAATCAAAGATATAGGAGGAAAACAATCCATTAGAAGGCTCCACAATACTTTCAAGGCATTGCCTGAACACATGTGAACTGGATATGAAATAGGTAGTATGTGTGGTGTGACATGAGTTTAGCTGGCAAGAAATGCACCAAATTATTCATGAACAGCACAGCAACTAAAGCGTAACAAATGACTGCCACTAAAACCATTATTCTGCAAACACCATTTATTCTATACAATTGTTTTGGAAATGTTTTAAGGAAGTTTTTATATATATGTATATGTATATATGTGTGTGTATAAGCATTTTTAATACATACATATACATATATTTTTATATTTCAGCATTTAATTTTGCATCCTTCTGCATCTAAAGCCAGCTACAGGTCTAAAGGACTGATCCGATATCCACTAATGCCGACAAGAATCTTTCCACTGTTTTCAGTGGACTTGGTTAACTACATTGGTTTCAAAAGGAGAGAAAAAGAATAATCAATAAAGCACACCAAAATTCCAGAAAGAACAGTTGTCTGGAACACAAGCATGTCATTGTTTTTAGGTTTACTATTGCCTGGCTTTTTAAGAGAAATCTTTTGTTTCTAGTTGCTTTAGTCAAACACTAGGAAACAGACAATGCACCGTAACTTCCACCTAGGCTTTCTGCCTGAACAATAATTATTATTCTGTCTCCTAAAGTAGCACTAGCCATAACCAGAGACAAAACCCATACGACTAAATGCCTCCTCAGTGTGCACCATAATTCTAATTTTGGTGATAAAACCTATCTTTAGCTTTGAGGATTTCAAATATACAATACTGCATACAGTTGCTGTGCACCATGCCTCTCTTCCCTGTTCTGCACAAACATAATGGGTGAAAGGTCTCAGAGGAACAATTGTTTGTTTTCAATACCATAAAAGTCAGCAACTGACTGCCTTCACTTTGTAGCTTTTACTGCATTACTTGCTTGGTGTCCAATAATCCCTATGAGCCATGATGCTGGACTTTCACATCTCTGAGCCACTTTCACACAGCCCACACACCACTCGGCATCCTGCTGCCACAATAGTTGTTTCCAAAAACCTGTTTTGAAACAGTATATTTAAAAGGCAAGCCCCACAGAACTGCACTGTACTAACAGAAAGCACAGCACAATTTATTCTGAAGCATAGGAACATGACAGGAAAGTTAGTACCGCCCGAATCCTTTGATTCTGTAGTGGCACATGGACCATAAAACTCTGCTCATGAAACTGAAAATTGCTTATAGGATACTAAAGTAGGTGGGTGAGAAATATGGCTCCATTACAGGACTCTTACTTGCAAGAATACATGTATGTATTCTTGCATATATGAACTGATGGAAGAAGGTATGATGTATTACTGGTAAGGGAGAAAAGCTAACTTCTGTTCTCCCCTGGAGTGCAGAGAAGCAGGAAAGAAAGCTACTATGATTCTGCATTTGACTTTTTGTACATCCAGTCCAGAACACTGTCCCTGATAGTAGTTAGCATCAGAATTTTGAAATAAAGGTGACAGATACCTTCCATCTGTATCTAAGGTCTTGTCCTAAACTCAATATCCCAGATTCAATCTCACTTCCAAAGTTTTTATTTCTAAGTACTGTAACTTCGGATGTGTTTCCATCAGTCCTCAAATCTGCCTAATTTTTGACCTCGATACCACCCTGTTCAGCTAGAAGCTGCATGAGAAGTATTTAATGAAAGTCATTTTCGGTGAACTATGACTCAGTGGTGTAGCTCTGAATCACTGTGCCCCTGAGGGTTACTCGCAGGGTATGACAAGAACAGCTTCTGGCAATGTGGGCTTCCCAGAGCCTGGAAATAGAAAAAGGTCAGTGGTTTCCTTTCTCCTACAATGCCACATCCTTTTTCACTTTGGCATAGCCCATACCACGCCCTCTTCCCTGAGCCGTTCATACACTTATGCCCTGGTCCATTAGAGCTTGCTCCAACTCTGCAGGCTGCAAGGCACCTCAACACTCAGGGTAGGTCAACACTGGTAGGCCATGACCTGCCAGCTCCTATAAAAGGCATGGGAAGGAGGCAGCAGTAAAGAAGGTGATGCAAAGGGGAGGAGAGTAGTGAGGGATGGAGACAACTATTGTGCTTGGTCTATGGAGGCCTTGGAAATCCTGGGGGTTTGCCTAGTTAGGGCCCTCCTGTTGTCAACCGCTGCGAGGCAGCCAAACATCGGTATACTGCAGATCAAAGTTAAAAGTCAATTGAAGTAGCATTACAGGGTGATTACATTGCTCTGACTGTGCTGATTGCATGGGCAGACCGCCATCGGCATAAACCACAACACAAACTGCTGAATCAGCTCCTTCTCTAAGGAAAATGAAGCTAGGCAACCTATAAATCCCAGCAGCTACGCCACTACAGTCCAACAGAATCATATCTCCCCCAAACCCTTCCTTTCATTTTCATTTAGTCAGCAATGAAATGCAGGGAGATTATTCATTGGAAAATAACTCATTCAAATACTCACAGGAGGGCTGTTTGGTAGCTGGACTCCAATTCATACACAAGATGCCTGCATATAACGAGGAGCTCAGTAAGGCAGCTACTTCCAAGCACAAGAGTGCTAGATGATGGGGGAAAAATTGTCTGTTTGGATCATCAGCAGATGGCACCTATTTTACCTTCTTGTCACTAAAAGAAAATAAATGGTTGTTACTCTCATTGCCTGAGATGAGTTTCCCTAGGTGAAATCCTTAAAGACATCAATTTTTATTTTAGTTTGTCGTGTATGCACTTCGGAGAGTTGAGTCTTGCTGTGATAATTCCCCTGGAGTCTTTGGAAACTTTGCTTAAGGAAGCTGTGACAAGATCTGGTTTGTGAGACAATAAACAGCTCAGATCTGTACAGCTTTTGAAGGAGGTCCATTCCTCAAAGAATGATTTCTCTGTTTCCAGTGCAGGAGTTAAAGGACGTGTGAAGCTCTTATTCTAGTCTGGTTTTTGTACCTTGCATTTATCTTCATTTGTATTGTCTGTCTTTTGCATGAGATTCATAGCTCTTCTGTATAACGGTCTCAGCATGAACAATTCTGCCAGTAAAAATTAAAAACTACAAAAACATGTATTACTGTAGAAGTTAGAACTGATTCATAGAATGTAACCTAACACAAAACCATCTGTAGATCTCCATGTAAAACTAGTAAAAAAAAAAAGTTAAGTGCAGAATTGGGCAGACATATTCTGATTGTTGTTAAATTTGTGATTGTAGACATGTGCCAGATATTAGCTTTTATTGTATTTTGCCTTAGACAATGAATTCAAGGCTTTGTCAGTTATGGCACATCCTCCTCAGATTACAAGAAACAAGCAATGGACATTCCCTGAGTACATTCTTCAGTATGAATCCATAATCACTAACCAACATCTCAGCCATCTATGACAGGCTGTTTCCATTTTAACATAAAAGGAATTGTTGCTCACTGTGTCTTGCTGGTATTATGTGCTTTGTTATGTATCTCTTTGATTTTACTTTAGAAGTTCCGCTATTAAGAATATCAGGCAATTTTGATTGTCTTCATTATTTGCCCTCCAAACCCATAATTGAGAAAGAATCTAACAGGCAACTACAGCACCCATCAAACAACATTAAAATCTATTGTAAAGAGAGGGTATGGGAAGAGGGAGCGAGGGACAGAGAGATCTCCTAGAGCACACTGTGCCATGTGGGAAATTACATAATCTAGGCAAAGCATGATACAAATATTTCTTCTTTTGTGTGTGTGTGTGTGAAGGAAAATATAACATCAGCTTCATTCTTGCTCATGCCTCCTCTTCATAAAGCAAAAAAGCTGCCATCCACTGTAATAGGAGAAGGTTCTGGGCATTTCGTGTACTGAAATGCTACCCGTAAACAACAAAAAGGCAGCATTTTGTTGCATTCTGCCTGGGTTATATAGTCCCCAACACTATAATATGTTCTCCAGTGGCCTAGATATCAGGGTGTAACTTGGATGTAGATGAAGATCTTTAGTTTTTAATTAATTATACATAGTGCAGAATCTGAAAGGCTATCTATAATTTATGTATCAGTGTCTCAAAAGCAGTCATTCATACATTATATATTCAGACAGAAAATTATCTCGCTTTTATTTTCCCATAAAAAGTATATTAGGATGTTATATGTACCCTCCAAAATGGATCAGTGCTTCATAGCTCTCAAAAATGCCACGTTCCACTGGGTTCTGTTTGCTACCAGAGGCTGAACGTGCAAAAGCATTACTGACTGAGCATCTCTCCCTCTCTTCTGATGGGCTTTTAAAAACGATCAGGCCACTTCTTGGATATGTGCTAATTTACCCATAGAGAGACAGATAATGTGAGAAAAATAAGTTTATAAAAAGGGAAGGAAATGATTTAACAATAAGGGGTTTCCAAACTGGACTTAAAAACTGATTATGGCAATATACCACAACACTCCTATAAAATAGAGGAAGAAAAATGTCATTTTTGAAGTACAAGTTTATGCAAAATTATTGTAGATAAAGCATGTTTAATATTAACAGTCATTCTCATCATGCTGTCCTATTTTCCAAGCACGCACCTACTTACAGGCACTTTAAAAAGTAAAAATAAAAAAATGCATACTGTGTATGCCAAACATGCAACTCCTGGAAGTTGCTTTCAATGCTCTATTTTCTCCCCCTCTCTATCAAGCTACAAAGCCTAAAATAGTGATACCAAGCTACATAGTGCAAAGAAAGTCAGTCTCTGTTACACCTCAGCCTTTGTTACGCCACTTTCATGTGTAAAACAATGTAGACAAGATGCCAGCAGGATCAAACAAGCCCTCCCTCCTGCCTCAGGTGCTGGGGAGGTCATTTCTGGGTGGCTGGGAAGTCCCAGCTATCTAAGAGTCAACTCGTTCACTCCAGGACAGAGGGAATGAGTCACAACTACACTTGCCTTGCTGCAGCTTCACCACAGAGGATGTGGGACCAACCAAAGTACGAGTTGTGTTTTTTTCAGACTTGACCCTCTTCCATGTTCTACACTCCTAAAAAGCTGTTTCTTTTTTTTCCCTAAGGTACTGAAATAATCCAGCCTCAACAGAGATTTAGTGCAACTGAGATAAGAAATATTTTCCCATCCATAAGGGCAAGGAGATTATAAACTAATTAATATTTCTGATGCATCTGGATGTATGACAATTTGTATGTAGTGAGACGGTGAGGTAGGAGATCAGAATTCACAAGACAACTTTCAGCAAAGTGAGAAAAGGAGTATCAACCCACACAGAAAGAAGGTATAAAAATTAACATTTTTTTAATGTGGGTCCAAAGTTGCCATCTGAATTTCATTTCCTCAGTACAATAATATTTTGGAGGAAAAAAACCAAAACAAAACAGTCAACATGACCTACAAGCAAACAATCTAGAAGAGAAACATAATTCCTTGAGATGCATATACTTTACTTTCCTTTATGAGTGCAGCCAAGCATTAAGCTGCTCCTGCAGGTATGTCATGGGGGAAAAGACTGGTCATAAATATTTTTGGGTTAAGCTTACCTCTCCCTCTCTACCTAGTACACCACAAAACCAGTTTGTGCAGTATGTATAACTAAAATTATCACCTCTCAGAATTGAAATTTGGGGATGGAAGGGCTTTTGAGAGACATTATTAGTAGACTGAGGTGTTATCAAACAGAACATTTAACTTGGCTAGTCTAAAATCATAGCATATTTTGCCTTCACAATTTGTAGCCCAATAACTAGGATTACCAACTGGCTCTTGGCAGTTATTCTGAAGATTACAGTAATTACATTTCAATGAATTTCTCCATAATCATCTTCTTCTTGGTATAATAAAATTTTAGAATACTAATGTATGAATTAGCAGGTAGTTGTCACAGAACTCTGAAATACAGCAATTCAAATCCAGCTCTGAGTTTTGAACTATTATTTCTTAATCTTGTAAACTGTCCATCTAGTAGTGAACAGATTCTATTTTTTTTTTTTTAATCTCTGCTGCTAATATTTTGTTTCTGCTCTGCAAATTTGCATCACTAGGTATTTTAAATAATCTCATAGGTTTTTCCTCATGGGACTCTAATGACAGTTTTTGCATGATGGTCTACGCTACAAAGTTATATTTCTTTGATATGAAATCAGTAAAAGAAAAAAAGACTCTGAGGAAAAAATGATTATTTTATCACATTTATCAGCCATTCTAAAAAAAGCTTAAAAAAGCCCTGTGAAACCTCAAGCTGAGGCAAATATGAAAAAGAACTGTACCTTTGTAAGTAGTTAACTGCAGGCAAATGGCAATGTAATATATGCTGAAATTGCTTCTGCAACAGGAACTGTTAGATTTTCTCATTAGTTGAAAAGTAAAATATTGGCAAATTAGACTATAATTTCAGCAAAAACTCTTAGATCACATGGTCTATTTATTCTGTTCTGACAGGACTGAGCTGTTAATTTTGAAGTGTTTTGTACAACCTGGTTTTGAGTAACTCCAATTAAAAAGTGAATAAGATCATTCCAGTGAAAGGTTCTTTATAATTCATTTGCCACCTGACAAGTTGTCTTTGAAAACTACCACAAAGTACTTAAACTTCATGCTATTAGAAAATATTCCTTAATAGACGTTATTGGTTTCTTCATACTGCTTCAGTTGTATCTGAAACAGAATTTCTTACTTGAAGAATAATGACTATAACCTAGACTAAATTAATTCTATGGTCAATGGTCAAAGGTATGCGCATTACTAAATTAACAGGAAGAGGCTGTAAATCAACATTGTTTTAACAAACCATTACAATACAATAATTACGTTCTGAAAAATTACAAATAGTCCTCAACAAATCAAATGTCAGGATTGCATAATGTTACATGGCTACTGAGAAGACAATTGTCACCTTAGTCTCTCAGGCACATACTATTAGTAAGAAGCGAGTGCTGACTATTGGTCAGGAACTATACATCACCTTTGCTCTGGTTTCATTATTGGACGTCTTTCTTTGCAATCCCAAACACTGAAGTCAATAGCTTCCTTGCTTTTAAATATCCACATTTTGCTACAATCCTATTAAGTTGTCTTAAATTAGTCCTTTCCTGTTTGCAACACACACATTTGCTATTTTTCAAGAATGTAATTCAAGTGTCCCCTTCCTTTATCTTCCACACCACTCTTAACAATTGATTTTAAAGAGGAGCTAAGCATTACTCCTGTGTAGTTCAAGCAGTCACCACTTTGCTAGACATACTGGCAGATATTCTCCTAATTTGAAAAGAACATATAAGATGATACAAAGGCAGAAAGAGTGATACATAGGAAGGTATGTCCACAGACTTTGAGGAGACTGAAGAGGGAATAAACCTGACTTGCATCAACCAAGAATACAGTCCAAAGACAGTGAGTAATCTAGGTCTAACAAATGCAGTATGTACACATCCAGTGATGCTTTCAGTGAAGCAAAGAAACACAGTATTCTGTTATTGGAGGTCTGAACTGATTTGAACAACTATTTATTGTCTTTCTGGTCATTTATTTATTTGTGGGTTACATATGTGAAGACAAACCAGCAGTTCATTTATGACCAAGCTTTACTTATAACCCATACGCCACTCTGTTGTCTATTTAACGGGACGTGAGTCCAAATCAATTCAATTTTTCTAACATCCTGTTGGGCACGGCATCAAGTGATTTATTAGCAGTGTAGTTCTTCAATACAGATTTTCAAATAAAGGCATAAAAAACCCCATGATGGCCGGCATTAAAAATTCATATTTACCAACAATTACTGTAAGACATAGACAAGACACATCAGGTATTACCTTCCTAATTAGGTAAGGGTAGCTTGCTATATAGCATTATATTGTGGCATTGACTTTCTTATGCTGTAAACAGCATTTGAACTGTTTTCTAATCACATGATTAATTCAGTTTGTTACCACTGAAGGCTTAAATGTCACCAAATTCATAGATTTTTGTTAAGCAAAATCTTGAGGATTAATGTGCCCTGTACACGCATCCCAAAACTTAAATCATAATAACTGGTAATTCTACATGAAATTATATTCCATAGATTGGGGGGGGGGGAATTTTTCATTTCTGCTCTCTGTTAGACCTGTAAAGGGACATTTTTTTAAGTCCACACAGATGTATAATGTATCTGAAGTTTCTTCAAAACTATATAAAAGTCTGTTGTGACCACCAAGGATGCTATGGGAGGAAACAGAATTTTTTTTATACGAGAATGAAATTAAAGAATGACACAAATCATTTTCATGACATACTGGCAGTGTTTTTATGTTCCAGGCCACCTATTTTATATTCTCTTATATTTCGTATCTGTCATTAGCCAATTTAATCATAATGGTACTAGAGAAAGAAGCTATTAGATTTGTCTCACTTGACCCATTTTTTCCTTAACTGACAGTGTTACTGTCTACAGTAACATTTTCTTTTGGATTCATGTTCCCTTCTAGATCTGCTTTATTATTATTTTAGTAGGCATGAACTTAAGTAACAAAAGGAAGGTCTCAAGCACTATTTTCTTGCTTCCTTGAAAGCTATCATACAAACTGAGTAACACTCTTAATTCTTCGATATCTCTTCATAAGATTTAACCAATATTTAGAAATATATCATGTACTTAGTTTCTTCTTTCTTTCCACTAGACAGGAAGAGTGGACATTCAGCTAAATCCATGTTAATTCCTATAGTAACATCTGATACCGAAATGAAGTTATCTATCTGTGTGCATGAGCAGATAAACTAACATGACTACAGCATTAATCTAAAAAAACCCACATACATGCAAACCCGTTAAAATACAAAACGAAACAGTATCATCCGAAATGCAATACTCCCAACTGCTTATATTAGCAATTATAGCAATACTATCTGTATTGCAGTATAACCTAGCAATATTATCAGTGGATTTTACAATGAAAGCTGCAAGTAAAATTAACAGTTAATAATGAACTGTGAATAAAACTTTCAGGACCACTTCAAGCTCTTTAACAGAAAAAAATAGTTCAAACCTTAGCAGACCTGTAGGAAACAAACATGTAATATATGTAGGAAATTATACTGGCCATGTATTGAATATTAATTATATCCAAACAAGAAGCCACTATTCCAACAGCAGCAGTATATTCACAAAGAGAAAAACAAAAACAGTATTAGCAAGAAATTAGTTTTGAGAAGATCAGTGAGAAACTAAAGCTAAAAAGTATTACGGAAGTATATAATTATGCCCAAATTAGTGTTATGAATCCAGGATGTTTGGAGGTAAGCTTATACTTGAAGTAAGTTTATTAAAATTGAAGCTTGAAATTCATATTGAGAACACTTGGACAACCCAAGACATGTTTTTCATGTTTTAACATGGATTTTTTGTTTGTTTTCCCTCTAATATAGCACCGCTTCATGACAAGCACTGAGGTTGCTTAATAATTTAACCAGTTTTTCCTTGCCTAGAAACAGTGAGTGTTCCTACACCTGCAGCACGAATTATAAATTCCTTGATTTTATGATATATACAAAGTGCAGTCATTAGGAGGTTGAAGAACTGGGAAAACCTAATTCTTCTGCTGGGCTTGTAGAGAAGACCGTGACGTGAGAGACTTCACAACAAACTTAATTTGTCAGCAGCAGTCTTTGCTGGAAATGGCATTGGCAGTAATATCTAGTCATATGCAGACATTACACCTCATCAGAGAAAACTTTAATGACTGGGCTGGTATAGGAAGAAGTATAAATTGATGGCAATAATTCTGCAGTCAGAAAATTTAGCTGCTTTGTTCTTAGAAATAAGGCTGCTTGCTGTAGGCATCACTATACCTAATACTGTCTTGAGTTGCAAATAGTCAGAGACCAGCACCATGCTCACCGTTACCGCTGTTGTTCTCATTGTTGTCTTGGACAGGCCAGTATCACTGTCTCAAATGCTGTGATGGCAGCACCATAGCTCAGGAAAACTCAATGTTCTAGCAAGCACTAGTTCAGCTCAGTAGCAAAGACTCTATCAGGTTCAACGAAAAGCACAGACCCAACATATTCAGCCTAACTGTCACCAGGTAGGGGTTAAAGTGCACATACCATGAAAAACGAGCTGCATTACACCAAGCAGTGCTTCTTATAACTGCCACAATCCTCACCAAGTTTTATCCTCCCTTAAACTGTGATCTAACAACACAACTCCTGTATCACGTTCCATCTCTATCTTCACCTTCTCAGCAACCTGTCGTAGATGGCCTCCTTCCAGCCTCATCTGGATCACCCTACACCCTAGCACCATGCTTCCTTCTTCCCCACTGGATGAGAACACACATTTTGTCCATACCATTGCAAGCCTTCATGTGTGCCATGTGCGTTGACCAATGCTCCAGCAAGGCCTCCATCGGGAGCAGAGCTTCTTGCTTTTGGACTGTGCTGAAGGCTTATCTTTCTATGACTAGTAGAAACCTGCCTGTTGTTTGGTTTAAAATCTGAGTAGAGCAAATCTTATTCTTCCTTTTAGGATGCATTTCTATAGTGCTGGCTTACTTTTCTTTCCTCACAAAATGTAAATAATTGGCCTGTCACAATTCCATTTTGTCCCTCATCCTAATATGCAGGAAAAAACCCTCATTTTGTTTTGTTTTTACTGGAATGACAGAGTTGCAAGTTCCATTTTAGTTATTTTTATATTTAAATACACTTATACTTAATTATCTTTTTTTATTTTTCTGAATTCTTATTTCTACAGTGAAGATCGTCACAGTTCAGACTACTAAATCATCCCAACCACATCCAATCACATTATCTGACCCGTCTTTTAAGAAGCAGCAATCATTATTGCTTTGGCAAAATAGTAAGATACAGTATTTCCAAATGTTTTTTCTTTGACATATTGCTTCGTCCATTATAAGATATCTCCTTCCTGTTCATCCTGCTCACGGCTCAAGACTACTTACACTCCAGTGCTGCGTCCCCTGTGCCCAAAAATACAGTACTGGCATGAGGTATTGCCTAGATACCTGTCACTTCAATGAATGAAACCTGAAGGGAAAAATGAGCAGAAGGGAACAATGGGAGGTATTCCAGACTCTTCCTGATGCACATGTAGGCTGACATCATTGGATCTAGTCTGGATTTTCCCTGTGTGTGTGTAGCTAGAGGTTTCCTCTGTGTGGTAGGCCAGGCCAAGCCAGAAATTCACCAAAACCACCCACTCATTACCAAAAGCATACTGAAAAAAAACCCAACCCCAAAACATGCCAAATAAAAAACAAGTATCTTACTGTGTAATGACAGAAAGAGGAACAGCTCATGATGGTTCAGTTTTTCACATATTTCAGTTGGACACTGTCTCTGCAGCATGCAAGCGCTTTACAGAAGTAGTTCTTTGACTGAAGTCCAGCCTCCTGCAGATTTGTGGTTTGTGGTTGATTGCAAACTGTGAAGGTTTTGTCACGCTGAGACATCTATAAAGACTGCCTCTATGTGGATTTTCCGTTCTCTAATAATGCTTGAATTCACTCTGCAGCCTTTCCTTCAGTTCAGGCAGAGCTGAGTATTTGTCTCCTCTATTTTGGACACCCACATTCCTGAAACTGATACTTAGCAACTTCACCTTTGAGATCTTTAAAACCTTTGACAAATTTCACTACAATCAGCCACAAGGCATTAAAGTTCTGGTGGGGAAGGGGAACACAGAAGTTCAGATGGGCAAGAAGCACACACCCATGCGTGAAGTGCAGTCAGACAAGCTTTGCTTCCTTTGGAAACCACCTTAACACTTGTTTCTTCCAGAAGGTACTTTCAGTTTTCCTGTAATCCTACTTTAAGGGGCAACTGTGGCTCCTCCTGGTGGGTCTGGCCCTTATTTTGAACTTGAAAGATGCTACCTTGCCCAATGGCTCTGGACTAAATTTGATGGCCGGCATAGCAGTGAGCTGAAGTGTTTGCAGTCTCTCTCGCCGGCCACTTTGTCTCACTTTTTTAGGATTTGGTTTTCCGCTGTGCCACGTCAAAAAATAAATATATGGCATGGTATCACAAAGGTGTTAAATCACACCGCACCAGAACACCTTCCCAGCAGGGCACTGAAACTGTGATACTATGACAGAGATCTCCAGGGAATTATCTCCCAGGCGCCCGTCATCCTCAGTGGGCTTTCCACCAGACGACCTGGGCTCCCTGCTGCGGCCTCACACCAAACCCTGAAACTCTGCCGAGGTGGAAAGGCTCGACTGCCGCCTCATTTTCTCTCCACAGCCAGCCAACTTCGACGGTCGAGGGCTCTTACCGCGTCTAACGGGGGGGTGGGGTGGGGGGTGTGTGTGTGTGTGTGCGCGCGCTTCAGCGGGGGTTTCCCTCACACTCCCGCCTCAGAGGCGGGCGGCGACGCTTCCCGCCAAAGGGGAGATGGGGGGGACCGGAGCGGGCGGCGGAGCCCCACGGCCGGGAGGAGCCGGGGGCGGCCCCACGCTTCCGGCCCGGCGGCGGCGACCTCAGCGGCCGGGACAGCGCCTTCTGCCCCGGGGGAAAGCGAGCGAGGGAGCGAGCGGCGGCGGCGCCATGCGCCCGGCAGGTCGGTGAGGGGCGGCGCGGCGAGCGGGGAGCGGGTGGGGGAGCGCGGGCGGGCGGCGGGGGCCGTGCCCGCGAGGGTGGGCGGGGGTGTGAGGGTGGGCGCGCGCCCGGCCGTTGAAATCAGCCGTCGGCGCGAGGGCGGCAGGCCGCCTCTGCCCGGCCGCCGTGTGGTGGCCGGGGGGCAAGCGGAGGGGCAGGGCTGTCAGCCGAGCACAAGCCCTGCACGGGTAGGCCTCGTGGGTGAGGAGGGTTTTTGTGGTGCTCGGCGTGAAGGAGGGCTTTGCCGCTGGAACGGATGCGGCGGTTTTCTCCAGGGCTGCCCGCGGGGGCTCGGGGGGCTGTCGGTGAAGGGCGGAGCCAGTGGTGTGCGGTGAGATTCCTGTGGAGAAATGGGATGCGCTGCTCCCGGGGGAGTGCCTTTGCTTCCCCGGCTTGTTGTCCAAGTGTTGTTTTGCAGAGTGGAGAAACCTGCGTGAGGTGTTCTCTGCTTTTTCCTGGTAAAGCTGGGTGCTTATCGGGTGCATACCCCATTAGTATGGCTAGTCCAAAAAAAATTTTTTCCTTTTGATATTTCAACTCATGTTACCTGTTTGCATGTTTCTATGACAAATTATGTTAGAGTTTTTATTGAGGTGGCTGTTCTTAGTACCTCAAGACAGTTTTAGATAACTTTTCCTTGAAAGTAGTCCTCAATTGCAAGTGGTAGTCAATGCGCCTATTATGGTGTCGCAGTATGCAATGTAACTTTTCCGAAGAGTGGGAAGTCTGGCACCAAAAACTTAGGAAGTGAAAGAATAAAAGTTGTATGAGCAATGCTAATTCTGTCCTACATGTATATCCACTCTGGGAGAGTCTTAATTGGCTAATCACGTGCTGTGTTATTAATTAAAAATTGATCATCCTTTTTCAGTCTCTCAGCATTCAGTTTGGAATCTAGCCTTATTTTATACTGTACAGCAAAACCTTGCTAGACTTTGCACAGAAATATTAATTTCCTTATTAATGTGTTTTCATTGGTGCCTCAAAACTGTTAGTGTATATTTTGTTACTCCCTTGGTAGTATTGGAATGTATTATCATCCCATTTACTGGTGGAAAAAATTGATGAAAATATAAAATTACTTATGAAGGTCACATGTAAATCGGAGGCAGTCCTGAATCCGAACCAGGAGCCACTGACTCCTTGTCCCTGTGTTCATTCTTCCCAGTCATGTTTCCTTATTCACAGAAATACTGTGTATTTACTGCTCCTGTTTTCTTCACATGCATTTGCAAGGCTCAGCAACACTTAAATCAAACCAGTGACTGCAAAGCTGGACACTCAGTAAAAGGGAAATGAAAGATGTGCAGCCAGATGCCAGAGGTTTGACTTGTTTGCAGCAGGGAGCTCAGCTTTATCTTTATGACTGTTCTATTAGCTGGGACAATATGTTATCCTTGTTTTATGAATGAGGAATTGAGAAAGAGAGCTCTGAAGGCCTGACTCTGCGAAGGTGACTCAATGCTTTGGTTTACTGTTCTGGTTCATCATTTTAAATTACTACTTCGGATGTCAAGAAGGGTTTTTTTCAGAGTACCTAATATTTTGTATCATTTTATAACATCAGAGTAACCATATTAGATATTATCAAATGCAGCATTCTAATGACATTAGCATTGCAAGCCATCTCTACCTACTACTCTCATTATACAGATGAAAACACTAGAGAAGAAAGGCAGATTGACTTTCTCAGCTGTTGTATAATAAGTTAGTTGTAGATAAAATATCAAAACTCAGGACTGCTTTGCTTTTTACCCAAGGCTGGCTGTAAAATGGATATAGTTATTTTACTAGTATCTAGCCTTTGATAGATAGGATTTTCTATTTAGACTCAACTTGCAGTATTGCAAGCTTCTTTAAAGAAAAAAAGTAGCATGCATGAGCAAAACCACATGTTTAATAGCATTTCTAAGTACGCATGTACTACCCCAGTTACTAGGCAAACAGGTATTTCTAGATGTGAAAGGTCAGTTGTAGTCTGATAATCACAGACATTTGCGTAGTGATCATTTTATATAAATGACAGTATACTATTGTACTTGACCTGGGACATCGAGTTTAAAGTCTGGCTTTTGGTGAATAAAGGCAGTCAAATCCTAAGTATGCATGTGAAATTGCTGGAGTAATTGCTGAGCAAATACATAAGAGCACCAAAGAGGGATGGCTGGTTTCCCAGCTGCTTGCAGTCAGTTCCACACATTGGCAGGGAAACAAGTAACTGTAGGTTCAGCCAGCAGTGAATATGCTGGCCTTCTACTCTGTCATCATTTGTCATTTTTTCATTTATTGCTCTGTGCAAGCCTCATCCACCTGGGACCTCCATGCATAGAACCCTCTCTTGCGGTTTTACCACAGCACCAAAACTTTCTTTCCACAATGAGAAAAGGTTTGTTTTCTCCTCATGGAACGCTAGCTGTGAGGTATTGAAGTTGCTCTGGGTTGATTGCCCAAGGCCTAGTCTAGCTCAAATCTGAAACTATTTGGGACGCTTGATGGGAGAGACAGACTCGTTGTTACTTGTCAGTAATTTGTAGGAAACCCTAGCCTAGACTTCTTTATGCAAATTCCATTAAACATGCTGTACCTAGCAGAGATAAAACATTCGTAATGCATGATCCTCGATGACATCTGTCTTCACTTGAGACAGGAGGCACTGCCAGGATAACTTGTTAATGGCTATGCCATATTTGAATTATCACTCCTCTCCACACTCATGAACATAAATATCATCACTGAGATCTTCCATTTTGTGCTCTTTATTTACATGATGTACATTTCTGTGCCTCCAACTGTTTCTGGGACAGTCTTTATATGACAGACCTTATGTGAGGGAATCTAGCCAGTGAATAGACACAAATAATACTTGATTTGTGTTTTTGTCAAGAATTGGGGATCGCTTGAATTTTTAGTAGCCTTAAAAAATTTTAAGCTCCTTCACTTTTGGGGACAAAATAGGTCGTAGACCATGATTTGATGCAAAATCTAAGGGCCCTAGTGGGGGAGTTTTGAAGCAGATTCAGCAATAACATCATAATGTGAATAATTAATATTACTAATAATAAAGTGTTAGTAATTTGAGTATCAAAGAAGCCAGTACTGCAAAAGCTGCTGTCATCTGTTTACTGTCTTACTATTCTGAAAGGAAGTTCCTATTTTTTATTATTGATGAAAGATTTTGATATTTCTGCAGTGAGAAACAAAAATATAATATTTGGATATTTTAAAGCTGAAATCTGTCTCCTTAAAATGTAGAAATGGAAATCTTCACCATGGATAAAGAAGTTATTCTGATGTGTACTCCAGATGCAACATTTTCAGGCGAGTTTGTTGGCTAGAAACTAGACTTTTATATTTTTAAAAAATATTGCATGAGGAAAAAGAAAAATGGGATCCATTAAGCTTTGAAACTCCAGTACCTTATAATTAACACAAAGCTGTCATTTGTCTTCAGAAGTGTTGGGTTGCTGATTCAGATTCAAAAGTTGATCCTAACAAGATGTTTTGCTTATGCTCATCCTCTCTGGTCTCCCTTCTGTCGCAAGCAGTGATTACTGAAGCTTGCATACAAGCAATTGACCACCCTGTCATGGGTTTGGCTAGGACAGAGTTAATTTTCACAAGGAGTTGTGAGGGGACACAGCCAGGACTGAACTAACCAAGGGGGTATTTGATACCGTATGACATCATGCTCAGTATATATACTAGGGGAGCTGGACCGGGGGGGAGGAGGGATCATGGCTTGGGAATGAGCTGGGCATCGGGTTCCAGGTGGTGAACAATTTCATTGTGCATCACTGGCTTCATATATTCTTTTATTAGTATTATTGTTATTATTTCTTCTCAACTTGTGTTGTTCTGTTAAACTGTCCTTATCTCAACCCACGAGTTTTTACCTTTTTCTTCTGATTCTCCTCCCCATCCCACCAGGGGCAGGGAGGAGTGAGTGAGCAGCTGTGTGGTGCTCAGTTGCCAGCTGGGCCTAACCCATGATGTACTCATATTTGAAAAATTGTATCACTGATGCCACAATAAAGGTGAAAGAAAGAGCAGCGATCCCACTTTCTGAAAAGAAGAACATTTGTGTCCAGGGACTCAAGAACCACAGTGTCACTGTTTTCCTTTCTGTATATCTCAGGTCTTTGAGCATTTTGTTAGCTCATATACTCCATTATTTGCTTGTAGGTAATAAAGAATGTTTTAACTCCTCTACATAACTCCTCTAATAAGCTTAAGTGCCACAATGCAAACGGCAGCAATAGCTTGTGATATAATGATATCCTCCTGGGAGGCCTAGTCTTTTCTGGCTATCATCAAAAAAATAAAGTTGCTCTGACCTTTTGTATAAATTAAAATCAGACTACAACATGATCTGTGATTAAACAGCTAGGTTTTATTAAATGTAAACAAAAATAATAAGTTCAGAATGGTATTTTTAATATCTAGGCATTTTGAAACTGCTGTGAAGATAAGAAGGGAGTCACAAATACCAAGATCTAAATTTTAAACTGGGATCTATTTCATGTGATAATATTGAGGATTATTTAGTGTTTATTGGCTCCCTGCATAGTAAGAAAGCAAGGCTTTGTATTAAGCCACAGCATATAATTTATGCTATCACAGGCCTGACAGTTAAAGCAAACCGGTCTTAAGCAGTCCCATCATTACTTTGTTTTTCAATGTTTCTGTGAGTCTTTGTGTACAATTAAATAAAATAAGACTTTGACATTGAGGTAGTTCAAGTAGAGGTATAGCTGAGTTTGGAAAGCACCCTTTTGCTTTCAGATCACATGCTTAACAGCTGTAAATGACTTGAAACTTTATACAGGTGTTTATAAATAGCTACAGTTTGTGGCTATGGTTCATTGCTGCTTGTAAGCTTAGGGGTGATGAGCAGTCATTTTTATTATATGACCAATTGCCAACTACTGACTCTTCATTATTACCAAATATTACATACTATGAAAAACAAATTTACAACAGTAAGTACAATTCATTTTAGTAGTATCTTGAAATCACTTTTATGATAAATGAGAAATTGCAACATATCTATATGAAATAGTTACTGCCGAACTATAGTGTACTTGGAACATCAGCGTTCAGTGATACTCAGTTACTACTTTCATCAGAGAACAGTGTTATACTAGTATACCATCTGAGCATTGATTCAGAGCGTTCAGACCCTGAAGTACATTGTAAAGTATACTGCAATTAGTAAAGGAAAGCAAACTTCCTTCTTCCTTCCTTTTTGATCATGAAGATAGTATCAGTGTACTTAAAAAATATGAGTAAATGACAGATGTTATTAAAAAAGATGGCAAGATTTTTCAAAAGCATGTAGTGCCAAGTAGTTCCCATTATTTTTTGGAGATGAGCTTTTTTTGAAAATTTGAGACAGACAGTTCATGGATAGATTTTCTGAAATGTCCACATGTTTTTTAAGAGCCTGTTTGTTTACCTTCCTTGAAATACTTGGGATTTTTCTTCAAAATACTTAGGAATTGCTGTTATGCTTTACCACAGGTGGATTTGTGAGTACTCAGTCTTTTTGAAATAGTCTTGGATGGGTAATGTGGATATTGAAAATATGCAGGTCTGCAGTAAACCTGAATGTTAACTGATCAGCTGCATGAGAACTTTCAGGGCAGTACCTTTCAACTTGTGGGGAAACAAAACATTAAAAGGATAAAAATACATTTATTTATTTATTTCTATATTTATTTTGACTTGCTTCTGCTGCCTGTTCATAAAATTGACTTGAACATGGTTGTTAGAGTGGTATCTGTCTTATTTTTATGTAAAATTCTGGAAAACTATTGTTAATGTTCAGGCACATGTAGAAGACACATTTGTTTCTTCTATCAGGTCAGAGCAAAAATGGTTGTGAATACACTTATAGGTCTCACACTGTTTTAAGCAAATAAAATGTAATTCTGGCAAGGGCAGAAAGGGTCAAATATTCACAGTGCTGTAATAGTATGAAAAAAGCAAAGGGTAAGTCTTCATACAGCAGTCTTTTGCTGTGCATATAGACCCAAAACTAAATCTAGAGAAAAAAATATGATAGTCTTAGCAATAAGAATTCACTTGGATGAGATGCTGCGCGGAAGGATTTTGTTCTTTTCAGTATTTATGGTAGTTCATTGAAACTTGTTATATTATCTCGGTGTTGACTGACTCACTTTAAGACTATGGTAATATATTTAAAAAAAAAAGAAGAAAGATAATAAGATGTCCTAAATTAAACAGCTTGTCCAAGAATGACATAGAAAACTAGGAATGATACCCAAGATATGAGTGTCTCAATGCTACAAACCCAAGACCCTTATGTCTCTAAGTAAAAAAAAAATATGATGAAGATGTAGCAGTAAAATAGTAATGTTTGCTTTTAGCTGGAAAAAAAGAAAAATTTCAAAGCCTATTCAAGTTTTTGCAGCCTTTTTGAGCATCTGTGGAGAATTTGGACACAGTGGTGGTTTACAATGGGCAGTGCAGGGCTTAGCTTTCCTGTCCAGAGAATCTCTCAGAGGATGCTGAAATGAGAAAGGAGGTGGTTTTACAAGCATATGTTCCACCTTGTCCTCGTTTCAGCTGGGATAGAGTTAACTGTCCTCCTAGTAGCTGGTACAGTGCTATGTTTTGAGTTCAGTATGAGAAGAATGTTGATAACACTGATGTCTTCAGTTGTTGCTAAGTAATGTTTAGTCTAAAGTCAAGGATTTTTCAGCTTCTCATGCCCAGCCAGCGAGAAAGCTGGAGGGGCACAAGAAGTTGGCACAGGACACAGCCAGGGCAGCTGACCCAAACTGGCCAAAGGGGTATTCCATACCATGTGACGTCCCATCTAGTATAGGAACTGGGAAGGGGGGGGGCGGGGGAATCGCCGCTCGGGGGACTAACTGGGTGTCGGTTGGCGGGTGGTGAGCAATTGCACTGCGCATCATTTGTACATTCCAATCCTTTCATTATTACTGTTGTCATTTTATTAGTGTTATCATTATCATTATTAGTTTCTTCTTTTCTGTTCTATTAAACCGTTCTTATCTCAACCCACGGGTTTTGCTTCTTTTCCCAATTTTCTCCCCCATCCCACTGAGGGGGGGGGGAGTGAGTGAGCGGGCGGCTGCGTGGTGCTTAGTTGCTGGCTGGGGTTAAACCACGACACACCTTCCCAGTGGTCAATGCAGTAGTGGGTTCCTCAAAACAGATATTAAGAGTAGTGGGCTCTTCTTGGAAATGTTGTCTCTAGCATATCCAGCTGTCTTGATGTACTACCCCATAGTTTTATTTCTACAGCTGATATCTCTTTTTGTATGAAGTACAGATTCATACTGCAATATTTCATTGTTATTATTGATAAATATAACATTAAAATTGGGAAATCAAAAAAGAAAAGCAAGCAAAAACAAATGGGTGAAAAATTGTTAAAACTTCATTGGTGATCTGTTGGCATTTTAAATATTTCCTTTGCATGCGGTAAGTGTGATGTGCATGTGTTTGGGTGAAAGTGTGTAAGTATATACCTAAGGATGTTCTTTAGAAAAGGGGAGTGGGGATTTTCATAACTGCTGTTGCTTCTGTTTAAGAACTAGAGACAGTTCATGCACAACTATGAAGCTGAAATGCAATACCTTTGTCAAGTTCCATATTTTTCCCTCTGTACCTACTGGTAAACTTACTTCAAATGAGTTGCTGAATCTTGCAGGTTTTCATAGCTGAAAAAAAGAACTGCAAATGTTTTCCCCCTTTTCCACTAGAGTGTCTCAGTAGATGTCTTTATTTCTTAATTCCTTCATCTTACAAGAAAACTTTTCTTCCTCTACCTCTGAAGTCCATAGGTCCTCCACACATTTCTTGTTCTTCTCTTTGTCCTTGTGAAACATACTCTAACAGTTTCCTGATTTTGCACATGAGTTTGGGGTAAAGACTTTGGAAAGAATGAGGAGACTGCATTCTTATAAGGTTCTCCATTTTACTCTCTCTATTTAGCAAAACCTCTTAAAACCACAAGGAAAACATCCATCTCATCAGCCAAGTGACTTTTATGGCTGTATCTGGTCTTTCTGCTAAAGTGTACCGCAGCTTCTGTCCAGCTCACATTCTTGGATTTCCTTTCTATGGAAACCAACATCAGAAGCAGGAAGGAAAAGAGGTTTTCATGGATGCCCGAGTTTTGCCCATACACCAAATTAAGGTGCAGCTGAATAGTGCAGATGGATCTAGGAGCTAATACCTGATCCGAGATACCCTACTCGACGTACTGTATTAACCAAATAAAGGAATCTTCTTACAAGAAATAAAGATGATGTCAGACTGGAAGATGAACAACACCGCCCCCCCAAACCTGACTGAGATCCTGGCAAAGGTGCTCTAATGCATTCAAGTCCTTGTGTGACAATACACATACATTTCAGTTCATGCCTTGACGTACTTTACCCTCCAGGTTTCTCAGTGTTGGGGAGGTGCATGCGTTCTGTCTCTCAAACAAAGCAAGCTATTTCACTGCCAAAATGTAATGAAGTAATGATATTCTCACTCACTATTTATCATTATACTTTCTTCCAAATAAAAAAATCCCCCAATATTACATTTTTTAGTTGTTCTGTATGACACAGGGGGGAGTGTTAACTCATGAAGAATAAATAATTAAAGTTTGTTTACTGTAGTCAATAAAAAAGTGGTGGAGGTTTGGGGGTTTTTTTTAATATCGGTTTAGAGGTACAATTGAAGTAGTAAGCATTATTTATTTTCTAATGGAAAATATGAAGAATTCTAGAAACTTTTGAAAAAATACAAAAATGTATGGAATGGCATTTATGAATTGAACTTTTAAGAAATTGAATAATATATATATGGTAAACATATTTTCATATAGTGCACCCTTCTATTCATAATTTTCTTTTATTCATGAAACTTTTACAGTTTAAATAGCTGAAAGGAAAAAATGTAGTGTGTCTGGAATGAATTGAACAAGGACAATTTAGAGCCGTTTGAGGACTGAAAATAAAAGCCCCCATCTTAAGTAATGCTAGTGTGAGAAATGAAGGACTAAATACAGTACAGGCTTCAAAGCAGTTTAATGCTAATGTGATAGCAGGCACTAAATGAAAACAAGCAGTACTTTTATCAGAAGCCACAAGTGTGGTGTTCCTCTGATTTAGTAAGATGTATGTGATTGGAAAGACTTGGGCACTTGCTCTTTGTTAAACTATAATATGCATGACTGAGATTTTTTAAAATTAAAAACATACAAACAGCAAAACACAGATATCTTCTGACTTTGATTAGCATCCTTTTACAAGTATGAAATACAGTGGGAAACTGGTAGATATGCAGTATTCAGTATTAAATCCTTCACCATGTAGTGATTTCTCTAAGGTTTTGTTACTAAGATTTTTTTCAAGTGTTTGCAATAGCATTCACATAGTTCAGTTATGACTTATAAGCATGTAACACTAGCCAGGAGCCTGTACTTGAGCATATGTATGAAAAATCCTAAGAAGGTGGCCAGTGTAATTAACAGTGTACAAGCAGACTGTGTATACCAGAACAACTTCTTCCCATTATAAGCTCAGTTTAGCTGAGCATTTAAAGAGAAGCTGGCTCAATCAGATCTGACATATTTACAACTTTGGAGCTGACTTTAAAAAAAAAAAGAAGAGCCCTCTGAAAAATGACTATTTGATCATCATTTTTTCTCAAATGCCTTTTGTTTGTTCAAGGGAACGGAAATAAAAAAATCCATGTGATTTAAGAGTCTCAGTTCACATTTACTTCAAAGCAAGTTGATTAGAATCATAGGATCATAGAATGGTTTGGGTTGGAAGGGACCTTAAAGGTCATCCAGTTCCAACCCCCCCGCCATGGGTAGGGACACCTTCCACTAGACCAGGTTGCTCAAAGCCCCATCCAGCCTAGCCTTGAACACTTCCAGGGAGGGGGTATCCACAATCTCTCTGGGCAACCTGTTCCAGTGCCTCACCACCCTCACAGTGAAGAAATTTTTCCTTACATCTAATCTAAATCTACACTTTCAGTTTAAAGCCATTACGCCTTGTCCTATCACTACATGCCCTTGTAAAAAGTCCCTCTCCAGCTTTCTTGTAGGCCCCCTTTAGGTACAGGAAGGCTGCTATAAGGTCTCCCCAGTCTTCTCTTCTCCAGGCTGAACAACCACAACTCTCTCAGTCTGTTTTCATAGGAGAGGTTCTCCAGCCCTCTGATCATCTTCATGGCCATCCTCTGGACTCAATCCAACAGGTCCATGTCCTTCATATGTTGGGGGCCCCAGAGCTGAATGCGGTACTCCAGGTGGGATCTCACGAGAGCGGAGTAGAGGGGGAGAATCACCTCCCTCGACCTGCTGGTCACGCTTCTTTTGATGCAGCCCAGGATACGGTTGGCTTTCTGGGCTGCAAATGCACATTGTCACGTCACGTTGGGCTTCTCATCAACAACACCCCCAAGTCCTTCTCCTCAGGGCTGCTGTCAATCCATTCTCCACCCAGCCTGTACTTGTGCTTGGGATTGCCCCAACCCATGTGCAGGACCTTGCACTTGGCCTTGTTGAACTTCATGAGGTTCGTGCGGGCCCACTTCTCAAGCCTGTCGAGATCCCTCTGGATGGCATCCCTTCCCTCCAGTGTGTCGACTGCAACACACAGCTTGGTGTCACTGGCAAACTTGCTGAGGGTGCACTCAATCCCACTGTCCGTGTCACCAACAAAGATGTTAAATAGTGCCAGTCCCAATACCAACCTCGTGAGAAATACCACTCGTCACTGGTCTCCACTTGGACATCAATCCATTGACCACAACTCTTTGAGTGTGACCATCCAGCCAATTCCTTATCCAGTGAGTGGTCCATCCTTCAAATCCATGTCTCTCCAATTTAGAGACAAGGATGTCATGTGGGACAGTGTCAAATGCTTTGCACAAGTCCAGGTAGGTGACGTCTGTTGCTCTTCCCTTACCCACCAACGCTGTAACCCTGTTGTAGAAGACCACCAAATTTCTCAGGCGTGATTTGCCCTTAGTGAAGCCATGTTGGCTGTCACCAATCACCTCCTTATTTTCCATGTGCCTTAGCATAGTTTCCAGGAGGATCTGCTCCATGATCTTGCTGGGCACAGAGGTGACACTGAGTGGCCTGTAGTTCCCCAAGTCTTCCTTTTTTCCCTTTTTAAAAATGGGGGTTATGTTTCCCCTTTTCCAGTCCGTGGGAACTTCCCCAGACCGCCATGACTTCTCAAATATGATGGATAGTGGCTTAGCCACTTCAGCCACCAGTTCCCTTATGACCTGTCGATGCATCTCATCAGGTCCCATGGACTTGTGCACATTCAGGTTCCTTAGATCCTCAAACCTGATCTTCTCCTATGGTGGGTGGGTCTTCATTCTCCCACTCCCTGCCTTTGCCTTCAACAACCTGGGCGGTGTGGCTGTGTTGTGGTTTAACTTGCCAGTGAAGACTGAGGCAAAAACATCATTGAGTACCTCAGCCTTCTCCATGTCCCAGGTAACCAGGTCTCCCGCTTCCTTCCAGAGAGGGCCCACATTTTCCCTAGCCTTCCTTTTGTCACCGACGTACCTAGAGAAGCTTTTCTTGTTGGCCTTGATGTCCCTGGCCAGATTAAATTCTACCAGGGCTTTAGCCTTCCTAACCTGATCCCTGGCTGCTCAGACAATTTCTCTGTATTCCTCCCAGGCTGCCTGTCCTTGCTTCCACCCTCTGTAGTCTTCCTTTCTGTGTTTGAGTTTGTCCAGGAGCTCCTTGTTCATCCATGCAGGCCTCCTGGCGTTTTTGCCTGACTTCTTCTTTGTTGGGAGGCATTGCTCCTGAGCTTGGAGTATTAACCAGCTTGCTTGGGCCCCTCTTCCCTCCAGGGCTTTATCCCATGGTACTCTACCAAGCAGATCCCTGAAGAGGCCAAAGTCTGCTCTCCTGAAGTCCAGGGTAGCAAGCTTGTTGTGTGCCCTCCTCACTGCCCTAAGGGTCTTGAACTCCACCATTTCATGGTCGCTGCCAAGCCAAGGCTGCCCTTGAGCTTCACATTCCCCACCAGCCCTTCCTTGTTGGTGAGAACAAGGTCCGGCATAGCACCTCTCCTTGTTGGCTCCTCTATCACTTGGAGAAGGAAGTTATCATCAACACATTCCAAGAACCTCCTGGATTGCTTATGTCCTGCTGGGTTGTCTCTCCAACAGATATTGGGTGGTTGAAGTCCCCCATGAGGACCAGGGCTTGTGAACTTGAGGCTGCTCCTGAGGCCCTCATCCGCTCCGTCTTCCTGGTCGGGTGGCCTGTAGCAGATCCCCCCTATAATGTCACCTGTCCCTGCCTTCCCTTTAATCCTGACCCATAAGCTCTTGGTCAGCTCCTCATCCATCCCCAGGCAGAGCTCCACGCGCTTCAGCTGGTCATTGACATAGAGGGTGTCCTCCTCGTCTCCCCAGCCTGTTGTTCCTAAAGAGCCTGTATCCTTTCATTCCAACACTCCGGTCATAGCAGCCATCCCACCACGTCTCCATGATGCCAATAAGATCATTGCCCTGCAGGCATGTGCACGTCTCTAATTCCTCTTGCTTATTCCCCATGCTACGTTTGTTTGCGTAGAGGCATTTAAGTTGGGCCCCTGATGAAGCTGACTTACTGGCTGGAGTGGCTGGAATTCCTTTGTGCTGCTCTTCAGGTGCTCTCCTGCTGACCTGTGATCCCTTTCTAGGCTCTGGGCATTCACTGCTGGCACTGGCATCAGACTGGTAGGAGTGGGATGGATTGAGGTTCCCCTCCCCCAGCAACTTTAGTTTAAAGCTCTCTTCACCAGCTTGGCACGCCTATGGCCAAAGATGCTCTTCCCCTTCTCTGACAGGTGGACCCCATCTGCCACCAGTAGACCACGTTTCTCAAAGCGAGTCCCATGGTCTAAGTAGCCGAACCCATGGCTGTGGCACCAGTCCCGTAACCATTTGTTGATTTGCCAGATTTGACTGGCTCTTTCAACCCCCTTCCCTTTGATTGGGAGGACTGATGAAAAACTACCTGTGCTCCAGGGTCCCTTACCGCCGCTCCCAGGGCTCTGTAATCCTTCTTGATACTCCTCAGACTGCTTCTGGCTGTATCACTGGTGCCCACATGAAACAACAGCAGCAGATAATAGTCAGTGGACTGTACAAGGCTTGGTGGTCTCTTGGTGACATCCCTGATACAAGCCCCCAGTAAGCAGCACGCCTCTCTAGAGAGTGTGTCAGCTCAGCAAATGGGTGCCTCTGTACCTCTCAGAAGAGTGTCACCTACTATCACCTGTCGCCTTTTCTTAGTTGAGCTGGTTGGTATACAGGGAGCAGATTGGGCTGCCTTACTCAGCTCCAGTCTCTCCCGATGTGACAGGTCTTTCTTCTTCAGTCTGCAGAGTGGTGAAGCGGTTCTGCAAGGGCACCTCAGGCTTCAGGGGAAGTCTCTTCCTCCTGCTGGTCCTTGCCATTGCAAGCTTCCATTCTTGGCATTATTGGCCCCTCTCCCTTCCATGTGTGCTGATGGGGGAGTTTTTGGCTGTTTGGCCGTGGGCTGTGGGTCCACTGCAGCCCGAACTTGGAACTAGCTGTCTAACTCCTTCTCAGCCTCCATGATGTCACGACGCCTTCTCGCTGCCTCCTGTAGCTCAGCCACTTGCTGCAGGCAGTCCTCCACCCGGGCACACCTTTTGCAGGCAGGTCTGCTGCCTGCCTGTCCCTGCCCGAGGAGAAAGGTCTCGGCACTCAGTTACTGCAGCCTCTCCCTTCAGCAGCTCCGTCTCGGTGGAGGCATTGGCCACCGCTGCGGTAGATGGTGCAGACCCCCCCAGACGGAGCTGCAGCCTGTGCTCTCAGAGGAGTGCCCACCATTCTGCCTTGAGGGTCAGGTGGCAAGAGTGCCCTTGGCCTGCACAGATGGTCACAGAACGTTGCCCGGTTGCTGGGTTATGTGGACTTGAATCCTCTCCACTCGGCCAGTGGAATGCCCCTCCTTCAAAGAGGCGCCCTCCCTGTGTGCCCTCCCACAGTAAACCAGTAAAGGCCTTTAAGTAAACCAGATAGACCATGCAACATCTTTATGAGTGTCTAAATGATCTTAGCTATGTCCAGGAAGTAATTTCTAGCAGCTTAATCTTACTTTTAATATCTAAAGATAATTTACATTTCAAATTTACCTGAATCTTTAAACAGTATTTTTAAAAGGTAGGGCTACATTACCAGAAAATTTAATAAAGATTGAATCAAAGAATAGAAAAAGTCTTGCTTGAAAAGGATGTTCAGTATTATCTAGAAAATCCAATAAAAATGCAGAAAACTCAATACACCTTTTTGCCCCAAGATGTCTGCTACTAGAGCATTTCACTGAATCTCCAATTGCTGTATACTTCCTCCCTGTAAAAATGTAAGGCTAATTCCCCACCCTGTGTGTGTCAGTGTAGCTCCATTTAATCAATGAAGCCGTGTTGCTGCACATGATCAGAGGAAATTTTGTCAGTGTTTTTAATCAAAACTTTTTTAAGATTTTCAGACTTGCATTCTGTTTTTGTAACACCGTAATCTTATCATCAAAACTCCCAAATTTATTTCTCTCCCTTATCAATTCTGTTCCCTGTTCAAGATTAACCATTTTAGAGGAGCCCAAATCTAAGTTGGCCTTTGTCCTGGTTTCAGCTGGGATAGAGTTAACTGTCTTCCTAGTAGCTGGTACAGTGCTATGTTTTGAGTTCAGTATGAGAAGAATGTTGATAACACTGAAGTCTTCAGTTGTTTCTAAGTAGTGTTTAGTCTAAAGTCAAGGATTTTTCAGCTTCTCATGCCCAGCCAGCGAGAAAGCTGGAGGGGCACAAGAAGTTGGCACAGGACACAGCCAGGGCAGCTGACCCAAACTGGCCAAAGGGGTATTCCATACCATGGGATGTCACATCTAGTATAGAAACTGGGGGGAGTGGGGGCGGGGGAGATCGCTGCTTGGGGACTAACTGGGTGTCGATCAGCAGGTGGTGAGCAATTGCACTGCGCATCGGTTGTACGTTCCAGTCTTTTTATTATTACTGTTGTCATTTTATTAGTGTTATCATTATCATTATTAGTTTCTTCTTTTCTGTTCTATTAAACCGTTCTTATCTCAACCCACGGGTTTTGCTTCTTTTCCCAATTTTCTCCCCCATCCCACTGGGTGGGGGGGGAGTGAGTGAGCGGGCGGCTGCGTGGTGCTTAGTTGCTGGCTGGGGTTAAACCACAACAGCCTTGAATGCATGAAACAGTCTGTAATGATTGAATTGGAGAAAAGATATTTCTGTGAAAGTTTAAGGCAGATCCTACATTTATCAGTTGGGAAACAGAAGTATTTTCTGCTTACAGGGTATGTTCAGGACAGTTTCATTTTAATTTTCTTGTAGCGCTCTTGCCAAGCTATTGTCAGTTAGTTTTCTACAAGAGTTTAAAAACAGCTCTGTTTCATTGGCAAACTTGCAGCCTGTATTTCAACACTGAAGCTTACAGAATTCATTAAAATGGCAATCCATATTCCTGTATTTTAGCTTGCAAGTAGATAGTGTATACCATAAATTTTGTACTCCCACATGCTGTTAAGTCCATACTGTTCACGGTGGATGACATGTATAATAACCATTATTATTCATTTTGTACACAACCTCTTCTTTAAAACATGCCTTAAATAACATCATAAAAAGGCAGAAGCTGGGGCAACTCATTTGTTGGATTTAATGTTTTGGAGACTTCCATGAAAAGGTAGTCCTTTTTATCAGAAATCAAGGGTTGAACATTAACCATATTTAAAATATTATAAAAGTCAATTACACTATTTATCTCACCACAATTATGTCACAGATGCGCATTGTAAAATTTAAATTGCAGAAATGTACATACTCTCCCCAAAACAGTCTGTTTTGCTTAGTACACTGAAAAAAGCAAATTTTTCACACTAATCTAGGGAAAAAAAAAAGGCTTGCCTGAAACAATTCAGTACTGGATAAATGATAGTTAAGAATCTAAGTCTTTATTAAAGGAGTAGGAGTCTTTAGAGAAGTGTTTCCAAACTTAAATTCCTCTCTTTTTTTAGGTTTATGTTTCTTACTGGAAGATCAGATTGATGAAGTTTCACAAGAGGTTTAAGCAACTGTCATTTTTTGAAAATGACTCTTGAACATGTTGTTTTCTTTCCGGATATTTCCATTCTTAGTATATTGTTAAAGTCTTGTTCACTGATTTTTAATGTCATAATAAGCATTAAATTTAATAAGTATTTCATTTTGTTGTAGTCCTAATTAGCCAATCCATGTACCTACAAGTGTGTTAAATACTACAGGACCATATCGCATTGCAGTCTGTACCAGCTATGGATTCAGTGAAAGTGGCTATGTTCAAAAGTGTCACTTGAGTAACCTGCTTTGGTACAAGTGTGCAAGAGTGAGTGGAAGCTCAGGTGCATGCTCGTGTTACTACGGTTTAGCATTGAGTGGCTGTGGCCAAGTCAGCGAGCTCTCTCAGGACTTTGTTTCCCAGATGCTTTAAGGCCGCTTCCATACCAGTAAATAGTGCTCCGTACAGAAGGGGATTTGTAGTGGCCAGCAGTAGGTGCTAAGAGAGGCTGAGAGCCATGCAGGGTACATGGAAGGGAGCTTATTTTGAACTCGCTCTAGTCTGGTCCTATGGCATTAGCAGGGAGCACACATTAGGTGTGATTCTGAAGCACATGTTCTGCTTTACTTTCATCTGAAAGGGATGCAGTTTATGAGCTCCAGGGCCAGTCAGTAAGGTGGAACAAAGCCTGGTAAGTGAGAACAATCAGATGATTTGTTTTAAAAGTATACTTATGGTCTTGACTGTATATTAATGTTAACTCACTCTAAGCTGTTGCTGCAAGTGGCAACCTTCCCCTCCCATTAACTTCAGAGGCCTGAATTTATCCCATCCCTCATCTTCCCTTTTGTCAACAGACGTGTTCGGGCAACTGCAAGGCAAAGCAGGCTGGGGAGTTGATGAAAGTGGTGAAAAAAAAAATAAGTTGCCAGGATGGGTATAAACAACTGTATAGTAGAGGTGTGTAGGACTGCCCCTTCTGGTAGCAGTGAGATTTTTTTAAAGATATTTGTGCAGTTATAGCAGTAATCTGCAGTAAATGGAAGATGGAGCATGGGTGGTCTAAACTTCAGAGGAGGAAATGTAAGACTGCACATTTTATTTCATATCTATACCAAACGCAATCGGTTATTGCTGAGCAGCTGGCACGTGGTAGCATGTTAAACTGTGGTATCTTGAGGAGTCTTAGATTAGACACTAATAAAATGTATGTACAAAGAAGTTGGTGATAGACCTATGACAGCATCAGTCTGTTTTCTTTTAAGATTTTTCTTTTTCTGGATATTCAAGAGGAAATTAAAAATTTGGTTATATAGATTTGGTCGAACAATGAGGGGCTTGATAATGTAAAAAGCAAGATGTTTCATAATTCCTAGGTCCTGTCCTATCCCCCTGTCATGGTTTAAGCCCAGCTGGTAACAAAGCACCACGAAGCCACTTGCTCACTCCTCACCCTCTCTGGCCCCGGTGGGATGAGGAGGAGAAAATATAAAGAAAAGCTCATGGGCTGAGACAAGGACAGGGAGGGATCACTCACCACTTACGGTCATGGGCAAAAGGCAGACTCAACTTGGGGAAAAAACAAACTCAATTTAATTTACTACAAATCAAAACAAGGAAACTGAGAAGTAAAACCAAACCTTAGAACACCTTCCCCCCACCCCTTCCTCCTTCCCGGCTCAACTCCACTCCCGGTTCTCTCCACCTCCTCCCCCCAGCAGCACAGGGGGACAGGGGATGGGGGTTGTGGTCAGTTTGCCACAGGTTGTCTCTGCCCTGCTGCCCCTTCCTCCTCAGGGGCACGACTCCTCACTCTTCCTCTGCTCCACCGTGGGGTCCCTCCCACGGGAGACAGTCCTTCACATGAACTTCTCCAACGTGAGTCCTTCCTATGGGCTGCAGTTCGTCATGAACTGCTCCAGCATGGGTCCTTTCCGCGGGCCGATCTTCAGTCACAGACTGCTCCAGCACGGGCTTTCCCATGGAGTCACGGCCATCTTTGGGGCATCCCCCTGCTCCGGCATGGGGTCCTCCCCGGGCTGCAGGTGGGCATCTGCTCCCCCGCTCCCCTCCGTGGGCTGGGGGGGGACAGCCTGCCGTCTCACCACGGGCTGCAGAGGCATCCCCTCCTCCACTCACCTCCTCCCCTCCTTCTTCACTGACCTCGGTGTCTGCAGAGGTGTTCCTCTCACATCCCACTTCCCTCTCCGCTGCAGGTTCCCCTTCTTAAATCTGTTCTCCCAGAGGTGCTACCACTGTTGCTGATGGGCTCGGCCTTGGCCAGAGGTGGGTTTGACTTGGAGCTGTGGAAGCTTCTGGCAGCTTCTCACAGGAGCGACCCCTGGAGCACCCCCGCTACCAAAACCCCGCCACACAAACCCACAACACCCCGTCAAGCTTCTGAGTTTTACTGTATTTGAACTACACAGGTTCTCTGACTGTAGTGAGATAAGGTTTAATTTGGTCTCAGAAATGGTTCAAGAAGGATTTGTTTTCACTTTCTATTCTGTACCTTTCTAACTAGAAATGGAAGATAGTGTACTTGAAAAGCTAAAAGTACTGGTGAGATACTTTTCTTCTAGTTTACATAATTATGTAGACAAAGTTTTCCTGTTTCTATCCAACAATGAGAATATATGGCAATGACAGTAAAGTATGGTATGTATGTATGTATAGTATGGTAAATCTGTTTGCAAGAACCTGAACATACAGAACTTCCAACTGGTTCATTTCCAGGAAGCAACCCATTTGGTCAAAGGCAGTAGTAGTTATATTAAACCATTCTGTGAGGGCTATCCACTAGAGGAGGACCCCAAATGGATACCTAGGTAACTCTCCAATTTGGTCCTATTTTAAGACTGGTAATAATTCAAGATTTTATATTTTGCAGAGGGGAAAGATAATTGCATGTGTTAAACTTATACTGAGAAGATATGCTTGCTGGAAAAGATGTCTTTTGAATCTCATGTAAGCTTTAATGGTATTTGGGCATTTCGGTTGATTTTGCAATCCTGTGGGTGAATTGTGCGAAGGCAGGCTTGCACTCATGTGACTGACTCGATTTCTTTCTGTCTGATGAGCAGAAATAAAAGTAGTTTGTTATATAGCTAGTATCAAGAATCTTTGTCTTAAGGCAGTAGAGAGGAAGCTGAGGTGGGTTTAACATAGCGAAGTCAGCTTTCTACTGAGGTTGTTGCTGAATGTTTTATTTAGCTTGGTTTCAACTCACTGTTAGCTCTGTCATTGCTCATTTTATGAAACTACACATATTTATGTAATGATTTTCTACTTCATTTACTTCCTTCTGTGTGCATCATTAGCATGAATGCCATTAAAAAGGCCAACACAAAAATATAGTGTTTGTCCAACACTGATTAGAGATTTGTCTTGAGGGTTTGTTGTTGTTGTTACTGTTTATGGTTTTTTGGTGACTGTCACATATTTGTCAGAAAGGGACAAAAGAAATGAGCTGAAACCAGAGGACACTTTCTTCTACAGCCTCATAGCTTGGACATGTTATACATCAAATAGAAACTGCTTTTCACACTCCCTTTAATTTATGGATGAATGCTCAAGTAAATGAGATGCATAAAAAAAGGATTTAAAACCAGTCTGCAAAAGCAGGAGACGATCAAGCCATTTGATTTATGGGGTGTCAGAAGCCCTCCCCGGATACTCTGCGGACTTGTGGCAAAGGAAACATAATAGTTTTAGAAACGTAAGGAAGTATGGCTGAGACACTGGAACAAGTTGCCCAGAGAAGTTGTGGATGCCCCATTATTGGAAGTGTTCCAAATCAGGTTGGATGGGGCTTTGAGCAGCCCGTTCTAGTGGAAGGTGTCCCTGCCCATGGCAGGGGGTTGGACTAGATGATCTTTAAAGGTCCCTTCCAACCCAAACCATTCTGTGATTCTGTGACTGCTCTAAGAGAGTTCCACCAGACAGATTTCTTGTGTCAATAATAATCTGTAACTTAGGAACTGTTGGGATGTCATCTATGGTTAATTCAGTGTATTTGACCATGTTGCAAATGCAGGGAACACAGAAATCTCTGAGCAGAAATTGCTGTAAGTGGTGCTATTTATTGAAAAACATTGTCATGTAATGGTGATTGTCTGATGATCGGTGTCTGCCAAGTCCCTGGTGTACAAATTACACTACTTAATGTGTAAGACATCTTCCTTGTGTTTGATGCAGCAGTGCTACTGTGTGACCTCCCCAGATCACAGCAGTTGGAACCACAGCAACTTGCCCAAAATGTTATTGCTTGCAAGATCAGTGCTTTCTGGTTTGTTGTATACGCACCATTTTCTGAGGTGTGTTCTCTTATGATAGAGGTAAATGTACTGGATTTCATGAGACTGTTTGCCCTAGCACTAATTAATATCTGCAGAACATGTTTTCCATTCTATTTCTTATTTTAAAGGAATTAGAGATAAGAATTTGCGAGAAACTGAATTAACAATGGAATCAAAGGTGGCAGAGAAAAAAGCAACAGAAGGCAGAAGAAAAAGCAAAGTTGAATTTAAACGAGCAGAGTTTAAATGTGGTCATAAAACCCAAAATCCCTGGGGTAAGTCAGGATGGGCACATCTAGAGAGATCCTGGTAAGAGAAACACTGGCACTAAAAAAAAATTAAAATAAATAAAAGGATACTTTGGTCTACCCTAACAGTGACATTTTGAAATTGAAATTTTTTTAAATGTTCCATGTTTATAGAAGTATAGGAGGTGTACCTTGAAATAGAGAACTGAGTTCTGACCTCTATATCCCCTGTTCATGTTTAGTCTTGTTCAGTAGAAATGAGAGCCCCTGTCCATCAGTAGGTATTCAGCTGTGGATGGATAAGGCCTCCACAAGCGAAGATACTGTGATAATCGTTACCCTTGCACATGTATTCACAGGACAGATAAGTGAGAGAGGCCAAACCATGGAATAAGGCCATACCACTCTTCAGCAGAAACAGCCTTTTGGGCATACTGTTAGCTTTGTCAGGTATCTTTCTAGTCTACCTGGCTCAGGTCCGTGCTGTGGAAAGGTACCCCAGGAAGTTATTTGGCTCTGTGTTCCCATTGTCACTGTAGGGAAGGTCAATGAAATTTCTTTGCAGAGAAAGCCCACAAGATCAAACCTAAACTCATCCCATTTGTAGGAAAATTGTTCCTCTCTGTAGAACCTCATTTTGCCCACTCCAGACCTCACTGATCTTAGTGAGAAGAATGATGAAGATGTGAGGCTTGATTTTATACAGATAGAGCAACTATTTGTTTTCACACACAGCTTAGCAATTAGTGACAGAAGGTACATAAACAATGACAATGTTCTTATTACGTGCTAGTTAAATAGGCATTTGAGAATAGAAGTGCAGCCGCTCTGCTGGCTGATACAGTGATGGCAGGAATGTCCCATGCTTTAGGATAATTGCTTTAATTGAAACAGGTGTGCCACAGCACTGCAGCAATTTAGCTACTTCGTGATCTCACTCTAAAGTTTACAAGCAGGCTTTTATAATTTTCATTTCCATTAGTGGAACATCTCTGAGAAGCAACATGACTGACTTGAAAACATTTTCCATTATCTGCAAGTAGTTGTAAAGTGCTTTCTGCTGTCCTTCCCACGATGAATCCATTTTGGCTTGCTTCAGGGGATTTGCCTTGCAGAATTCCAGCAACCAAGAGCTAGAGATGCATTTTGAGATACATTTACTGGATGCGTGTCAGGTGCGCTGACTGGGAAAATCAATGCCTTCTGGATGGGTGAGGGGCAGTTCGTTATGCTAAGGCCATTGAGTAGTGCTGAATTAAATGTTCTCATACTGTTTCCAAATGTTAAATTGCAAGGGTTGTTTGAAGTGCTAGTGAAACTTTTTCCATAGTTCCTTATTATATCATTGTAAGTGATCAGGGCAAGCAATATGAAAAGATGAATGGCTGAATCTTTGTGAAAAGATTGCAAAGGGGCCAAGAGACTGAAGGTGTTTTGTTTCTGGAGTCTCGTTTGAACTGGTATGTATGCTTGCTGTTCGCATCCTACATACAGCTAAAATGGAAATGAATCTTATTGAGATTAGAAGAAAGGTTTTGCAAATCTCCGAGCAAAGAGGGGAGCCTGGGTCTCTTACGCTTCCTTATGTTTCTCATGCTCCATTTTTTGTCACTGTCATGACCCTTGACTATACCCATAGTTTTATCCTACGGGGTGAAAGGAATATGGGGAAAGGGAGAGCAGAGGAGATACCTCAGAGGGAGAACATTTTCCAAACCCCAGCAGTTTTAGAAACCATGGACTTAAGACTCTCTAGATGAAGGCAGCATGTTTCTGTGGGATGAGAACTCATGGGAGAATGTTATGCATTCACCTTGGGTGACATTTGATTTGGACAGTGAAACTAGATTCTTAAGATACATAAAAGTCTAATCAGATGAGTGTGGTCGACTTCTAAAGACTTGAATTTCCCTACCTGGCTCTTGCCTGAAAAAAATCTACTACTTCTTTTTGTGTTAAGTTTTTAGCATGGGAAGATACTCATGGTTATCCTGGAGAGTGTAGGCTGCTATTCACAAAAGAATTAAAGATGCAATGGATGTCCTTCTGTATTGCTTATGTTGCCCCAACTTTTCATCCGTATATTACGAGAAAGTGAGCAAGAACTTCCATTCTGTGCTTTTCCACTTATCCTTTGAGATATTCAGCAACTGTGTTTATTTTAACAAATTTTTGCTGATGGACAGTAGCTCATTACATACTGACAGAGTTCATACGCTTCTTTCTCAAATGTGTTTTCCTTTTAAGACTGCCATTTAAAAAAAAAATAAAACAACCTTCCCTTCCCCAAGTGAGGACATCTGTGACAGGAAGAAATAAAAGGGATTAATTTTCTTCTTTCTCTAGCAATTGATCCTCTCCTTTCTCAACATAGTGTTTGAGAACAATTTGAAAGGGAGTTTTTTTTCACACAGATATCAAAAGCTAATGTGATTGAGGCAAGGATTGTAAACAGACTTGGATTACTTATTAAGGTTGACTGTGGCAAGCTTGTTGTGTGGTTATAGGAATTCCTGGGCAACTGAGAGAACGACAGGGAATGGCATTGTTGTGCTCCAGTACCCTAACTGGAGAAGGCTGTGGATGACCCCAAGAAATATGATGTATCTTTTGGTTAAAACTTGGGTAAACATTGGTGTTCAAGTGTCACTGTTTTTTACCAAAGCATCCTAAGGCAGTGGGACTGTAGAGCCAATTTTTAAACCCTAGCCTAATTGAAATCAGCCTTATTTAAGTAAAACAAAGTATGTTAATGCTGATTTGCTGGAAACAACTGTAGTAAAATGCAGATATGTAGAAGTAAAGCACATCATCTACAAACATTAAGCCTTTAAAAGGAGGGGAATAAGTTGGCATCTGTGCAGAGGACTTGCTTTTCTGAATCTAGCAGTGTCATTATCAAAGATGAGTGTTACCAAGTACTTCTTGCTCACTTCTAAACACACAGAAACTATCTTTTAGAAGATTGCAAGATTCATGAACTGAGGTACCTGTTTAAGAGTAGCTACCAGCCCCCAATCTTTGATTTGTTTCCTTTGCCTTCCTGATGTGCTTAGAGCATTACAGAGTTCTTGAGGTTTCCTTTCACAAGATACTTGCTTTTTTTTTTTCTCCATACTATATCTTTTAATTGTTGTCATAGAAAAGATGTTCTTTTGCCTTATGTATACAAGTTCTTGATTCTTGCTTGGTCACACTAGTCTGCAAAGATGCTCTCGTCTCGGTTTGGTTCTCATAAGATTCAGCAGGTCTTTTCAAAGAAGGCTTCAGATGGCGTGTTTCATGAGATATGCCATTTTGGGCAACCACATACCAGTAACTAGAGAATAGTTTTGCTTGTCAGAAGAACCCTTTCAGGTTATGGATGACTGCATAAATTCTCTTACTGTTTCTCATTGCTAAACTAATAATACATTTTATTTCTACCTTTGAGTCAGTTTCCAAGTAGCAGTAGTTGAAGCATGGCTTAATTTTGTCAGGATATGATAGTTTCTATTACGTTCATTTTCAAGGGAACAAAATTCATCTCAACTTACATTATATTCCAAGTGCAGTAACTTCAAAGAAATATTCAGTGAGAGATGAAAATAATGAAGGGGAAAAAACTCTAGTTGAAAAATTAAGCATTGTTACTGTGTACTCAATATTAGGTAGAGTTGTATTAAAGGTAGACTTCAGCTTTTGTAGTTTCAGGTTAAAATGATACTGTTTTGAAGGCAGAGTTTTGGGTGGGCTTTAATTTTCAAGTAAGCTGCATTCAAGCATCTACACCTTAGTAAAATTTCTGAAGGCAAAAACATTGTGTAACAGGAAAAAGCTAAAGGCATATGGAGTAGATTTTAGATAGGGAACTTCGTAACAATTCCTAGGGGGAACTTTGACTCTACATTTAAAGTCAGGCAAGCATTTCAAAATAGTGATATTTCCCCTTTTAATACAATTTTGGGGAAGTAAGATGTAGGTCTTGCATTCCAGTGTAATATCAAAGTTAACTCTCAATCTAGAAGGCAGATCAATGGCAGAAAAAAAATACAAGCATATAATTCAAAACAAACCCACATTTGGTTTCCCACAGGTAACTTGATAGCACTAGCTCCTTTCTTCAAACCAATAAACATTGCACCAATCTGCAGCATGAAATACCTTGCTTGTACGAGTCTTTCAACAGTATGACTCTTCCCTCTGTATATAGATAGAAAAGACAAATTAAATATGGCAGCCATATTAAATTAAAGTTTTGTGACATGTATGTTGCAGAGCCTTTCTTCCATCAAGTGTGGTGTTAGATATATTTCACTCCCTTTTCTTATACAAATAAAGCTTTCTTTCCCATATATAAAAATCAATATAGTTAAAAAGAAATGCTGTCAAGCCTTCAATAAAAATCTTAAAACCCTGTTCTCATTCACACTTAGCTAAGATCAAAGCTGCAGACTTAAGTGCGGATATACCGTATGGAAATAGAATTACTTCATCTTCTTTTATGATTTTAATGCAACTTCATCACTTTTATCTTTAGAATTTGAGTACTCAAGCCTTGTACTGTCCATTTGCACAGGGATGAACTTTATACCTTATGTATATTTTTATTAAGATTATTATATAATGTCAGCTCTTTAAGAATATTTCTACCGAAGGACTTACTCCTCCATGCCCAGCATGCAGGGAACTCTTCAACTGTGCCTGAATGGTTGAGTCCAGCAGTTCTTTCCTGCTCTGCAATATAGGAATGCCTTTTGGGTGCTTCCAGTCTGCACAGGGATGAGGCACAGTTGTGTACCATTCCTCACCAGTGCTCTCCTTCTACATGGAGAGGAAACTTTAGGCTCTTGGCCAAGTGAGTGCTGTGGAGGACACCAGCAGACCCCTATTCTGCACAATCATGACACCAAGATTCTGTGAATCTATAAAAAAATGTTTTTACTATTCAATTTAAACATGCTTTTTTATCCCTCCCTGCAATTCCACTTAGCTATGTCCTTACCCAAGTCCATTGTAATAGAAGTAAACGCAGCTGAGCATGAACTTAAAATGAGACCTTTTAACTTAAAGACTGAATGTGAATCTTCTGTGCATATCCAAGGTAATCTCAAGTGAGATTATTTTATTCTTCCCATACACTGTATCAAGGAACTCCTACCCTGTATACAGTTTTGGGTTCCTCAAAAAGTGTTTTGAAAAGGCAGGAGAGTTCACAAAAGTGCAGAAAGAATAGTAAGGCTCCTGCAAAGCCTTTCTTGTAGTGGGAAGAGTAATAATCCCTGCTTACAAAGTATAGTGAAGGAAAGGCTAAGAGTCATTTCATGAGAGTCTGAAGACCTTAGGGTACAGATTTCTGAGAGCAGAAAATAGATAAAATTATATTCTGTGGCTGGAAGTTGAAACTAAGGAAATTCAAACAAAGTGTAAAGAATGAATTCTTAAATCTTCTTCATGGATTAAGCATCCTCTTTAAATCTGTACTTTTAAAGGACCACTACAGTGCTTTTAGAAAATGGGGACTGAAAATAGAAGGTGCTTGGTAATTCCATTTCCTGTGATATGAAACGGTGTGGTCAGACTGAAAGAGCTTCTGGCCTTACAGCTCTGTTAATACAATTTTTTCTTTTGAAACTGTGCAGCAAGCTTCATAGCTTTCTGTTTCTACTTTTTTTTGTGTGAGAGTAATGGAAAAAACAAATAAGATTCTGAAAACAAATAACATTGCAGCATTGCAACAAGTAGGTTTCTTATCCTAGTGTCATAAAACACAAAACTTTGCCCTGAGTTAAATGAGAAATAAATTACTATTTATTTTTACAATTAAACTTCAGCATTTCAGCAGAAACAGGCATTTTTCAGAAGGCTTTTACCATAGAAAATGTAGCAGTCACCTTTCCAAATACATTTTGACAAATATTACTCTGCTGTATGGTCAGGGTCAGTCATCTTGAAATATCATCACCCACTACCATATTGAGCATGGCCCTATATGATTTCCTATGACAGAAAACTTTTTGAAAGGATGAGTATTCACAAGTGTTTAAAAGATGGCAGCTGTCCTCCAAGCAGTTTATAGACATACAATGAACTCAAGAGACTAAGCTATAGTGTCCCTATTCTACAAGTTTCAGTCAGCTTTCACATGGGTAAACTTTGTTTGAAATACCTCCTGAATAAAGAATGAATGAACAGAATTTAGAAATAATTTCTTCTAAAAAGAAAGGAAGTCCAGTAATTAAAGCAGTAATCCTGGACTGGAGATCTAGGTTCAGTTTCTTCTTTTGTGCAAGGGCTTACGTGGGATCCTTGAGAAGTTTTTTATTCTCCTTAGCTACATCTGTACTATGCTTCTAACAGTGCATCCCACTATCCAGATCTATTGTTTGCCCAAGAAACATTTTAACTCTGTGTATGCCCACCATTTCCATATCTCTTGATATTCACAAAGCAGCAGCTTAGACACTCACCTGCAAAGAAGCTCTGGTGCACTGCAGACAAGTGTCAGTCAGGTTGCCTGAACCATCAGGAACCTGGGAGACACAGTGAAGTTCAGTGGAGGTAAAGTGCAGCAGGTGTATCTGTTCCTGAGTCTCTTATTGTTGCTGCACAAGGCTGTGATTGTGAACTACTCCAGGGGTATTAAGCTACCCTGACATTTTAAAGGATATTGTATTGGTCAGCAAATCATGGGTTTTTATGGTTTCACAGAATCACAAAATGTTTGAGGTTGGAAGGGACATCTGAAGGCCATCTTGTACGACCGCCCTGCTCAAGCTGGGCCACCTAGAGCCAGGACCATGTCCAGGCACCTTTTGAGTAGCTCCAAGGAGGGAGATTCCACAACTGCCCTGAGCAACTTGTGCCAGTGCTCACAGTAAAAAAAGCATTTCCTGATGCTCGGAGGGAGCCTCCTGTGTTTCAGATTGTGCCTGTTGCCTCTGTTTCATAGTGTCACCCTAGTAACACTGTAGAAGAGTGTTAGTCTTCTTACTAGCATCATGTTTTACATCTTAAAAAATCTTAAAGGGAAAGCAGAACTAACAAAATGTAGTTCTAGATTTATTTTTATCAGGTTCATAAGTAATTTTGTTAGAATAAGGACAGTAAAGAAAGATCACTAACGACTATCCTAATACCATGCTGCCAAAATATCCTGAACATACCAATCCTTTTTCTAATGAAGTCAGATCATGTCTAGTGTTCAAATATATATTCTTTACTTCTGCCATTAAAAGCTAACTGTTGCATTTTTAGTAGTATCACCTATTTGTCAAGAATCTAGGAGTGAGCAGAATGTGTGAATGCGCTCTGCTTTCTACACTGCAATTTCAGTATTTATTCTGAAATACTAGTTGAAGCTATTCTAAACATAAAATATTCTGAGCTATTTTTCCAGCATTTCTGTGGATGATCTTTCTGCCTTGGTCTAGAAATAAGCAGGTGGTTGTCATGTCAAGGTGATGACCTGTCCTGTTTCTTCAGCACCTCAAATTCTTAAGTGGGGGGAAACTAACAATGTGTCTTCTGATATTTATAATGGATTCAAAATGCATTTGAAATTTTTTTTTTTATGTTTTCTTCTCTCTAGAAAATACCAAGGATATTCTTGTGATATATGAACAAGAAGCAGAAGAGTGGGCTCTGTATTTAAAATCTCTTTTTGGACACATAGTGAACGAAGGAGGAATCTTACTCTACAATCTGGAGACTTCATCTTTCAAGCACCAGGAGCTACTCTCTTTACCCTGTTATAAATGTAAACTCCTGATACTATCGTGTGGACTTCTTAACTGCCTGAATCAAAAGAGAAGTTATTTTCTGGAGCAAGTTCTAAAACCTCCGGATGATGTGGTCATCCTACTTTGTGGGGTGGAGAATTCGGATATTCTTTATGAGATACTGACCTTAGATAGAGGCAGCGAAGAGATTTCTGCTGATCAGGAACCTGAGGAATATCTCTCTGTTATTACTGGAATTATTCAACCAGGTAATCTAAAAATGAAAACTTTGTATGATTATTAAAATAGTTTTCTTAGCTGTATTAATACCATTTGGAAGAGAAAAAAAGTGATAACTCAGATTTTCTGAAGAAATTATCTCTCTTTAGCTTGGTCCAACAGTTTTAGTTTGATGATGCATTTGTCATTGAAGTGTGATAAAACTGTTGTACTCTTAGTCTGGCTTCATTTTCTCAGGGAAGCAGCTTTGGAATGTCTAAAAGCTGCCACTGGCACCTGTGAACCTACCATCACTACTTCATGGTAAGATTGAAGAGCTGACATACACTTGTTTCTCTGTTTCCTGAGTTTACAAATCTCAGAAGCTGTACAAAACTATGGGTTTATGTTTAATCTCTTTCAAAATGCCTTAATGTGACAATGTATATATCTCTTTAGATAAATCTGAGTGAAAAATAATTACTGAGTAGGACCCGGTTTTGTGGATGGCATCACTTCCTGTGTGACACACAAAAGCTGTAAGAGCAGAAGTTCCCTTCCCATTTTACCAACCCAAGTAATAAGTCTGTACTGGAAGAACTAAAACTATCCGGTTTGTATGTGTTTGCACATCCATGGAAACTACAAAGAAGCATTAATGTAAAAATTAGCACTTCTGGAATGTAAGAAAAACCCCTCTCCTGAGGGTGGGAGGTACTGAAATGGCAAAGTCTGTACGCATGCTTTAGTTTAACCCAAAGTTTTACTTTGCCAGACTGCACAAATGAAACCAAGAAATAGCTTTAGAAAGACAGATGCATGGGCCACTTTGGAAAAGCGATGTAAGTTGTGCACAGGTTTCAGGTAGATGGCTGTGTGTTTTCCTTTGAAAGCATATTTACTACTGCTTCTTTGTAGTCTCTAGGTCTCTTACCTCCTCTCAGTTCTTGCTATTTTGTCATGATTTTGTCTACTAAGCAGAACCTTGTGTTTCTGTCTTTGTTACCTGTGAGGTGCCATTTTACTGGCATGGGAGCTTGTGCTTGAGAAAGACATCCTGCAGTTCAGGAGTTTTACTCAGAAGTCAACCTGGTTTGGGATGCAGATGAACAACCAAGAGGATTCTTTTGAACTCAGGGGTAGAGAGACCCCAGCTGAGTCAGAACGGCCTAGCTGGATGTCCCTGCTGCCTTGTGCTTGAGCAGATAAGCTTAAGCATACTATAAGGCTTTCAAACCTGTCCAGAATGTGTCTACATACAGTCTGGCGATACAGATCAGTGCTTTCAAAACTAAGTTTTAGACTCCTCCTTCCCAGCCATCTCCTGTTCTAACATTTCTTGCTGTTCAGTATTAATTAACCTTTTCCTCAGTATATCTCTTCTGAGCATCTCTCAGACTTTAAGTTTTGGAGCTAATTACAGTTGTCTGGTCTGGTTTCAGGAGGTAATGTTTGCAATTTCTGACTGTGTCTGATATGTAGCTTTATATTGAAGTTCCTTGGCAGCTTTTTAGTGGAATGAAAGCAGTGGGTCTCTACAATGTGTGTGTATATAGGAAGGAACTGGGCCCAGAGATAGTTGACTTGTGCAGGAAATTGCGAACTTTTCTGCAAAGATAAACAGTTTCTGAGAAGATAGATGATGGTTCTTTGCTTAGGTCTGTGCTTTCACAAAAATATTTATCGCATCTGCCCTTGGGATTTTACTCACATTGTAATGTCAAGTGACTAATAGGTGCTCAAATGATCTTTTCTTTGGCAGTAGTCAATATCAGCAACTTCAGAGAAGAGTACAAAGCTGAATTAATGAATAGCTGTTGAAGGCCTCAGTCTCAGTGTGTCCGTCTTTACCAGGGATGCATAGACTATGGCTGGGATCAGACAAGTTCAATTGACTGAACTAGATCCAGGACTGGGAGTAGTGTTGCTGCCTGGTACTTCGGTGTGTAAACCCTCCTCTGTACACATGGCTGAGAACTGCTCTCGCCCTGTTTTTTCTGTACTGGTGTGCCCTGGCCATCAGGCAGGCCAGCTCAGATCAGTGCTTGCTAGAAGACCTCTGCACTGCTCTTTGTTGCACAGTGAAAGTATTCCAAGTGCAAGATTTGCTGTCACCTGGGTGTTGATTTAAGCTCCGAGGAATGAAAATGTGCACGTCTTACCATTATTTACCTTTGCTTAAAGATAATGGTGACTGTTTGCAGTGTCTGTATTTATGATATTCTTTTGTAGAATCCTATTAAGCTTTTAGCTTTTGTGATATCTGTGGCAGGGGTTTTGACAGATTACGCATCTGGGAAAAAGATTTTTCCCTTGTTTTTAAAATGGCTTGCTAAGGTGTTACTAAGTATACTTGGATTATTTTTTCCTTTGGACCAATTTTTTTATGCCTTTCTTCAGGACTATGCACTCACAAGATTTCCCATCTCTCTTCATATGGATCATCATCTTCTGTTGCTTTTAATTGTTTTTAGTGCTTATCCTTTGTCCCTTATATTTCTGCTTTTGGAGATAGTGATGAAAACACTTTTGTGTATGTTCTTCATGCTTTTCCATTTCTTTTTTTCCCTAAACTGTTCATTGCTGTTAACTTGTTCCTCCATGCATTTGTACCTTCTTGTCTCCTCAGTATTAACAAGAGCTGTCACTTCACCGAAGTCTAAAAATTTAGTGATGTGCTTAATTACAATGATTACATGGCATCAGGCTGTTGTGCACCACCGCAACTAAATTCTGTTAGTCCCTTAGGACAGCGGGCCATCTCAATCCTAGGTCTAACTGATGCCTGGGCTCAGGAGCAGCTTGTGGGTAGTTAGAACATCTGAAGATGGGTGCTAAATCAGGTTGTTACCTCACAGTCCTGAAGAGCATTAATAACAGTCTAGCTTATGTGTTAGTAATCACCACCCTTCCACTACAGCTTTCTCCATACTCTGCAAAGTTCCTAGGCAAGGTAAGTTCTCAGCTGTCTCTTCTCCCCTAGATGCTATTCTCTTTGCACTGTCTCTACAGTCTGAGATGGAAAGAGTGCAAAACAAATCTAATTTTATATGTGTCGCCCCCCCCATTATTTCATTATTTCACCAAAACCTTTTGCCTACCAGGTGATGCCAGTTTCATCTTGTTGGAGCAGGTAGGGCTCTTTATCTGTTAAAACTTCCTTCTACCTCTAAAATAGTATATGTGCCAAAAATTCTAGGCAAAAACCAATACTAATTAAAATGCTCAGTAAAACTAAATAAAATGGAAGATGCAGGGGGTTTTGTACCCAGCAGAGAGCTTGTTTGTCCTGTAATGTGATTCAAACACAAAATCTGAAGGGTTTGTCATTCCTGTTTGAACATGTTCTTAGAGCAGTAAAGGGAGAACTGAGACATGGAAACTGGCCTTTCTAACATGTTTCCTGGATGGTGAGTGATTTTATTATATTCACCTTATGCATGAAGAGGAACGCAAATACGTTTATTGTTGTCAAAAGATTCCTTTAGCAGGACTTGTTCACAAAATACTTCAATGTTTGAAATTGCCACATTCAGATTTAGAGTTGGTTTTGAATTTTGTGTAAGGGCCTGTGGTCATAAAAAAGGATAAATCTCTGGGAAAGAGTAGAACACTCAGAAATTTTATTATTCTATGTTAACATCTAAGATGGCCCAGTGTGACTCTAGAATTCTGACTTTTCTTTAACAGCTTTCCCTAATATTGCTGAAAGTAGAATCAGGAGACACATTTTGTCTGCATCTCTCTTTTCCTTTCCCTTTTTCTTTCTACAACTTCTTGGTCTGCTGAACTATGTACCCCTTTTTATATTAAATTGACATACTTTCAGTGTATTAATTCAGTACCCTGGGGGGTTTTGGCCTAGACATAGCTGGGTTTTTTGTTTAGTCCTGAAACACTTCCACTTCAAATCCAGGCTAGCCATATGTTTAAGTAGGGGATTTGTAGATAGAGGGAGATATTTGCAGCTGGAGGTAGTTACTTAAATCTTTAAATGTCCTGAATTCCTCCTGTAGTTATTTGTGCCTCAGTATTGATGATGCAAAAAGACAACAGGTCTTATCTAATACAAATAATTTTCTGTGACACTGTTTCTAAAGTGTCCTGACACTTTTATGAGACTTTTTGGTGGGGCTTCCCAGTACAGCTCAGGAGTTGTAAGTATCCATTAGTCTGCTTGCTGTTTTATTAGGTTTCCTTGTTTACAGCTCAACAAAACAACTCTTGTCACTTCCACTTCCAGCCTTTTCTCTAAGCAGTGGTATCCTCTTTTTTTTGCCAAAATATGAAGAGAATCTACTTCTATAAAGTTTGATAATTGAGAACTACTCAACAAACCTACATGTATCCATTCATTATCTGCTATTGTAGTGAAAAGTGAGAAGAGGTGCATAAAGTAACATAATCCAACTAGAAAACTGTATTCACAGTCTTTGACAGCACAGGAAATATTTTCAGAATTAGTATGTAACTTTTACGTGAGACAGCAATATGCTATTAATTTCTAATTGTTGCCTGAAAAGTATTCCGTGTACTTGCACACAATTTTAATCACCAAAAAGAGTAACGTTAAGAAAACAACTTTTGCTGCTACTAGTAAGGTATAGATCAGGAGTAATGAGATACTAGCATTGGGTATTTGTCTCTAATAAGTAAATGTTGGACAAACAGGCTGGAAGCTTAAAATAGGGCTTAACAGATGCAAATCTTCAGCCTGCTTCAAATATGGGGCTAATTTCCATTCTGCAGGTCACAGAAAAGAGAAATAAATCACTATATTTTTACCATCAGCTTTTATGGTATCTGTCTCCTGTTTCATTTCTGGTACAGTGGCATAGATTTTCTTGGAATTATACCAGGAATTTGGGTATGATGTTGAACACTGAAGTAATACTTCATGTTTTGAATCCACTGCTTTGCATGTTCTCCTCTAAAATCCTCTTCAAGTTGGTACTCAAATATGAGTAACCAATGGCAATGTATTTTCTTAGGCTGTCAGCAAGACTTGTGCTGATGAGCTAAACCCCTTAATTTAAGTGGGAACTTTAACATTGTCCTCAATGGGCAAGTGTTTCATCTAGATTTTGATGCTGACTTGGAGTCTATGAAGAAATGAAGCTAAAGTGCTAGCAAGAACCAAAGTTGAAAAGGAAGCAAAATCACTAGAATTTTTGGTTTGTTTGCTTGTGAATACTGAACATGGTGTGTTTTTGTGTGTGTGTGAACTAAAGTCTTGGTTGTAAAGATTTCTCACATAGACACACAAGATTGAGTAAATAGAGGGAGGTTGGTACGTGGTTCTGGCTTTGTTCACTGCCAGGGAAGGTTGCAGTAGATGAGACCACACAGTTGTGCCTCCCTTTCCTCCTTCCCCAATGTATTTACATTCAGACAGCACATAACCACTGTTGGTGCTGTAAGGCAGTGAGGTCATCTGCTTATTGAGGAGCACCTCAAATGCCAATTAAACTTTTTTTTTTTTAAACAAAAATAATCTGTATGAATTTATCAAAAGCAGAAGAGCAGAAGGGGCATTTTGTTAGCTGAAGTGTGCTATGGTATAGTCCTCATTTCCATTTTGCCCTGGCAATGCGTCTTTGAACTGCTCTGCAGGGACTGCTGCTAAGATTACCAGATTAATAGATCTTCCTGAGATGTTGTGTTTCTCCATCTCCACACAGAATGATTGCTGGGATGCCAGTGCAGTGATGGGGATTTGTAACGGGGATGATTGTCAATAAAAAACTGTGGTTAGTGTCATGAACTTATTTCATCTGGCATGTGATCCTGGCTATTTCAAGCCAGAAGAGAAACTGAAGTGGAGCGTGGAGGTGGCAACCATAGATATGATGTTAAGACTGCCATCCCCTGCTGCTTAAACTGGTTGAGTTCTTTGTTCTTTCTTCTCTTATCTCTGCAAAATCCAGAGAAGACTTTATTCGTTATATAATCAGGTTTCTTAGCAGCTCATGTTTTGATCTGTCTAGCCAGTCATGGTGACCTGTACCATTGGATTCTGAAGTATGCATCATGTATGTGATGTTTTTTCCTCTTATTTTGACACTAATTGGATGAAAACTGCTTATACCTGGAAAAGTGAATGCACTGACACCTTAAAGTGAATGTTTTTTAACAGCATTTAGGACAAGCTCATAAAAAATGTGTTTATAATAAAATTCAAATGACTAAAACATGAGCATTACTGCAACAGCATGTACTAATTTAGATTAATGTACTGTGATTTTACTGTTGTTTGTTTAGGTTATAAATTTTTTATTTTTAAAATTAATTTATGGATTTATCATCATTAGTCTGCTCTTTCAAGGTTGCAAGTGGACACCATCCAAAGTTATGTCTTGTTTATGGCTCAACAGTCATCAGTCAGTATTTAGCTGTGGTTGTGAGGCTATTTCTAAAGTTTACAAATAATTTAAGTTTAAGATTTCCAGCAGGTGTTTTGCAGCTAGAACTGTAAAATGGCTGTGTGAATCTGTACTCTTACATGTCCTTCATACAATGTATTATTGACTCTCATCAGGTTTTGCACTGCGGTTACCAATCACAATTACTGAAAATTTATTATTGGAAGGCATCTAGAGAAGTCCTCTGGAAATGCATTCTTTGTATATTTTTTGGCACACAAGTGTTGTTATAACAAAATTGCTATTTGTAATTTCACTGTGATGTACTTCTGTTAAGTTAGTGTCAGCTTCTTGGAAATAGGATAAAATAAGGGTCATGTTGTTCTCCAGATTAAAAAAATTGTAACACCTATCCCTGAAAAAATGAAGTGTAGCACCTATTTAAGTTCATACTGGAAAAAAAAAATCAATACTAGGATAGCAAAAGAACAGATTTTCATATAGAATCAGATTTTGCTCTTGGTAGGGTCTCTCTGCACTTACTTGAATGGCTATGAGGACAGAACTTGGTCCAGAAAATGTTATTACAGTTAAAAAGTTAGGTGTTCAAAAGTCAAAAAGTTAAAGGTACATAGTAGCCTATTAAACTTTAGTTAGGAGCCTTGTTCATAGGCATAATTGCCTTTAATTACGTAAGTTCATTCTTCCTGCCCCCCCCCAAGAACCTGCCCTCATTAGTGCACAGCATAAATACTGCTCAGTTAATTAAAGGGTTTTTTATACTTTGGTTTGTGTTTGAGTTTGCAGTTGCATTATTTATGTATTGAATGCCATTCAAATCCTGGTGAGAAAACAGAATTATTAATTTCCTAACGTGCTTTCCTGAAGAACTCCTTTCTGTATTGAGTGCTGTCCAAACATTATTTTATTTTATCATCATTTTACATACTAGTATTTAGCAAGATCAGGGTGAAGCATTTCTTCCACTTCTGATACCGCTTTTTTAAGACATTACTTTTCATAACACTTACCAGTATACAGTATTTTTTACATCCGTATTCAAACTCCCTTTAATTTCAGATGCGTTTGTGACTGCTCAGATGTCTGCAGGTCAGCTGTAAGGTCTTTCACAGAAAGTGCAATACAAAACTAATGAGCACTTCTGAAAAGCATGTTTTAAAAGCCTCAGCTTTTTGCCTCAAAACTTCAGGATGGGAACCTGAAATTACCTAAATTCTCTAGAGCAGCAATCAGCTAATATCACTGTCCTTTCTCTCACTGGAATCCTCTCCTCATTCACTGGACTCTTGTTATTACAAGAATAACTGAATCAGAATATCGTAAACAACACCTTCTTTAAGTACAAAACTACAAGTCAATGCCAGATTAGGTCTAACTTGTGCACTGTCCACAGTACAGATCAATTTAAAAGAAATAGTCAACAATGTACTACAAAGGAGAAAGATTGCTTTTGAGTGTTTGTTTTTTTGCAACCTTAATAAAGTCATTGTAAAGCAATCACTTTCTTAGGCTTGTCTTCTCATCCTAGGCCTGGCGTCTTTACCCAGTGACTCTTGCTTTTCAGTCTTGTCCCTTGTAGCAATATTGGTTATTCATTTCTGGAGCACCCAGCAATATACATGGAATTCTGATCAGGGTCCCACAGATGCTATACAAGCTCCTGTTTGTGAGTTAGCTGAATCTCACGATACGGAGCTCTAGCAGGCCTTATATCTTTTACGTCAATATTACCTCAGATGTGGAAAAACAGGTGATAACTTGATCCAGCATAAAGAAAGAGTGGCATAGACAGATACTGCATAGACAGATACTGCATAATATGGCAGAAAGTCTCCTGGTAGTTATTAAGCCATCAAAATAATTTCAACAAATTGGAACTGATAGAGAGGTTTTTAAGATTTGACCAGTACTTTACATAATGTGGCCATTGCTTTTTTGACCCAGTACTGGGACCTCTGTAGCCAGATTTATTGTATTATCAAACACAGCCCTGCACAGTTTTCTTGTCTTCCAAACCCCAATGCCTGCATCCATCTTCCGTTTCTCACTTTCCTGCACATGATTCCATTCTCTTTCCTTTTGCCCAACTCCTCTCCCATTGTTTGCTATATTGACTTTCAGGGAAACTTCTCTTCTTCCTCAAGCCCATATTTCTTACCTGCTATAGTAAATTGAAAAGATCAGTCACAGGGATGTTTACTGAAAAGGGGTAAATACAATTCTATCTAAAGATCTCTATAGGCTTATTCTTCTCCCCTAGCCCTTGGATTTTTTTTTTTCTATCTGCAAAACTGTATCTTTAAAATAGCTTCATCCTACATCTAAAATAGCATACAGAATTGAATCTAAAAAAAGCAAGTGGAAATCAGTGTCATGGTATTTCCTTATTTCTGAGCTTTTAGGTTGCTTGTCTATTTTTTTCTTAACTCTGTTTTATTTTGCCATTTTTTTTTTCCCAGGTTGATTTCTGATGCTAAGACCTTCCTTAGAGCAAACTAAACATTCTGTGAAACAGTCAAGTAGGATAGCAATGATCGCTGTCATCAGAGTTGATGAGCAGTTAAAGACATTTCCAAGTAGATACAATTAAAGAATTATTCTTTTTTCCTAGGTAAGCCACAGAATGAAAATCCTGGAGACTCTTCATCTTACATCTATGAAGCAGTTCTTGCAGACGGTGAGTTGAATTCCCCTTGCATTTACTCAAATAAAGCCAGTACTCTTCAGAAAATTAAATTTGTTTTCTTATATTTTGTCAGATGTGAAAGGCAATAAACTAACCTTACCATAGCTTACAGTTGTGTAGAGGAACATGCCTTGTTCTCAAATGTCCACCCATCCATCTATACCCACACATTCCTGTGAGGAGTGTGAAAAGGGGAGGAGATTCAACAGGGATGTTTCCTTTTTCCTTTAATTTCAGAGTAGAGAAAAAGGAAGACATGGAGAGCTTTCCTTTTCTGTTCCCAGCATGAGGAGTTTTGCTTGTAGTAAAGAGAGAGCTAATTTGAAATTTCGGATAGATCAGTCCTACTCGCGTTACATTTGCAGCACTGTTCATTGGCAGCCAGTGGTTGGGAGAAGCCCTGCATCACAACTTCTGCTCCTGTTGACATTTGCCGTTCTTGTTTATTTATATATGTGAAAGCCCATAAAGAGTCTTAGTAGGGAAAACAGACTGGCAAAATCTCCACTTGCTTTTAGTAAAGAGCTACATAACATGTTTCCTATCCCCAGTTCTTACTTAAATAACTTTATTTCTGGGTTGACACTGTTGTGAAGTGATTGGCTTAACAGCACCAGCATGCTGACTGATGGAAAAAGACAAGTAAGTTATTTTGGAATTCCTGGCATAGCAGTTCTGTGCTGCTGGACTCTGAGGTTACTGGCTCTGTGGGTCCGTTTTGCTGGTGAGGTATAAGAGCAGAAGGATGCTGCAAGCTCACTGGCTCTTCCTTACTGGCACAAATTCAATATACATGTCAGTGATATATGGAGTTTAGAATTTTAGCTTCTTTAGTTAGTTTCAAGACACGAGCATCAATTTGTGTGCTTTTAAATACTCCAGTCATTCCTGCTTAGCATGCTTTGGTTCACAATGCAGAAGAATCTTGGAGCATGTGGATTGGATTCCTTTCAGATAAAACTAAAAGGGAAAGTGCACTCAGGGAGCTCACTGGGTGCACTTCAGACACTAAAAGGTGTGCATCCTACAGGTCCAGACCAGAACTAGTTGGAAATACGCCCCTTTGAAATGTGTATAGTGTGGAAGGGAGTATTTAGCGCCAACTGTTTTTCTCTACTAAATCTTCTCCTGTTAGTTCCCCCTCCTTTCTGATAGGGACTGTTTGTGACTCTCTTGGCATCTTGGGTGTACTGGTGTGATCTCAAGCAGAAAGCTGCTGTAAAGCTGCACTGTTTTATCCCTGCAGAACTATTGTCAAGGTTTCTAAGGATGTCTCTTTTGGTCCTGTGTTGAATGTGCCATGGGTCAGTGCACTGAAGAAGTTCGTTGGTATAAAGAAGGCTTTTTGTCATTACTGGCTCATCATCCAGGTGGTCCATAAGCTGGCATCACTGTTCCTCTCATTCATGATCATGATGTCCAAAAAATGAGACAGTAAAAGAGGGAATGGTCAGAGAAAACAGAATCCCAAGAAAAGAAAGGACTGGGGAGATGTTCCTCCAAGCTACTCCCACTTTAAACCCTGACTCTTTTTATATGAATCCTTTTTTGCTTTATACGGGGACTTGAAGAGAAGCTTTAAGTCTAAGTTTCCCATCAGCTGAATGGTTGATGTTGTAATAAAGTGAATTGAGGATTTTCCAGCTGAGAAAGTCTTGCATTAAAAGCAAAAATTTCACTTGAAATCTTTGCTGAAGTTGCCTTGACCACAGTTCTCAGTCAGCTTTTGGCAGTCATCTTGATAGCACTGATCGTATGTAGCTTCTGCTGGTTAATGATGTCTAGTTATTGCTAAGAGGACCAAAGAGATTCTCAATTGCTGTGATGAGTGAAAGGACCAACTAGAAAAGAGAGATTCCCAGTAATTGTATCCTGTATGTGAGGTTAAGACTGACTCCCGAATGAGTGTAAGGAAATATGTGGTCGACATTTCTTCTGTGGTGGTGCAACAGGGAGCAGTTATCTGATACCACTGCAGAATTTTGCAGGGAAAAGTAGCCCAAGAAGTGAAATGATTGCAGTTTCCAAGATTCAGCACGTCAGTCTTTACAAAGCCAAGAAAGATAAGACAGCAGCTGCAAATAAGCCTGTGTTTGCGCCTTGCAGAAAGTAGGTGAATCTTCAGGTAACCAGACAGAATTTGACTTTGGATGAACTGTGAAAAAATGTTTCCAGGGACTCTCCTTCTCTTTGCTTCTTCCTAATAAGAAGGAAGTGTATGCAGTGCTAAGTTGTATGTATGACACAAAACAGAAGTGTCAGGAGGGATTATAAACCAAGAAAGGATTTTTGCTAGAACCCTGAAAATTCAGAAGAGAACAGCACTTTATGTAAGGTCTTAAGTGGAGACTGATATGCTGAAAGCTGAAGTTTGTTTTGAGTATGCAGATACTGTACAAAAGAAAGGATAAGCTAAGAGAAGACAGAATTTAGACTTGAACTGGAATGAAAGTTGAACAGATCAGAAGTATAAAGCTAAATGAGAAATCTAAAGCAACAATGGTGGACAGAGCAGTGAGTGGATGACAGGACGTATTAAAAGAAACCCAAAACAAAACAAACTATATCCAATAAAGCAAAGATAGGTAAGGAATGAGCAAGTGCTAACAATCAATAAGAAGTGATTGACTAAAGTGAATTTTGCAAGGCCTTGAGGGAAAAGGTCAAACAGTACATTGGAAAATGGAAAAACAATATGATCACTGAGATCCTTTGGGGAAATATGAGCTACAAGCAGATGTGAAAACAATTGATTTGCTAGTGAGTGATGGAAAAGATCCAGTTATGGAATACTAATCACCATGATATGAATGTATGAGGATTCATTCCTGTTGGTGATAACTGAACAACTCAGCTCTTTAGCCACTCACAAATGTTGTTATGTGTTTACTTTATTTCTGGTTTCTATATAAGAAAAGTAGACTTAGTTTTATTACTAGAAAGCTGTATTTTGAGAAATTCCCATGTGGTTCCTCAGAAAATTTTCTGGTCCCCAAAGAATCATTATTTATAATTAGTACTAAGTTTAGAAAAGCAAAGCAATCTTACTAGGATCTGGGTATACAGCCTTGTAACCACACAGATAAAATGTGAATGCATTATTGTGGAATTGGCATTCATTATTTTACCTGCAAAATAAAGCTACCTCAGATTTAGATACCCATTAGGTGATATTCAGCTTCAAAAAAGGCTGTTCCCCTTCTTTGAAACAGCTTTGTCTTTTTTAACAGTTGCTATTAAGGCTTGTATCCTAGCACTAATTAACTGAACCAATTAGGGATGGGCAAGTGGAGCACAAAAAGATGATTTTAAAGTGTAATAGCTGTCCACCTAGACAGATGTCTGTTGACAGCAGACATCTTTTGGTCCTGCTCAGAGGTCTCATCAAACTAACATGTATGTGCATACTGCGTTACCTGTACCCTTTACAAAACTAAACTGGAGAAAGGCCAGTACTGTGTAACAAAATAGATGGCATCCCTTCTGCAGATAAAGAAGAGCTATCAGAGTACCTCTGCTATGCTATTCTTTCCTACAATTCTATCTGAAATCCTGTTGTAGTAAAATGTGCTTATTCTGGTGTCTAAGTGTTGGATTCAAGGACAGTGTCTTAAAAGAGAAAGACCTTAGATTACTTTCCTATTCATAACCCTAACAAAAGGAAAATAATCAGGAGTTAGAGAGCAAGCATGATTTTCAGATGTGTCTAAAAATATCACTCTTCATTGTGTTCCTGAGAAAGCAGCGTACCTTTTAGCCTGCTTTAAGGGTCAATAGATTTTAGCTATTTCAAACCAAAGGTGGGAATAAATTGCAAAGCAGCCTGTCCCCTAGTGAGTAAGTCTTGCTGACAATTCACTTTTTTTTTTTCCTTCTTTAATACCAAATGTGTCTGGCGTGAGTCTTTCCGCTGACAGCAGCTGTGGCAGCATGGCACAGGGAGACATGTGGTCTCTTAGATAGACAAGTCCCACGTAATTTAGACCTGCACAGATCAAGAACAGCATCATAAATTTCATCCAGGCATCGATAAGAGCCCTGTGCAAGTATTGGAGCTCTGCTGTCATACTCAGACTACGATACGCTATTTGGTAAATGAACTACTGCAGTCCAAGCTAGCTTCTGTTACCAGATTGATTTAAGGGATGCTATAACGTGGAGTATATTGAATTGTGTCAGTAAACGTTTGGATACTATCAATGATATGTATCCTGTACTTTGAGTAGGACGAAGGCTGAGAATGCCAGCTACCAGTGTCTCTCCCCCCCCCAGCCTCTCCCAATGCAGTTGTTAAAGGATTTTTCAGTTATGTTAAACTTCATGACCTTCCAGCCATGTCATTTTTTGAACTTTGATGACTGTAAAGAATATTCTTCATCAAGAGAATAGCTTCAAACATGGCCAAGAGGGGAAAGTTTGGCTACTCACTAGTAGTTCCTTGAGGGTGATATCTGTAGAATCTTAAACCCATATTCAGCCTGAAATCTGAGCTTTTGGCCTGCCTGCCAGGTATGCTTCCCTGAAATATGACTTGATTCTAAAATGCTCCTCTCTAACTGTATTCTTTTATATCTAGTAATTCAAAATGTAGCCACGTGCCACTTCTGTGTCCAAGCACAGTGTGCAGTTTGTGCCAGGCCAGTTATAAGAGGCTTGAAATGTAGTTTAGAGATAATAGAGCCACTAGGCAGCTGCAGCTAACCCCTTTGGAATAATAAGGAAGTTGCAGGACCATTTTATCAGGCAAACAAATTTTGGAGGTCTGCTCACAACCCTGGATGCCTCTGCTATCAGTCCTTTCGTCTTCAGTGGTAATTTGAGTCAGCAGCAGGAGGATAACCTGTCCCTGTTGTTGTAACAGCACATCTCAGATTTTGGGCAATGTTTAGTGCTGTATAATCCTTCACTGAAACAGAGCTGAGATATGTGTGTGCTGGTACCACAGAGAAATGGAACAAAAATGCCAAAGTGTTCTTACTGTGGTAGAAGTCTTTAATAAAACATTAGGCTTTAATAACAGAACTGCTGGTGCACACAGAGGGCCAGACTTCAGCTTGCTTCTCCCTGGAGAAGTGTCGTGGTTTAACCCCAGCCGGCCACTAAGCACCCCACAGCTGCTCACTCACCTCCCTCACAGTGGGATGGGGGAGAGAATCAGAAGGGTAGAAGTGAGAAAAATCATGGGTTGAGATAAAGACAGTTTAATAGGTCAGGCAAAAGCCACGCACGCAAGCAAAGCAAAACAAGGAATTAATTCACCACTTCCCATCGGCAGGCAGGTGTTCAGCCATCTCCAGGAAAGCAGGGCTCCATCATGTGTAACAGTTACTTGGGAAGACAAACGCCATCACTCCGAATGTCCCCCCGCCGCTTCCTTCTTCTTCTCCCAGCTTTATATGCTGAAGCATGACATCATATGGTCTGGAATATCCCTTTGGTCAGTTGGGGTCAGCTGTCCCAGCTGTGTCCCCTCCCAACTTCGTGTGCCCCCCCAGCCTCCTCGCTGGTGGAGTGGGGTGAGAAGCAGAAAAGGCCTTGGCTCTGCGTAAGCAGTGCTCAGCAGTAACTAAAACATCACTGTGTTACCAACACTGTTTCCAGCACAAATCCAAAGCAGAGCCACATACTAGCTACTATGAAGAAAATTAACTCTACCCCAGCCAAAACCAGCACAAGCGGCAGCAGGATGAAAGTATCCAGAATGTAGAAACTGGAAATAACAGGCTTGGGCTCCATCAACAGTTCTGCTCAGCACCTAAATGACCTCAGGCAGTAGTTATTATTTCCAAACTAATCAGTGTGCCTAATAGTTTAGAAACTCTCTGGGACAGTCTCTTTAGATTCTATGTGTCTAAAGCTCAGCAGAGTGGTCATATTATTAGTGCTGCTGCTGCAGCTGAAAATCATAGAATTGATTGCATTAAAAATAATAACATGAATTGATATTTAAAGATAAACTTATTCCCAGAAAGCATCTAAATGTATGCATCCTAACCAAAGCACTGATTTCTGAGTTTAAGACAAATCTTTCTTCCAAGCCACAGACCAGTTAGGAGCTAGTTAGTTGTCATAACCTTAGATTGCCTCTGTATACACAGTTAAAATCATATGGAAGTGTATATATATATGTGTATATAAATGCCTACAGTTTCATGCATATTATTTCTTAAAGATTATTGATAAATTAATGGTAAATTGGGTTTTGCTGTTTTGGAGTTATTTGAAGGCAGGATTTTTTGTTTTCACTATCAGATCCGATATGGCTACACATAATAAGACTTTTATATTGTGTTTAGATGCTTTTATGATGACTCCATTAGGCTACAATTATATCAGAGTGGTAAATTGTTGTGTACAAAAACATACCCGATAGTACAAGAACAGGGGGGTATGCACCTTCACAAACAATCTTTGCCTACAGCTATATAGTAATGCATAAAACAATAGATGGAGGGGGGTGTCCAGGGATTGCTCTGTTACGGGAGTGAAATAGATGTGAATGAAAATTACAGCACCATCAGTTGCTAAGATGACATAAACACCAACTCCAAATATTCAGAAAAGGAAAAACTGTTCTTCATAGCTTTTAAAGGAACTGTCAATTTGATGCTCATTTGCGAGAAAAATTGTTCACCATAAATAAAGTAATAGAAACATTTTGGAGACATGGGCAAAATAGGCCAACTCGCAGAAAGCTACTGTTTTTGACAGAACTACTCAACCGTGCAGGAGAAACTGGGACTGAGAATGCTTTTGAGAAAAACAAAGATAACTGTCAATGTATTTGCAAAAGGTAGATGATTCAGCATAGAGAGAAACATTATTTAAAGCTTGTTCAATAATGAATATGTTTACCTTGGTCTGGAATTTATATATGGTAGAAAACAAATGAAAGAAATTAAGATTTGAGTTAGATGTTTATATGTTTGAGTATGTGTTTAATAATTTTCTGTGATTTTTAGGAACCTTTCCATTCCTAAGCCCTCTCTCACCATCAGTAAGAGAAAACTTTTCAGCAGAGCAGAAAAGGGGATTTGCTTTGAAATCATATCTTAGAAAGGGCTTATGGTAAAAATGAGTAAATCCTGTGTTCATGCTGAGGAAAACAGGCTCATTGAATGAAGCCCAATGTGGTGGATATTTTCTGTCTCCATGTTTCTCATAGCCTTTCTCAGGTCATTCATAAAGCAATTTATGCAGTTAGAGGCTGCCTTTCCATCCCACTCTGCTGCACTCTCTGCTGAGTTCATACAGCATTTACAAATACCCATACTTTAAGAGGATTAACTTTCATAAATGCCTATGATAAACTTATGGTGGATTGCAGGAAGAATATTATGTGCCTAAGTCTTTTTTCTTGATTTTTCCACATTACAGAAGGTTACTTCATTTTTTTCTGTGTGGCTCACACGTGTTTCACTTTAAGCTTTTGAATTGCACGAAAGTCACTTATACACAAGCACCTTTTGAATTGTACTTCACAGATCCCAGTAGGACTACCTCTGCCTTTACCTCACATCATGCTGGGGAGTGGTCCTACCATATTACATGCTCCTGCACTTAAATGATCTGCTGAATTTAGCGTAAGTGCTCTTCCCCGTAATCCTCTTTGTTTTAATCTTTGACACTGGAACACCCTGTCTTTTCTTTCACATGGCAAGTTGGCCACATGTGCTTAATTACCTTTCCACCTTGTCATCTGCCTAACCTGATTTGCCAATATTTCTCATCCTCTTATATGTTGTTTGATCTAGGGATAAATTAGGACCTTTTTTGTGGTGCAGTTTCAGTTCTTCAGCAAGCATTGCTTTCGCAAGACTTGAGGAAGAACTGAAATTTCTAAAGCTAGCAGGCATTTTGCTTTTGTAAAAGCAACTGAATTTTGGCTGTGAGATTCGTTCCATGGGTAGCCTTAGAAAACACATAAATCTTTCATGAGTTTGTTTTCTGCTATTTTTAATACCCCAAATCTGTCACATACATTGTTGTCTCAAAACATGTAGCAAGTACCAAGTAATCAAAGACAGAGACAATTTATAATCCTCATGTAGAGAGCAACAGGCATAGCTAAAGAGTGTATTTGAAAAGTTAGAATTTGGGGGATGGGGGGGGGGTTGGATGTGGCATGAAATTTGTTCAGAAGCCATGGTGAGGCATTAATTGTTGAATCCACAAGAGACTAGAGAGGCTTCATTAAAATTTCTCCGTTTATGCTAAGGAATGCAATTTCAAAGTCATTTCATGAATTCAGTTAAAAATGTTAAATTGAAAGCAGTAATGCATTCCAAAAGGTTTTGTGTAAAATATACCAAATTGATGTATTGAAGTTACATGAATTAAGAGAGAACATTGAAGTAAAATTGAAAACATCAGCACTGTGCCCAATGAAGTGAATAACTGTTACAGTAAATGTGTGCGATATTTTATTATTTAAATATGAACTTAAATTTAAGATCAGTCCTTTCAATGTGACCATCAGCAGTAGATATTTGTCAAAAGTAAGCCAACAAAAGTAACCTGATGGAAATGGAGCATTACCATCTATAATAGATGATAATTCCCAGTAGGACTGCCCTGAATACCCAAGGGAAGATTATCATAGATTTTCCTTTCTTTTTAGCTTCTAGCTCATAGTGCTGTCTAAGCATCATTAGCTATAGTTAATAATTTCTTATACTTCGATCCTACAAGAAAGGGTCCGATTTTATTCATCCATTATTTTAATCAGTACTGCTACATTTTAAGAACTACACAAATAGGTCACCATTATATAAAACGTTAAAAGAACACATTCTCCAAGCAACAAATACCCTTTAGTAAGTCCTCTCTCTTAGATATTCCAGCATTATAATGATGTTCCTTGTATGTTCCTTTTAAGCTAATCTTCACCTACAGTTGTAATTTCTTGTTAAATGATGATTTTTCTGAAAGCCTTAGCAATTAGTGGAGCTCCCTAGCCCTTGCTTTCAGGTTAAAAGCAAGACTGTAAAGCGGATTCACAGTGAAGATGTCCAAAATGTAAATGTTCAAAAGACTTGTACGTCAGGCAACACCTTCTCCCCACATTAAACAAACATTGCTCCATTTGTGTTACTAGAATCTCATTACTATAGCATTAAACCCTTATGAGCTACATTGTTTTAGTTAATGCCACCAAGCCAAGGCTTGCTTAATCTCTGGTGTATTGCTAAACAGCATTTAAAATAACACTTCACGTGGTTGTTTCATGTTCCACATTTTAGGACAGATAGTGTGCAACTGCTGGCAGGAATCTGAGTGCTGGAGATGGTGGCTTTGGAGCTTGGTTATTAAATATATAGTAGTGATAATATAGATCCCTGTTATTCTTGGACTGCTGTACGTGGCTTTCATTGATTGTCAGGTAGACCTGATGTTTAGTGAAAGAGGTCTTGCTTAATGGTTTTTAGGTAATAAATTGCTAACCACTTTCACAGTCAGCAGGGGAATCCCTCATTCTCTTAAATATCCAAGTCTTTGATGTAAAAGCCACATTTCTTAATAATTTGTCTAAACTCTAGGGCTGTGCAATCCCAATACTGACTGGGTTGAAGTCCTGATATTGTAGTTATATGTCACTAGGCATAATAAAAATATTAAAATGCAGTTAATGTGGGAGGAAAACATTATCCTAATTTAAACCAACTTGTCAGCACTAGCATTAACCTTCTCAGTAGGTGAGTTATTGTGGACGTTAAAAGGTGGAAGTAACTACTGTCATCTTGGATAAGTAGAGTGCAGACTGTAGAAATAAAGCTGTCATGAACTTCACATAGATTAGAATGCATCCACATGATCCTTGAAGAACGATCACTGACAGAAGGCTGACATCCGAGAATCCAGCGCTTACCAGATTTGTTATTCAGTCCTTTCATTTTGTCATCTGATAATGAAACGTTTCTTGTCTTTGCAAGACTCCTTTGCCTAAAGTGGCAGAAAAAATTTCAGAAGCAGCAACTCATATGAGTTGTCTTCTGAAGTAAATTCTATGCACTTAAGATTTATGAGTGACTTAAAATATGGACATATAATATTCCCCAAGTACGTGCTGTGGGCATACAGTATCCTAACTGTTTTCCTCAGCAAGGGTTCAGGCCTTCCTTTTTCTGAAGGGCGGAGCTAAATAAAGTCTAGTCTTCAGAGTGATAATCAGAGAAATTAAAGTACTTACTTTTTGAGCTGGAATAGTTAAACTGCATTGAACTGTGGGTGGATTCTCATTCAGAATCAAAATAGCCTTTGTCCAGTGTAGCCTATTTAACTTTCAAAATAAATTAAAGCAAATGGAATTAAAATTACTTCAATTCAGCAAAGTATGTCTACACATAGGTTCAGTGTAATTTTACCAATCTACACTAAATTCACAGCTTAAATTCAAAATTACTTTGCCTTAAAAGCATGAGAATATAAGCAGGAGTAGGCTGGGAAGATTTTACTAGTTGGTGATGCACATTGAACCTGCCCTTTATTTTTGTCTTTTTCTGAGATCTCTCTAACAATCAAAGCACATCTCTGGAAAAAAAAAATTCTACATCAGACATAACATACCCATGTTTCTGCAATACATTCCCAGGCATAACTTCACTTGGCAGGCACATTTATTATAGAAGAAGTTTATTAAATCTATGCTTTCTTAAGCAAGGCAAGGTTGGTAAGGAAAGGGAACGTTCTCTATCAGACAAACTGGTACATATGGGGAAAATAAAGGCAAGCAAGAAGTGAGAAAACTTAATTGTGAATTACCAACACTGATGCTGAATGGAAAGAGATCTGTGCCACTTAGGAGCACTGTGTGGTTTGTGTACCTCAGTCACTTTGGGACTTCTGGAAAAAACTCAAAATGGCTGTGGTACTTGTTTGAGCAAAGCCAAATTGCTAGTGTTCTGTATTCTGCCCATCACTAATTTATGTTAATATTCTACATCCATTTAAGAGGAAAAGATGTGCCTGAGAAGTTATTTGTGTCCTTGAATGTAATTGACTGTGAGTGTTCCATAATTTACAGTAATACAAGATACTGTTGATGTCTCTCAGGATGTTTTCTCACCAGCCAGTCAAGATTTTTTAACTCTGAGCTGCTTGGAATGATATCATTAATCTAACAAGGTGACTGCAATATGCTGGGTAATCCTGCGTGATGAAGAGCTGCTGCAGTCCTTTGAGATGGGTGGCAAGAGCATTTTGTACAGGGTAATAGAGTGTCTGGAAAGGAGTAGTAATGATACAGCTGAGAAGTAGCAGGTGTGAAGAATAGCTTTTCTAAAACACAGGCTTAGTCAGAGCTCTGCAGATGCAGTTGTCAGTTCTTTTATATTTCCTCATTAAAATTCTGTGATTTGGTGAAAGAGTCACTATTGCTCTTGGGCCTTTACCGGTACAGCAAAACAGAAAAGAAACTGGTTGCATGCTATCTGTATGACTGGCATAGCATTTCCAAACCCAGAATATCCTACACAAAAAATGTATGCCTTCAGTCCATCATTTTGTCCATGAAGGAAGGCAAAGACCATGGAGTCTGTGTCAAGGAAATCTGTGTCTACTGTCATGGTTACCTGGTCACAGGTATCTGCACTCACATAAATCCTTCCTGTAGACAGGTAGGTGATGTTGTAAACGTGTAGCGTGTCCTTGTTTACATATAGGGGAAGAAAGAATGGTAAAAATCCCAGTTTATCCCAGTGTATGAGTTTGTTCTTCTGAGACTACAAAACTGGCTGATCTCTGTGACCTCGTTGGTCACAACCATTTTGGTCTAAAGGCCGTGTCCCTTTTGACTTTAGTAAGATGAAGCATAGAAGAAAAGCCTGTTCATGTAAATAAAGGGTGCAGGATCAGAACTTCAGAGGCAAGCTCTTTATCAAAGGGGGAAACCTCACCACATTGACATGAAAAGGAATTTTGCCAGACTTTCATGCGGCACCCTTAATGTGACTCCAAATGCCATATGAGTAATATGTTGGAAACCACATCATTGCCATGTTTTGTTGATCTGGGATTATTAACCATGTCCTCATTCCACATTATTTATTTCAGATCACCAGATTAGCTCTGATGTTAACTTGTCAGATGTCAGGGGAGCATCAGAAAAAATGGACCTCAGTTTTAAAACAGAGGTACTTTCTGAAACATTAGAAACTAACGAGCAGTCGATATTGGTGCTTCCAGGAAGAATACCATGCGAGGTAAGGTTTTTCAATGCTAAAATCTTTGGGATAACAGTCAGTGTTCTTCTCCTCTTCCTACCTCATTCATACTACAACAGTTTTGAGAACAAATAGCAGATAGGGGGCCAAAATGAGAGTGCACTGAGACTCCAGTGAGATTTATTTTGCCTTTGTGTCACATCCACACTGCAGCCAAAAGATATGCAAATAAAATAGTTTTGAGACAGCCTCTGAGGGATTTTCCCTCTTAGAATTATTTGGCAGCTTGCGTAGAGATATTACTGTCGTGTGGGCCTTGTAGTTTAGAGGGAGCATGTAGTCAGGCACTCCTTGAGAGATACAGAGTGTCTCTTGGCAAGAATCCATGATGGGCATATGGGTACATGCATATGTGCCCATAACACGAGTTACACAACAAGCGCTTGTGTGAGCATATACCTTGTCTGATTTTAAATTAAATCAGAAATATTCGTACATACATATCTGCATGCATATCCGATGGACACAAATGTTCATATGTGTTTGTTTTTAATCAGAGTTGCTGTGAGAAAATATGTGAAAATGTAAACAGAGGAAGTGCAATATCTGGCACTGCATTCCTTTCTATAAGTGAGTGGCCACGGTCAGATATGGAGGCTGTGGTGTACATGGAATATCATGTATTTTGCTTGCTATCTGTCTTTCAAAGATGACTTACATTATTTCATTGTTGAGATCAGTACAGTTCTAAGCCAGTAACATTCCCTCTGGTTCAGGAGGCAGTAGAGGGGTATTGTCTCACATTACCTGCGGCTTCTGTCTTACTTTATTGCCAGTTCACTGTAAGAGTTTAAGTGAGTCTAAAGTATTTTAGGTTCTTCTTATTAGGCTGAATGTCATTCTTCTAGACTATAAAGTAGAATGGTCTTAGAAAATGTAACAATTCACCTACATATGCATTTAAAATACTGTTTTAAAATATTGTTAGGTAAGCTGAATTTAAAATACTACCTTAATTGTATCATTTATGTCAGTAAAATACTAAAGGATAACACTGAGATAGCATCATGGTTTGGTATTATGATTTTTTTGTATCAATCTGTTGGTAAAGGAACTTTCCTTCCAACTTATGTTTTCATTTGCATTTTACACTCTCAGTATAATTTTCTGAAGGACTAATGGGAATTTATTTTAATTTTATAGAACCCTGGTGAAATATTCATTTTGTTGAAAGATGAAATAGATGATGAAACTTTAGAAATTGAATTCATAGCAGATAATCAACGAATTAGGACACAGCCAGCCTCTTGGAATAAGAAGGTCAAGTATATGAAAGCCTTAGGTAAGAAAAACATTCTTTACCTTTAAGTAAACAGAAAATTTTGGACTCCCTTCACTTTTTCTGATAAGTAGTTTCACTTCCCACCCATATTGTAGGTGTTTCCTATACATGGGTTTTGCACACAGAACATTAATAATGCAGAGAAGCAAGGCCTTATGATTTATGGGAAACTAGGTTCTATTAGATTGGTTTTGTGTGGTTAAATGGCAGGTGGCAGTCTTAAAATGTCATTGATTAGTCACAGATGAACATTCTTCAAAATCACTGCCATAAAACACAAAGCTAATATTCATTTCTTATTCCTCTATTAATAAAATGTTTCATTTTATATTTAACATAGTAAATTTGGTTATACTCCTCTCTATAATTCTTACTGACACAGGAAATAATTTCTTTTCTTTATTCATGTCCATGCCATTTCTCTGTATCACTCAGCTCTGCTGGTTTCTAATGTTTTTTACAACTGCTCCATCCTTAACTAGTTGCCAACAGTTTCAACTATATAACAACAGTTTCTCTTAGGAAATCTGTGCAGATTTAAGGGCCACACCTATCCCCACTCACTTGATGTGAGTTAAGAATTAAAAAATTTCTCACCTAAGTGTTCAGAGTGTAGCTTGCTACTGCACTGCATGCTTTGAATTCCCAAAGGAACTTACATAATATCTTATTCTAAAATCACTGCAATACAACATAAGATAGGAAGAAATATATGTACATAGGCTACAATATTCAACAGTGCCTTCTTGGAGCTATGTTTGGGTAATTTTGTGGCCTGATTTTCATCCTGAACACTGTCGTGAGACGATGGCCGCATACAGCCTGAGAGTTCTTTATCACTGTGGTGGTACAGAGAGGTTGTTTGTACAGACCTGTTTGGGAAGTGCATCACCAACAGGAAACTTTCATCTCTAACTGCATTTCAGAGAAGGAAAGCTGAAATCCTCCATCACAGATCTTAAAAGATTCTTCCAGAATTATTCTGTAAGAACATTGTTGATCACAGAAGGTTTCTATAGAGGATGAAGAAATAAAATATGAACAGTAGATGAAACATTATGAAAAATTTGGTAGAGCTGCAGCCCAAGTTTAATTTTGTTTCTTATATCATTTGTATTTAAAGCTTCTCTCTGTAGGCTTTTTTCTGTTTTAAAATCTGGAAAAGTTGGAAGTTTGGGAGTACCATTTTTTAATAAGGGTCCGGCTGATCTGACCTTATAAGAATTTTTTTTTTTTTTTTTTAAAAGCATTGGGCCAGTTTCCATTTAAGTGATTTAAGGTGATGTTCTATTCATTTAGTTTCTTTGGCCCTATTACTCTTCTCCATTTTCAGGGTTGCCCATTTTTATCACTCCTTTGTGGGTAGAGTTAGAATTTTACAAATACCGTGCTAGTGCTGGTATGGTACAGCAGGATGCCTACCACAATGAATACTAATGAATTATAAAATGTGCTCATAAAGAGGGCTCATGCTGCATATGCAGAGCAAGTCACACTTAAGTAACAGACTGTACAAATGCCTCTTTCCTTTGCTTTTACTAGGTAAACAACTGGAATGGAAGTAATTATACTGCAATTTCTGCAGCCTGGTTCAAATCCAATTTTGAGAATCTTGCCTGCAATTAAGAAAAATGTTTCAAAAGATGAATAGCAATTCCACTATTTGTAATAAATGAACTTTTCCTTAATTTGTAGGCATAAGGGAGCTGATTATAGGTCATCAGTCTATCAAAGGAAAGTTGGAAATTTGAAGCATACTGTTTTCATCTCCTTTCTAACATGAAGCAGTACAATAGCTTTGTTTTATACAGATTTACAGATATGTATTTTCTTTTGTCAGCTTTTTAATGTTAGTCTGAAAGACCTGGATAAAATACACTGAATCATCTGTGAAATGTAAATCCAGTTCATTGACTCTATGCATTTTCTGTGCTACTTTCCTGTTCTTTTACTCATTCCCCAAGACCTCTGGTCTGCGACTGTACAATATTTTCAGCTGCTGTTCTGATTTGTGTTTTATAAGATTTTCCCGCTGGCCCTGTATATGTAAATGTCTACTGTGGGGGAGTCATTAAGACCACAGCGCAGATTGAGTACTATACTGCACTAGAGGAAATTGAGCACATTTTTAAGAAAGTGGCTGACCCGATAGCTTTCACTTGTCAGGTAAGTTGACTTCTGCATTTTTAATAAAAAAAAGTAGAATATAAGTGGCTATATGAGCTAAGAGATAATACACAAACTTTTGATTACACACTAATGAGTAATGGCTCAATAATAGGCTCAGGCTTTGAGATGTTGAGTTGTAAGCAAGTCAGGCGAGTGAAAACAAATTTTCTCTCTTTTTTTTGTTTTTGTTTAGAGAGTGATATAAATATTCTTTGTGCTGTATATGCCCAATGAACAACATCCTGTGTTACAGAGGATGAAAATAATAAACAGTAGCAATGTCCCTCTCCATTTAAAGTGTTCTTTTTAGTATGTTCTAAAACCAATAGAAGCAAGTAATCTTAAATCACATTGTATTTGGAGAATTATTATTCATTCACCAGCAAACGGGGTTTTTCTGGCATAGCTTGTATGGAAGACAGTAGGTTGCTATTCATATAGAGTCCATTTACAGCTGCTGAATTATCATTCATGTGGTTTGCTGGTTGCCATGCAGATTCTTTGCATATATTTAGAAGAATTCAAGTTTTGAGCTGGTTTTTAAATCAGCACAGCAGGCTGCAGTGCTCTGCAGCATGTCCTTTGCCAATGGCACATACAAAATAATAAGAAAAGAAAGCATCTATTAAGAAAGGATGGAATCTCAAGTACCATTTTTTGAATGGTGGGTAGCCCAAGCAGACTTGTCATGATGTCTATATTGTAATTGCAAAGCCAGAACAAAAATAATAGTCTGTGTTTCCAGTGCAGACAGTCTCATTTTCCTGTGACAAATCTACCTTATCTACAACCTAAGGCATTACACTCATAACGAAAGGATTAATAAAAAATGATGTATTGCATTATTAGTGTTCTGTTAAGGATGGGGGTAGATTCCTTCCAAGTACAAGTCACTTCTGTTCTAAGAAAACAGGCTGTTGCACAAGAAAAATAGTGCAACTCTAAGTACAAGTGCATTCTTAAAATCATTACAGTATCCATCATTCTTTAGCCTGTATTTTGAAGGACATCAAAGTAAGCTTCTAACAGGTTTGATTTAAAACTTTATGCATAAGAAGTGTGTCATAATTATTAAAATAATTATAATTAACATGGTAACCTAGATACCTACAACACACCTGGTATTTCCACTGGAGAATTATTTGTGTTATTCAGGAGTTTGACCCTTCATTTAACCAGTGTGACTGATATTTACTAAGACACATGCAATTCAATTTATATTCAAATGCAAAAATAATTTTGTGCAGAACTGTAGTGCACACCAGGAAATACAGCTGAAGTGTATGACTATCAGGTGTGTGTAACAATTTCCTCACGTTTACTCATCTGGATAATAAGCAAGCATTTAAATGAGGAAACACTGTTTGCCTGCTCTTAATTTTATTGTTTTGGCAACTGAAAAATTAATGCAGAGAAAATTTTTATAGTCTGGTCGGTTTTAGAGTCCACACAATATCATAGCTGCTCTGTGGGAAAGTATATTAATTCTTTTGTAAGTGTACATATGTGTTGGAAGATTTGTCATCATATTTAATGATACCAGCTGGGCCACAGAGTGAGATACACTGACTAGCTAGGTAGCTAAACTATTTCCACAAAGTTTTAAAATACTTTAAGGTCTCATGTAAACCTGATTTAATGGCAATAAGATACATCATAAAGATGCAATTTACAGAACATGATTTAACTTAATCTTTAAAAATATGTCCACACAGGAAAAACAGAACAAACTTGATACTAATTAGAATTCCCATCAAGTAGCAGGACTAGTAGTAACTTTTATTTAACCAGGATAATTAAAACCTTTGAGACTATCAGCTTATTTGCAAAAGTATCCTGGGGCAGCAGTGGTTTATCTACGCAAAGAAACAATCAAACACAATGGAAAACAAAATTAAAATAAAATAGAAAAGCTTACAGTAATTATTGATCAAAGCAATATCACTCTGTGGTTCAAAGAAAAGTTCAAGATTTTCACAAATGCTTGCAATCTGAGAAGTATCACTGTATTAAAATTCTGTGATGAAAGCAAATTGCTACAGTAATGCATGCCAAAGACACAATGCTTTGGTAAAATGCTTTCATTGTATTGTATATTGAGTTGCCAACCCTTCCAGCTACTTCAAGATGCTGTAGTCCTTAAGATTATTGTCCCCTTCTCCACTTTGTCCCCCAGTAAAGCCTAACAGATAAACAAAACCCCACAAATAGGCTTACAGCTATCCATGCCTTTTACTGATGGTCAGGTCAGTTCATGTATCTTAGTGGGAGACCAACAAAGTATGGTACTCCTGTACTTATGAATTCCTCTTTTTAGAGAGGAATTAAAACTAACACTAGCCATATTTTAGATTAAATGTATTCTAAGATTTTTACAAATCATTTTTTTTGGATGAAATTATTTGCCACACCTGATAGATTGTAATTTTCTATGTTCCGTATTTGTCTGAATTTAAAAAGCATTTACCAACATTAGCAAGACATTTTAAACAACCAAATAAATATTTGAAATGTAAGGAAATAAACAGTAAAAAATGAAATAAGTTTCTTGCATAAGTTTTGAAAGAAAAAATCTGCGATTTCATAGTAAAGTAGGAAGAGTTGGGATCATAATAACTGAGTCATAATGCTGAATGAACTTGCTCTCAGAATATATGAGGGTGGGCGTTGGCTAAAGGCCATAAATTTTTTTGTTCTCTCACTTTCATATAATTCTACATTAAAGAAACTCTCTAAGGGAGTTTGTGTTCTTACAGTAACCTGGTGTACAGACTGATTTTAAGGTTCTTATAATTCATAATTAAACTTTTTCATATTTTGTTTTTTACTTTTCATCAACTTCTCATTTCAACATTCTGCTGGATTTACGTGCTATATTGATTTTTCTCTCAGACTTTCTACCAAATGCAACTATTGATTCAATTATTTACTGTTAGGGTTTCCTGGTACAGATTTCTTAGGTTTTCAAAAAAATTGAAACTAAGGTCATATCCTTATTACTGAAATTGATAGATTCATGTTAGTTTGAGTCACTTAGAATACCTAGAGAGATTCAGGAAGTCTTTATGACAAACTGGTTGAATAATACTCCTGTTATTCTGAGAGACTTGGTATCGATGCTTTTATCATAGTTATCAAAGAGGATTCCGGTTACAGTGTGTATTGAAAAAGAAGAATGAAAATAAACTGCAGCCTTTTCTATGAAAACTTGTAAGAAATAGCTATATGACATATGTGGTGATATTATGTATGCGCCTTTACCTGATCCCCAGAGATACTTCCTTTGAAACTGTTTTTAATATTTCAATCTTCTAAACCATGTCAGCAGCTGTTATTTTAAAATGTTTGTTTCTTTTCCTCTAAGTATTAAATCTCTCCATATTCTATCACTGGCTAAAATTGTCAGAAATACCTAAGTGATTTTTAAGCCTAGCCCATTGTCTCTGGCAGAAGTAACCTAGATATTGAAGTGCACATGAAGTAGTGTCTGATACGTAAGAACTACTGCAGAAGTTCATCTTTATGTAAACGTGACCTTGTTAGTACTGCTAAAGCCAGTGAGAAATATGTTAATTTACTGGCTGTGTATGCTCTGTTTCAGTGACACACATTTTCAGGGCTTTGTTAGCAGTTATTAAAGAATGTAGATCGTCTCATTCACAAAAGTAGCAAAATAATGTGCTTGGTCATCTCCTTTTTCAAGGATATTTTTGGAAGCCCAGGTGTGATGGTCAACACTTGGGGCTTCTCTGTTGTTCACAGCTGTGTCCTGTTGCTCTGAAAAGGGGGCGAGGGAAGTGAGGTAGTGCCTACACGTGGGAAGGTCATACTGGGCAAGAACAGGCTGGTGGTGATGAGCTCTGGGGCAGGTAGTAGCACTTGCAGAAGGACCCAGATGGAAGAGCGGGGTAGAGAGCAGCTGGCTATGCTTCAGACAGCATGGAAAGAATTGCCTACAAACTCACTAGCTTGATTCCCAGTGGCTCCTGGAAAGAAGAGCTTGCCTGCAAGGACACAGGGAGAAAGTAATGCTTTTACTTCTTTTCTGTCATGTTTTAAATCTTTATTCAGATAAAGTGTGGGCTTTCTCGAATTCCTGACTGGCTCAGTGTTCCCTTGCAGTGTGCCTAACTTTAAATACAGTTTTAATTCTGTTGGCTTTGGTGAAGCTTCAGCATGAACTTTAGGCATGTAGCGTTGTTGGGATTTCTTGGGAAGATTTCATGGGCCTGTAGAGACCTGGGTAGGTGTTGTGGTTTAACCCCAGCCGGCAACTAAGCCCCACACAGCCACTTGCTCACTCCCCCCCTGGTGGGACGGGGGAGAGAATCAGGAGGGTAAAAGTGAGAAAACTCATGCATTGAGATAAAGACTCAATAGGTCAGGCAAAAGCCGCGCATGCAAGTAAAGCAAAACAAGGAATTCACTCACTACTTCCCATCGGCAGGCACGTGTTCAGCCATCTCCAGGAAAGCAGGGCTCCATCATGCAGAACGGTTACTTGGGAAGACAAACCCCATCGCTCTGAACATTCCCCCCCCAGCTTTATCTGCTGAGCACAATGTCATATGGTCTGGGATATCCCTTGGGTCAGTTGGGGTCAGCTGTCCCAGCTGTGTCCCCTCCCAACTTCTTGTGCCCCCCCCCCCGCCTCCTTGCTGGTGGGGTGGGGTGAGAAGCAGAAAAGGCCTTGGCTCTGTGTAAGCCCTGCTCAGCAATAAGAAAAACATCCCTGTGTTATCAACACTGTTTCCAGCACAAATCCAAAGCAGAGCCCCATACTAGCTACTATGAAGAACTTTATCCCAGCCCAAACCAGCATGGTAGGGTACATCAAAATATGTAAATACAGCATACTTAGAGTCTGTAAGTGGTCTGGAGCAGGACTGGGCAATAAAGTAAAAGTTTCTAAACTGAATTCCTTCTTGGGGGAGGTGACCTTTGTGGTGGTATGGAGCTGGATAGTGCAGAGTGGTCCTATTGCTAGTTCTGTTTCACTGTTATTTCTGCTGTTATCTTCACATAAATACTGAAACAGGCCGTCCTGTATGTGAGATAAAAGACATTAATATAGAAATTTTTTTTTTAATAACTAAACTAGATTTTCCTACTGTGTCTTTGTTGTAGTGTAGCAGAACAAAGCTACTTGTTATGGTTTAGTTAACAAGGTAGCTTGTTAAATCATTGCTTGAGCCTTCAGATTTTAAATCTCTGGAATAAGAGAGAAAAATTGAGGTGGAAAACTTGAAACAAATTGCACTGATAACTCTGTATAAGAAGTGTATTGTGCCTGACTTGGAAATGATAGAAATGGATAGGCTGGTCATCAGAAGGCAGGCCTGTTAAAAGCATGAGAAATTTAGCTCTAATTTAATCTGTTGCCTTTGGGAGATCAGACAGTCTAATTGCTGCCTGTAAAAACTGAGCTAGCCTGGCGTGGTTAAGCCATGCAACTGTTTATGGCCTTGACAATTTTGCTGCAAGTTCCTGAAGTTGCTTGCTTTTCTCATTTCAAGAACTTGCTCCATCTCAGATTGTGAAATCTTGTTTTCTGACTGTGAAACATTGTTTTATCCCATGTAAATTCTGTTGTCTGACTGCAAAGTAAGAGCTATAGGCCCTTAAGGTACTCTTCCCCCAAACTTCTGCCTGAATAAAGGGTAGGAAGAAGGGTTCCTGCCACAATCCATATTAAAAAGCAGAGGAGCTTTGTAGGCAAGATTACCCCGACTGCTTGCTGAAAAGAGACTGTGGGGTGTTTATTTGGCTTTGATATACAAGACAGCCTGAAATGAATTCTGTCTGAAATTGCTTGTTGGGCATTTCAGGACTGATGATAAAAGGCAGGTTGTGTTGGGATGGTTTTTGTTTGTTCATTTTCTTTTGAACAGAGAGGGCTAGATAGGTAGCAAAATGTGTAAGGGGTGTCCCTGCCATTTTAAATGGAAATTAAAAATATTACTTCAGGTTTAGTTTGTCTAGAAGCCCACCTATATGTTCATTCTCTATATAGTGGAATTTCTGCTATACAGTCACTTCAGTGAATACCGGTGGTTTTGACCCTCTTCATGGCACAGTATCTGCATATACACTCATCTGAGCTAGTTCCTGTGGTGGTGTTTATTTTTGTTCTACTCTAGACTGAACTCTATTAAGGTTGTATCAATGATGATATAATATCTAAGAAGACCTTCTTGGAATAAGAGAGAATAGTGTGGTTTCCTAACTGAATTTTAATATTATTCCTCTTAATAATTTTTAAACAGAATGTGGTTATTCATGTTAAGGGTGAGGGGGTGATAGATATTTGGGAGGTTTTGCATGTCCTTTCTCAATTCACACTGTAAGTCTGGTACTCAATTTACCTCTTTATTCTAGAACAAGCCTTAAAGATCTTTTTTCTAGGCAGAGTCTTTTTTTTTTTTTTTAATGCTTATTACTTTGGTTATTGTGGACTAAGTTATGTATTCATAATTATTGAATAACAAATACAGAGAATGTAATGTGACGGTACAGAAGGGGTGAATTATGGAAAGAAATAGGTCACAAGTTACTAAATATAGTGGGTTTTATGTATTATAATCAATATTGGAAGGGCCAGTATTAATTATGGGAAAAATAAACAATCATATTTTATTATTTGTAGCTGCCTACCTGCACAAACTTGTCTTCTAATTCTGGGTAGGACATAGATGAAATTTATATCCTGCCTGTGTACTCAACATTTTCTGATCATATCACACTTATTTTCTTACTCACTTTTAACAGCCTCAGGAATTAAACTTCATGTTTCATCAGTAGACCCCTCTGTCCTTTTCTCCTCAGCATGTCAGTCACAGAGTTTCTTTTTAAGTTTATATGCTAAGTGTGTCTGTAGATATTCCCTGTTAATGAGCCCAGAATTGTCTTGACCAGAAACAGTTCAGCTATGGGAAGGCGAACTTTAACACAGGGCTGCTGACAGAGTAAACCAACTCCTCCTGAGCACTTCTCTGCTGTGGCTGAGCTCCTTCTGGGGCAGCACAGACTAGACTAGTGCCGTAGTACTTGGTGTAAAACATCCTTACTGTTCAAATCTTTGTAGTCATGCTTCTCTTGTCACACCAAGCAAAGAAACAATTATGGTTACCCTGAGAGTCGTTAGGAATAGATCTTGGCCTTCTGTCCAGAAAGAGGCAATCAAAAAAAGATCTCATAGCAGTCAGTGAGGATTTCCCTTGTCTAAAGACTATGTAATTAGTAGGAAGCTAAGCTAACTGGTTGCTCTCAGTTTCTTAATCTGTCAGCAATGTTATGCCTTTGCTGATGGAACTGAAGCTGTTTCCCACCTAGCAAAATACGTGAACTTAATGTAAAGGTTTTGGGTAACAGAGAGCCGCTGTAGTCTTTAAACTCATCCTGAATTACTGCTGTAGTAAGACCTTGGATTTATTGGCACCTCACATCTGTCAGAACAGTTCCTGGTTATTACACTGCATTGTAGCTAAATTGAGAGTTGATAAACACAAATCTTCCTGCCCTTATCCTTCATCCAGAAGTTTTTAGTAATGGCTGAACTTCCTAAGTTATAATACCTGGTTTTCTTCAATTGGATCATGTTATCATGATCCTTCTATATTAGAATATCTCTTCTGTAGCTTTCAAAAACTGTGCTGCTCTTACTAAGAGTGAGTTTGTAGTAATACAGTTTTGAGTGATTTGATTCACCACCACTCTGAGGATAAAGTTAAAAATACATATGCAACAAATGCCCTAATGTTTTTTTCTAATTTTTTTTGTTTTTTCTTTTAAACAGGCTTTTAAATTTTCTTCTGTAGAGAAGCTGGACAATGTTCTGACTTTGTTATTGAAAAGCAAAATATCTGCTTATGAATTCAGCCTGTTCCAAAGTGAAGAAGAGCACTATCAACAAGCTAGTGAGTCACTTCTTGTGTGCGTTTATTTTTATTACTGATGCTATGGTTATTACTTATAAATGTTAATAAGACAATCTTTAAGTATTTAAAGCCACTAGTGAAATGGAGGAATCCACAATAAAGACAACATAACCAGGAAAAATGGGAAAAAGAATTCTGTAAATCATTACCTCATGACTCAGTACTATGTATTTATACTTGTCTGGATGTTTGATCAGCTTTGGATTAACTGCAGATTGACAGCTTTACAGCTGAGCAAATTTATACTTATGGAGAAAACAGGCAATAAGAGACATGACGAGATGCCTGTACGTTATATATTTTTTACTAATTGCTCTTTTGCAATACAATTTAAACTTCACTTTCTCAAAGTTTGGTGCTATAAAAAGAAAATCAGAAAGATTTCTCTATCTGAAGAGAATGGATGGCTTTTGAACTTAGAACAGCACTAAACTTCTCCATTCGCTTTAGTACCTATGCACTTAATAGTTTCCAGTACTTCTAGCCGAAAGATAATTATATTATTTTTAATTAAAAAAAAAAAAAGGCATCGTAGTGAGTTAAAATAGGATGTGTCTATAAAGTAGACACACTATATGCACAATTCAGTAGTATATGAACAGAAGCTGCTGTTTAGTAGCAAATGGAGTGTCCAGGTTGAATTCATTAACCACTTATTAAGGATTCAAACTGGTTTGTAATAAACCAAAAGTGTGATTATTTAGCTTGTGTTTTGAAAGCATCATTATGATGTTACTTCAGATGTGTGCTAGACTTCAGCTTTTCTAAGAAACTTTTGGGAAAAACAAAAGCCAAGAAAATGTGTTTCCCTTCTGAAATACATAAAATTTGGTTTTGAGTCTTTGAGTTGTTGCCTGACTCCTGTTTTGTGTACCTGGACTGTGGTTTTGAGAGAAAATAAGCTCACTACAATCAAGTACAACATAATACTTACTTCTCATGACCAAATATAACAAGTTTTGAAGGTAGCTCTACTGTGATCACTATCATGCTTCCTTTCCTTTTCAGTAAGGTTTCTTTGATGATGGAATTCACCCCTCTGTACTAGATAAACATGATTCCACTTGTATTCTAAAAATGAGCTTAAATGTGAGTCTAGGTTAGTGGAAGCAAACAAGTAGGGTGTTAAGTGAGGCACCCGTCCTTGACATTTTCCTGTGCAAGACTGCAGGATAGAGGTGTATAGGACATATTAAAGAGTCATTCCCGATGTGAAATGTTAGTTCTGATGAACAAAAGATTTTCTGCTTCTCTAGTAACCAGTTAGATCTGGGCACATTTTTGAATATTGAGAATAACGCTTACCAACCTGCAATCCCTTCCCAAAAGGCATGTGTGGTTCAAGAGCAAGCTGACTGCTTGTGAGCTTGAGCCAAGTAGTGACCTTCTTAAAATGAACTGGTTTGATGTACAGCATAACAAGAAAGTACAAAGTTAGATGCCTAGATTTTTCATGAAAGAAAGATGTGGTTGCAGAGCTGGAAGTACTCCGCATGTGGGAGGCCTATGCTCTGATCCCCCTTCTGCCTGAAAGTTATGTAAACCCATGTCTTTGACTTGCTATAAGAGCATCTGAAACAGGCATTAGACATATCAGGTCTAACAGAGGACTAGCATCTCCTTGTTCAGCCATTTTTATAGCATTTTATTCCAAGCACCACTTCTTCTTCCGAAGACAAAATGTCAAAGAATGAAAACTAATTAAATACTTTTGGGAAGGAAATGAAGCTATCGGAAGAAAAGCTCTTTAGCACCGAGATGAGTTATTCTTGTATCTCTGAACAGGCAGATGAATCAGCCCTAATTTCATGATTCCTGTATGTGCTGCCTTTCCCTAGTGGTCAAAATAGGCTAACTTATGCCAGAAATCTAGTTGTGTGTTTCCAGGGTGAACACAGACACTTTGCACTGAGACATACTTGGTTGAAATAGAGGCATGTCAATAAGTCAGAATACAGATATACTTTTAACTTCTCAGTGACTACCTGTATGTGATTCTATAGGATTCCTGCCCACTTCCAAACTTTGCTTCAAAGCTATTGAACTCAATAAAGCCTCTGATTAGTCTTGGTATCAAATACTTAGTTCATAAAGCTTTGAATATGTGATTTTCCTCCAAAAGCAGGAGTGAGGTTTTTGTGCATCTGGCATCTAGTGGACTGTCCTTAATCTTCTGGCTTTCCGGTCTGGGTGTAATAGCTCTAGCTTAATAATAATACCTTTACCCAAAGGTAGATGCACTCCTTGGAAGCTAGATGCTTTGAAAGTAAAGATGCACTCCTTTCAACCTAAACACTAAAAAAAGTTTAAATCTTTTTAAACCTTATCCTTTGGAGACTGTTGCATGACTCCAGTCATTGGCATGACTACAGGAGGTCAATCTTGCAGCATGAGGCATAGCTAAGAGAAACCTTTCTCTGTATGGTTTTACCTTGGTGCTTTTTTTAAACTTCATAGCTAGCACATCAGGGTACAGCTGATAAATTGCTGTACTTGAGAGTTCCCAATAAGAACTCAAAATGAACAAATAATGAAGAACTCATGATTAACTTTATTGGATAACTAATGAGTTGTATGGTTTGACTTCTCACAAAGTGTACAGCTGTGTGATTAAAAACTTAGAAATGTAAAACTAAGTATAAAGTCTAATAGGAAAAATGCACGTGATGTAATCAAACAAAAATGCAATGTGATGCTTCCCTATATTAACAATGGTTTAGATCAAGACATCACCAGAACCATGATGCTTATGTAATTTTTCAAGAGCCATTCCCTTCTGCGGAATGGCCATTTAACAATTTTTTAGTATGATGAATGCAGTACTTGCAAGAGGTCGGTGTCTAGGCTGGCAAAGTCAAGATAGATGGCAAAGGTGCAAAAGGTCAACTCTGATACCATCGTACTTTCAATGCATCTATTACAAATGTCTGAATAACCCTCTCAGCTAGCACTTCTTTGTTTGGTTCACTCTTCAATGCGTAGTTTCAGATTGCTTAATTTAAGGCAACCTTATAACCATCTATTTTGTACGCAGAATCTCCATCGGAAATGCAGTTTCATCATTCTAGGTGATAAGAATGAAAGTATGTACATGATATTACTATAGCTCTCACTGTGTGTTTCCTCTCATGTACATACGTGATCATATTTATAGTGTTTTTTTCTTGCAAACCCTGAGGCTGTTTACTTGTCTTTCAGTTTCCATTTATTCAAATTAGGTTTGAGACTTTGAGCACTTGATGACAGGCCTTATGTGTAGTTCCTTGTTTAATATGATCTTTTCCGAATGACTGATCTGTTATACACAGTCTATTATATCAGTATAACCAGGTCTCATAAATGACAGGTGATTACCCTAAGCACATCTTATAGGCATACTTGCATATACATATGTTAGTATAGAGACAGGTAAAGTCATCCATTGTTATTTCCCTGGGGTAGACTCAACTAGAATATTTCAGTATTTTCCTGTTTCTTTTAAATACTAATAAAAAAAGCAAGATGTCCTGATGAACTTACTATGTTACCGTAATATCTAACAGAACAACTTTACCTGTTATATCAGGTATATCACTGGATATAATGATTTCTGATAATGGATGTTTTTCAAAAGATGCCATGGATCACAAATATATGATCTGGAAATTTGAATCTCTTGCCATCTAAGCAAGGAGAATTGTTTGAACAGCACATCAGACTTTGAGAAGTTCCTTGCAGTATGAAAACCTTGGGCTATAGCCTTGCAAGCACTTCAACATGTATGTAATATTCTTTCTCTATGGGATCTCGCTTGTTGGACTACATGCAGAAAGAAGATTACATCTCTGCCTAAGTGGAGGCAATGATAACGCTGTATCTTTACTTGTTATTTGACCTCCTTCTAAGTTTGCCAGTATTATTCAAAAGAAATTGTTTTATAAAAGGCAGCAACTGGAAATGGTAAAAATAGAAATAGAAAAAAATAGAGAATTTTTTACAAACTATAGTTTCCAATGATAGCCATTGGAATGTATTTTGCCATGCATAAAATGAGTTTCAGTTGCTTGCTTTTGATGAAGTATCCTATTGTATTAGTTACTGTAGTAACCAAAAAGTAAATCAGGAGTCTCTACCAGCAAAATAGTGTTGGAATTGCTGTATATGTAAAAGCTTGTCAGAAATAAAGTGCACACTTCAGACCTGAACTGTGCCTTTTTTTGTTTTAACTGCTCTTTTGTTGTTGTATGATACGTTTTATGTAGTTCTAAAGAAGATAAAAGTATCTGAACGGTGTCAAAATATATTTAGGGTTATACATGGATATTACCTACTAGCAGTACAGAAGAATTAAGATAAAGACTTTTATTCAGCTTATCAAGGGGAAGAATGTTTTAGTAATGAGTGATATTTAAAAAGATTATCCTGCAGTCTCTGAATGGGAATACTGGAAGCCCAATCAGATGAGAAAGCTGAACGCAGACTGAATAGAAGCCACGGGAAAAACATTGTGTTTAACAACAGCATTAACTGAAAGAGCCAAGGCGTGTCTGGGATTTTTAGTGGTGGTGTCCTCCATCCCTTGTGGAAACATGTAACTAGAGCTGGGGGTACTGTCCTGAATATTGTACATTCTGTACCAAACTGATTTCAGGGTACCTTGTATGTATATTATTCCTTTATATTCTGGTAATAGAATCCAGTCAAAACATACTAACAAATCCAAACTCCTACTTAAAAACTTTTCTTGAGCTTGGGAAGCTCTGATTTTGCTCTTGAATCCTCAGGTTTGGGAATCCTTGGTGCATTGATTCCTGTCCAAGAGATGGTGATTTACTTGAGGAAAACCTGTTTCTTTTTCCACTATTAATGAATTTTCCTTTTTTTACAAGTTATCTGTTACTATTTCTCTGATTAAACTCAAACACCGAAGCTTATGAAAAGTCCTGAATTTACTCTTTTTGTAGAAAGTACTGCTTTTTGTCCGCTAACAGCACTAGCAACATAACAAGTCCTATCCTGATTTCTGTAATTCTTTCTTTCAAGCTGAAACATCTACCCCAAAAGAAGAAACGGGAGTCTGGGTTCTCCGCTGCTAGCGAAACGATGGGAGAAAAGATAGACTGGGGGGAGAAGAAACAGATGGGACTTTAAGTATTTCTTTGGTTTAATTGATATTGACACTGTAGAAGTCATTTTAAGTGTCTATTTAAATTGCTAAAAAAAAAGTAATGTCACGTATCAATAATTTGGGAAACAAAAGAAGGATGTCTTACAAGATCTAGAGAAATATCACTGTAGGCTGTTCTGTTTGCTTACTGTAGTTTTATGAAAATTCCTGCAGGCTAAGACAGTGCTACAATACAGTAATATTAGATTTTATGCTCTGTTTTATAGCTGAGGTGTTCCAGAATGCTCTGCAGAGAAGAGTAGAGAAGGGATTATGACAGGACAAAACAGACAAAACAGCAATTCCCTCTTAACCTTGTGTATGTCAACTAAAGCTTTAATTAAAAGCAAGCATTGGCCTCAAAGTTAGTTGAAAGTTGAAGAAGCCATCTTAATGCACTTAAAAATGTCACTTGGGCACTTTCTCTTTAATATTTCCTTCCTGCTTATGATCACCAGCTAACTAGTTCTTAGTGTAGGTGTCAAACAGCAGCAGCTTTTTTCTGTTAAAATTCTTCATTAAAGGACTGCTACTGAGTAAAAGCTGTTCACTTCTAGTTACCCTAATAACTACTACTTTTGTTCAGTTCTATATATTTAGCTGAAATGTATCAGTTGTTCCAGTTTCACAGCTGATAAAAGTTCCAGCAATTTTCCCCAATTCAGTGTGACAAACTTCCAAGTTCAAGAATGGTATTTTCTGCCTGAAGCAATTGTGCTTTCAAATAATTAGTCTCTTCCTACTGTATATAATACAAAACTTCAGTTAAAGCAGTTAAACACAGTATGGTGGAAATTTCTTGACAGTAGAATATCTAATTTGTCTTAAGAGCTCACTGAATTTTGTGAATTGGCAATTAAGTGAACAATTTAATTTAAAAAAAAAAAAAACAAACGCAAATAGATCTTGCAGTGGGTTATTCTTACTTGGTTATTTTGACAATGGTACCCTTAGTTGTCATTGACTTTTGCTGTAGAACCTGGAGGAAAGAGATAACTTTTATTCACCTTTATCAGGTGACTTGGGAGGGATTTAAACAGCTAGTGGTGCCACTTTTCAGAATGAGGGCAAAAAGAAAGACCAGTAGGCTTCAATCGTCTCTTTTGAGGTCATTAACCTTCCTATATTTTTTAATTAATTAAATATGTATTTAGGGACGGAATTTCTGAGAGGTCAAGTCGAACAACATCTTCTTCCCCTCACTGCACAGGTGGCAAAGCCATTAGTTTATACAGAGTAGAGAATGACTACTGGTACCACAGCTGCATACAGAAATGGGCATTGAAATGTTACTGAGGTTGCTGAAGGAACAGCAGCCATCTGAGCTCTTGGTATAGCATTTGCCAAGAGAGTGATTGTAGCAGGGTGGCCTCAAGTAGTGCAGTAGTTCAGAGTTTTCTATCAGGAAGATTTAGAACGTTTGGCCCTTGAAGACTGCATCCTACTTTGTGTAAGTGCAGGGGGTTGCCAGTTGTGTTGCCTGAAATGGCTTTGCAAATCAGAGTGTTAAAAGCTGTCTTAAATTGGTGGAGCTCAGTATGGTCATCTGATGGTCCTCACAATAACTTTTTGCCTTGTGTCACAACCTGATGGTACCAGGCTTCTGTTTCATAGACAGAAGAAATTAAATCCGTCCGTTTGAACCACTCAATAAAGCCTTTGCATGCGTCTGCTCTAATGGGCAACCGATCCTGCACGACACTGAAACAAGATGTGGAGGTCCTCCCTTTCTGAGAGTAAGGCTGGTGGTGCTGTAGTGACTGAAGATGACATGAGGTTAGTGCATGCAGATTGAGGGCTTGCTTATTTTCTGTTATCAACATACCACCATATATCAATACCTGGAAAAGATGTAGTTATGAGGCATTTAGTGCATGAAGGGGCAAGGTGACAAGTCAGGGGGCTCCTAATCCCAGCTGGTGATCTACATAACTAAAGGAAAAACAGCGCACATCTGTCCTTCTTGAACCTGAAGACACTCTTATGGTCCAAAAGTGTTGTGATAATTAAATGAAATGGAATTTCAAAGCCCAGGACCAATAGACAAAACCACATACCTGCTTTCCCCACAAGTTTCTGGTGTTTGTGTGACTCCCTCCCTCCACGCCACGTGGTATATATGAACCGCCTGTGGGAGTAGCTGGTACAGTTTGTTGTCTGAAACTGTTCATGGCTGACTGGAATGTGGAAACAGCAGTCGTGGCTGTAAGCTTTATCCTCCTACATTGTTGCTGAATCTCTAACTGCAGCAGCAACTGGATCACTCTCATGCCTAGCATTAATTCCTCAAGGGGAAAGGAAAGGAAGTCTGAACAGCGCTTTCTCTGCTTCTAATCCCAACCTTATTAGTACCCAGCCTAGGCTGGAGACGGAATGTTATTGTGGCCAAAAGAAAGCAGCTGAAGTCCAAAGTAAGGTACTGGGAAGAGTATGATGTGGTTCAGCAGTGTTTGGATTCCTTAAAGGAAGAGTCTCCCCAGGTGGTCTCTTGAGTTAGAAGCCTGTATTTCTTGTCAACACAGAAGAGTTTTCGGTTGTTCATTTGGGAGTAGGGACACCTGGCTGAGGAGAGCATGATGGTGAGTTTTGTTAGCTGAGATCGCCAGCTTAGGGTGGTCAGAATTGTGTGACAGGAGCCAGCTATTTTCAGACAGCTCTTCTCTCTAAATGCATCTGTAGAAGCCATGTGTGTGCTCATCTGATGTACGTTTTTTCTAGAAAGGGTCCATGTAACCACCCTACTGTATGAGGCCTGTGTAGTTCAGATTTCTTTGCACAAGAGAATAGGTCTTTGGGTTCTGATTATTTTGAGCAGAGTAGAAGCACCAAGAAGTTCAGTAATGTCTGAATGGAAGAACTTGAAACTTTTCAATGTGGCTGTATATTGTGTTTTATGATCATGTCCACTACTATGTATTGTGTTGCATGGCCTGGCAAAAATCCAGTGTTTTGTCAATACTGTATTTTGCTAAATCTTTGCTGGGAAGAAGAGTGCATTCATACAGTTATGTTACTAAAAAGGAACTGTGTTTAATTTCATAGCTAAATAAATCCGGTCATGGAGAGCGCAAACTACGTGTTTAGCAATACAAAATATTTCAGGCAGCCAATTTTACTCTGTTTTACTTGTAATAACAGTATACTAATAATGGTATAAATGTGATGATTTTTTTTTTTCCCCGAGAGCATTCAATTCCTGTTAAAATTGCCATTATGCCATCATTTTTTGTACTACTAAAAGACTTTAAATTCAAGGGTCAGTTATTCATTTATTTATAGATAATAAAGCCATATTTATTATAGAAATGGTTTTTACCATAGTACTTAAATTTATCTGTAACAATAGATGTTGCAGAGAGAGCTCTCAAATGAAATTAGGAGATAGGTTACAATAATTTTGTAATCCCAATGCAATTTATGTTACTTGTCCTCTCTGGACTTGGGGTCTTCTAATAGCGCTCTTGTCTGTTGCACCAGTTTTAAGGATGGGGTGGAAGTTCATACTGTGAATGTCATTTGAATTACTCTGTGAACAGAACTTTCTCTTTTATGCTTGTTTTTGAAGTGGATGCCATGAAAAGATAAAAAAGATGAAATTATTTATAATGACTGTCAGTAGATTTATGTCTCCGGCAAGATTTGTATCCTGGAATTAACACTTCAATAATTAAGTTCAGTCTTTAGATTTAACACAGTCCCAAGAAAATAATATAATCCTTGTAGCTTCTTTGTTCAGAGAAGTAACAGTAGTGCTAGCATTGATGCTTGTTTAAAATTAACATTTCTGGAAATTGCCTTTCATTCTAAGATCTCATTGGATCTTGTACAAAAAGAAAATCCCTCTGCTATTAAATAAAAATAGTCCTGCTTGTATCTGCATATATATATGGAATTTTGTTGCATTGTTGCACAAAGTTGCTGACTGATAGGTTGGTATGTAGCAATAGCACTATCCTCGATGGCTTCTTCACATAACTAGAAGCAACATTTTGAGGTTGTATGATTTCATAACAAAGCTCATGTAGCCCAAATAGTCGTGAAGGTGTACAGGTCAGATTTATCTGAATACTCGTTCTCAAAATAAGAAACAAATGAGACTATTTTTATGTCCTGTTCTTAGTGAAAGTGCTTTAATATTGTTTATGTGGTGTTAAAAACATTTGTTTCACTTATGTCTTTTTTGAGTATTATGTAAAAGATCTCACTACCAGTGCTGCTGCTAAAATTTTCATACCTGAAGACAGCCTTTTTTTGTGCTTACTGCAAGGAATAATATAAAAAAAAGTTTGTTTTAGGAAATTGATTTATTGATTTTTACCATCCTCCATGGCTGGCTGAGGTATTTCATTTGTTAATGATGTAGTCTCCTCTAACGTTCAAAGTATGTAAGTGTAGCAGTCCTGCTTGAATATCAAACCTAGCTAGGGAGGAGTTGAGTGGTGACCAGAAAAAACAGCTCAACTGCAAAGGAGCTGAAGGGATTTTGGAGCTGGTTTTGGGACACCTCTGTTTTCTGTTACTTTGAAAACTCAGATATAAGCCTAGAACAAGCTTATGAGTATCGCTGACTCTTTTTCTCTTTATATTGGTGAAGAAATCATAGCATCCAGTCCGTTGGTAATACAGACTTGATTCCCCTTTCAGATTTGTAACCGGTTGTTTCAGGTTTCATTAGCATGAGTGGAAATTCTTTTAGAGCACGTTATTAATACTTTGTTAGGCTCTTTTTACGGACTATATTTGACCTTCTAGAGTGTGCTAACAGGATGCAGACTATTGATTAGGTTCATGTAATTTGCTCTTTAAAATTACTGCCCAACACCTATTTCATTGCTGGTCATCTCAAAAAAAAAAAAAAAAAAGAGGCAAAAGATAGAAGCATTAAGAAAAGCAATTTGACGACGATTTATGGATGTTTTTTGAAATATTAGCTTGGACTTGGACTCTTTTTTTATGTTTAAGAGAATCCTGTGTAATGTGTAAAAGTACACTTAGCTTTGATGCTGTCATCCCAGCCTTAAAATTACTTGCACATGTTTTTACTGCTCATGTGACAGCTCCTTAAGTTGGTATATATTTGCCTCAGTCTGGGGGGGGGGGGGGTGGTTTTTTGCAGTTTGCAGATTTTTTTTTGCAGTTAGCAAAGTACAGACAAAAATAAGAAGTCAAATGGCTGTACTCTGGGGTAACAGTTCTTCTAATTACAGAATTAAATCCAGTTTGTGGAACTTCCTTTAAAAAGTTGAGCAATATGGAGTAAAGAAGTTGTGCAGGAACTACTTCTCTCAAAAACCCTAGCTGCTATACAGTTTTAAGATTGCCTATTGTAACTCTAAGGATTTTAAAGCACACTGCGATTACAAAGGAATTTAAGCTAAAACACATACCCTTGTTGACAGAAGCTCAGCCTGCCAAGGCTTCTAAAATAAGTGACTTGATTTACACAGGTGCTGTGTATTTATAGTTTCTTGGTTGGATTTTTGGTTGCCTGGTGGAAATGAAAGTCAGGCAACACTCAATTTGTTTAAAAATCAAATTAGGGTTGTTAGTGTGACTTTCGACTAAAATGTAGCCCATTCAAATACCTTCTGTCAAAACAATATTGGAGTGGGATAGTGGTGGAATATTCTTTGTCCAAAATGCAATCAATTGTCCTAACAATTTGTCTGGTCAATCAGTACTTAGCTATGCCTATCCTAAGAACTGTTCTTGTTCCTTGAATCCTTATATCTAATCAGTACTTAGCTATGCCTATCCTAAGAACTGTTCTTGTTCCTTGAATCCTTATATCTAATGGTGGGGTAGGGTTTTACTCTGTCCCATATTAACATGCCTGTAGGACAACTGATGGCTGGGATATAAAAGAGAATTCAAGAAAGCTAGAAGAAACCATGCAGATTCCCAAGCTGTAGTCCTGGTTGGGAGACACGGGGAAAGAGACGGTCTGGAATTGAAGCAATCATGAAGTTATAGCAAAAATGGGCAGGTTGAGCACAAAGAAATTACCAGGACTAACTGGTATTCATTAAGAGCTCTGAGGAAATTTAAAAGTAAAATAGCTGGATTTCTCGAGAGTAGTGTGCAATTTTTCAGTTCTGTAGTACTAGAAGGTGTAACTGTGATGCCAAAACCCAGTTTCTCTGGGGACCTTGAGAACTAGAAGCAGGTTACTGTGGTGTCTCTACCAGACAAATTAATAGCAATTGTAATGAAATAAATATGCTGTAATGTGAAGTCTTGCTCTATAGATTTCTTGTAGTTTTTTGTAAGAGTCAGCAAACCTGATCAAGTCAGTAATTGATTGGGCATGGATGAGTAACTGGCCAAAACCAGGAGGCAGACAGTTGGAAAAAACTTATGCTAGTGATGCAAAGTATTCAGGGTAGTAAGGAGGAGGGCTAATTGGGGAAAAAAAAAATGGGAGAAAGGCCTCATGAGATTTAGTAATTAAGCAGTAAAATGTCAGATGATATTCATTGTAGGTAAAAACAAAGTGATGCAAGTGGAAAAAGCAGTCCTATGTTGTCATACAAAATGAGAGGCTTTGAGCAGGCTGTTAGCACTGAGGAATAAGACCACACAGTTCCATGATAACATCAACTTGTTGCTAGGCAGCAGATGAAAAAGCAAATGAAATACTAGGAATTATTAGAAAAGGAATAGAGAACAAAATAGGATATAATTATGACAACACATAGATTACATGGCTCACCCACAAGTTGAGTATCATGTGCAGCTCTTCTGTCATCTCCAAATAGTTGCATGAAAGCTGGAAAAGGTTCAAAAAAGAGCAGTGGGGGTGATGGAGTTTATTCTTTAGAAGGCACGAATAAGTAGACTGGAGCTCTTCAAGAAAGAAATTCTGGGATTGAGTAAATCACTAGAAGTGCAGAGTGGGCAGACAGGGATGGAGAATAAGATGAATTAAGTACTATCAATTGAACCGAGCAGGAGCCAGGTTCAGAACAAACTAGAGGAAGCACTTCTTCAAGTAGTGGGTAGTAAAGACGCTGCCAAAAGACCCTGAGGGTGCAGGAAGTTGATGGTGCCTGGGGCAGGCTGGATGCATACTTGGAAAAGAGATACACTGCATGCTGATACATGGGCAAATCACTACACAACAAACCACAAGTGATTAGAAAGTAGAGTATGAAGGCAGAGGGAAGTATTGTTTATGCTTGATCTCTTTGTTTGTTTTGTTGTTGTGTGTAACTTGTGGCCACTCATAGAGGTAGAATACAGGACTATGCTGAAATGATCAACTTACTTCAGTTTAGCTTTGTCCCAGTCCTCCAAGGTGAAAAATAAAGTCTGTGATAGAAATTAATATCATGCTATTTCAGATACATTAATCTTTAAATTCTCTGATTTTTCATTACAGGGATAAGCAAATTCTTGCAAGTCTCTGGTAGTCATGTGAATTTTCAGAAATATCTTTTAATATGAAAACGTAGCACCATAAACCTATAAAAATGTCACAAATTAAAAATATTCCTAAAGCATTAAATAATATACACCTAAGCAAAAGCATGTCTTGGCTGTAGAATTTTCTTCCCCTTGCAAGAAAACTTATTTCTCAATAACACTAAAGTGCTTTAAAATCCCTCTGTCAGAAAAAAATGAGATTTCTCAGTTAAGCTAAAGGGCTCCTTCATTAAAATATGTATGTGAATTGTAAAACTGTTAGAGGAATTGTTCTTTGGATGCCAGTTCTGTATTGGCAGTTTGATAACTGTGATTCCGTAGCACTAATATTCAAAGTACTTTTGTAAAAGAAGGTGGAAAGTGTTCTATAAAAGCAAAACTGTTCTTTATGAAAACTTTGTTTCCATATACAGATAGCCATTTGGAAGAATTTCCTACTCTCCTTCACTGTGCAGCCAGATTTGGATTAAAGAACCTTGCAACGTTTCTACTCAATTGTCCTGAGGCCACGCGGGCTTGCAAAATAGCCAACAAGTATGGAGATGATCCAGCAAGTATCGCTGAGAAGCACGGGCACAGGGAACTAAGAAAATTAATCAAAGAATTGTCAGTAAGTCCATATGCTTTTTCATATGTCATCTGTAACCAGGGGACTATGGTGTTACACCACTGGGATCACATAGTATCACCCCAAGCCTAATATGTTGTAGTCCTGTCTGAAAATATTATTACAGTCCTCCTTTCTCAGAAAGAGGAGCCAAAATGGGGTATAGCCACTTTCTTTGTGCACTGTCGTAATGGAGATCAGAGGGTTTGGGGTGCTTGAATTTAAGGCATGTAATGGAAGGAGAACAGTGAATCAGAAGTACCTCATGTGGCCTAGCTAGATTGGTGTTTTCAGTGCCCAAACAATGGTTATATTGTAAGTAGTCTAGACCAACCATCTAGAGTAGGAGATAAAGACTTCTTTAAAAGTCACTTTAAAGGTGACTCTGAACTTTCTTAGCATTGCCACTCTTCAGCATTCAACAAAGAGTGGGTGCCCTGCCTTGACTGTCCACTCCACTGTGAAGGAAGGCTAAATTTTACCACCCTTTGTTAGATGGAGTAAATCTCTCTTCAGCTGGGTATGCAGGAGGGGGTTTGGGAAATAGTTGCCTTTCCGCATGAAAGATAATAGAATAAAGGCCTATGCGTAGTTCTAGCATGCAAACTATTGCCGATAAAGTCTAACAGAATTGGCAGTGTAAAAAAGCAATGTACTGCAGTAACATTTCAGACCTTTAACCTATTTTAAGTCTTTATTGTGCTAACTATAATAGGAGCAGGTATGATAATTCTTGCCTCAGAGGTTTTGAAGCCTAGAGAACAAATCAGGTAAATCATAGATCAAAAGAAAGACAGGATGTGAACATTGGCATAAGTAAGCCCATGTTGTGAAGACCTGACGCAGCTTTGCTGATGGTGCAATTTTTTGTTTGGTTGGTTGGTTTTTGGTGTTGAACTCCATGTTCACAGACAAATGGTAACAGACATGTAAGAGGAGAAGATACATGGAATGAGAAAGCCAGAAGTTTCACTTTTCTATTAACCAATCATCTTGATGTAGTCATGGATAGACATAAGACCAAAGATGGCATTTGAAGAAATAGAAGATAATAGCTGCGTAGATTATGTAACAGAGAATTTTATGCATGACTAAGGAGGAAAATGCAAGAAACTTAAGGGTAGTTTAATGTAGAAAGAGATACCATAAGGAATGGAAACACCGGCTAACTGAGGTTAGTTATTAAAATTCTAGAGCAAGGGCATAGGGATTGGTCAAGTTTTTTCTTTGATACAGTTGGCATCTAATGTAAAGGTGAAGGAGAGGCATTGGGAAAACTGAAGACAAGTTTATTATGATAGTGTTGAACCATGAAGATGGCTTTAGTAGTGTTTTATGAGCGGATATTTTTTTTTCAGTGACTTCCAGGGGAAGAAAATTGCAGCCCCTGGAGCCTAAAAGTAAGGCATTTTGGCAGTGGTCAAGATGCTGAATGAGAATATGCTATTGAACTTTTTGTCGTTGTTGAACAGCTATTGACACAGGCTCTGAAAACACTGAGGGTGGGAGAATATCTGCTAAGCAGGTATTTCTCCTTTTCTAATAACTATTAAAGAAAGCTCATACCTAATTGAGGATGTGATCTGGTGTCTTTTCTGAAGTGACAGAATATTTTCTTGCATTTACTGGACAATGAATCTGATCAGATCTCAAAAGCACTGCAGAGCTTTTTCTATTGATGGAGTGCAAAGGGGTGTTGTACTACAGAGGTGATGCTTTTACCTCAGTTTTTGATATTATAGTTGAGATCAAATTTAACTGAAGAAAATGTGATCCTCCTTACCATCCAGCATAAAGCTGTCCACAGAACCAGGCTGTCTTCCTGAATCAAGATGTTAGTAATTTCACAGTTAACAATTTCTAATTGCCATAGCTGTCTCTCAGTCATCCTTGCACTGGTCAGAGAGCTCCTGCCAGTAACAATCTGATGTATAAGGTCAGGCCCCTCAGCACTTGGAGTTTACCAATTTGCCTTGAAGAGAATGGAACTGTGTTCCCCAGCATCCCTACCTGTGGGTCTGGCTAGCTGCCATCTTTGTATGGTCAGGTACCCCCAGTACACGCTATGTGTAATGGATTGTTAAGACTAGGCAGAATGTGAATAAGGTGATATTTAACTCTCAGTGAGATACCTAGATTTCTTTTCTAAGATGGTCGTATGAGTCAAAGAGTTGAGCATGGAAATATAGGTTCCATGGTTAATTTATCGTGTTTAATGATAATGGTTAATTCCATAGGACGTTTATTTTTTACACTAGCGTTGTAGAAACTTACCCCCTTGCACTTCAAATGTGTCTTTGTTGTGCACCCCACATGGCAATGGAGGCTTCAGAAAATGGGTAATTTTCTTTTATCCTTGGAAACGCACTCATATTCAACCTCATGCTATAGTTTGGGGCCTCTGTAAGAGGAGACGTAAGCACACATGATACAGGCAGGTTACAATTGATAGGCATTGAGAGAGTACATTGCACTTTACATTTTGGTAGACTTTCAGTGACGGAAGGCAGTGTTTGTGAGGGTGATACATTTCACGCTAAAAAGCGTGCAAAGTATGTGCATGCCTCTGATTAGCTTTTCTTTTTTAGTAGGATTATTGATTGTCCTAATAAAGTCTTAGTATAAAATTATCAATCTAAAACATGGATTTATAATGGTAACTCTGACTTTATACAAAGTAATTTTTCATTAAAATAGTTCTTTTATGGTACATATCTGCTATTGTTTGCACGTAAACAGTTAACAATAGTTGTTCTCTGCTCATGATGACTGCTTTCCCAAGTGTGAATACTTACACCAGCACTGAATTAACAACAGCTCTACTACCACCGTAAGCATGTGTAGTCTGATTAGGACATGCAGTTGTACTACCCACTTTCAGTTGATTCAAACTTACTAATGCAACACAAGTAAAAATTGGAGCATGCTTCAAGTCTGTCAAATGCGTAATATGGTATTTTAGAAATGTTAGTTCCAACCACTGGAAGAAAAATGGCTTATTTGTGTCCCCTGTAATAGTGCACTTAAGAACAAAAACACTTACTGTACTTCTGTAATTGATGGGAATGTGGAAAAGAAATATTTGCATGGCTCTAAGCCAAGCAGAATTTAGTTTAACCACATTCCAGGAACTTCCCGTTACAGCTGGAGTATTGAAATTGCTCATTATTACAATAGAAGTACTTTTGTACTTGGCATACCTCTCAGTGTTTTAAAATTGTTACCTGTGTTTTGCCATTCCTTTAAGGAATAGCTGCAAAATATACGCAGTAATTCATCACTTCTATCTTAAAGAGCAATCAGGTTCCAGAAAAATGAGTGTATTTGTCCAAAATCCTGGACAGTGTCTTTCATTTGCATTTGTGCTGAAGAATCCTTAGGGAAGTAAAAATTCCCTGAGGTGGATAGAGAGAGAGAAGCAAAAGAAGAAGTGGCAACACCACAGCTACTATTTCTACCTTCAAGCCCAGGGCCTTGCTGTGCAGCCCTCTTTGGTGGCTGGTGAGGAGATCTGTGCTCAGGGCTTTTTGGTGATGCAGCTTTGCTGGTAAGGCCCTTCAGCTCCCATGTCCAGCAGACGTACTGGAAAGGTGCCCGGGGCTCTGTTGGCAAAAGCGAGCTGTAGGAGCTGGCTAACTTGCATGCTGGGTCTTCTGTATGGTACAAGTTCCTTGTCCTTGTTTGAAGGGAAAACCTCTTTTCTGGAACTGGACACTGACAGTGTTGATGTGGGGAGTGTTACAGCCACAGAAGGCAGATCTGGAGTGCCTGGTGGGCATGCTGGGAGCTGATCTCCTGATTTGTGTCAAAACAAAGCACAAGGGAAGGATCGCATAACATGCGGCATGCTTCTGTTGATACAGCTGTATGAATGGGTGGGAAGAGATTTTCCCCTTTTAGTACCAGTGTTATACGCAGGGTCATTAAATGCTAAAACATCACACCCTTTAAGAACCTGCATAAATGTGTGCTTCCACAAGTGGTAGTGTCTGCCTTCTCTCTGAGAAATCCTGCATTTCAAACACTCCTTGAAAATGTCTCCTTTGTGCTGAGGGAACACTGCAAGACTTGACCCATTTGTGTTAAAGGTACTAAATTGATGGAGCTGTCCCTAAGGGTCTTTAATGGGGATTATGATAAAACTCACTTTCAAATGTGTCAGCAGTTTATTAAGCAAATTGTATTTTTCTTGCATTTTAGCACAAAGCTGCCTAAATGGTCATTCATTTCCAGTTTCTACATGTTTCATGATAGTTTAGATGAAGTAATTCCCTCTTCTATAGCATGACAGAGGAATATCGCTTAACATTCTGTGGTAACATCCTGAATTGTTACTTTGTCTTGTGATTTTATTCCTCTGTAGAGCCAAGTACTTGAATATTCTCCATAATTGCTTTTAAGTTGAATTGCTTGAATCAAGTGTGTGAACTTAAAACTAGTAAGTGGCGTTCAGTAGGAATACTGGCAGGAATCCTTGTCTCGGAGTATCTGAACAGAGGAAACGATGAGCCTTTTGAGTTTAGTTGATCCAGCTGATGGCTCAAATGCCAGTAAGAAAGGCCAAAGTACTTTTGCTTTCCATTAGCCACAGGCTTGAAACATATCTGCAGTCAGTTGTTACAGTACCAGTGACAGGTAGTACCTTGTTAAGCTGCAGTAGTTCGCTGGGGTATTGGGCCCCTATTTCTGATGTTTGTCTTTTGCACATGCTCTGTCCCTGAAAGCTGCTTTGACACTAGCTTGTCCTTCTTGTCGCCAGCTGTGGTCTTCTAAGCCTAAGTTCCACCTCCAGAAAATAAAGAAATCGCTTAAATGAAGTTCTTATCCAGCACACAAAGGAAGACTTTAAAAAAAAAAGATGAGAGAAATTTCTAAGCAGTAAGTGACTAATGAGGGGAGTATGTTCAATTTGTGGCCTAACTATTTAAAATTGGAGGTTGCACTGATAGCCAGTTTTAGGCATTTATGCTTTGGTATGGGCGTAATTCTTTGTTCCAGCACTTTGGGTTGCTAATTTCTCTCCTCTTTTACCAAGAACTGTGCTGCTGAATGTGTCGTAGTCAGGAAGATTACTGTGTACCACTCGTAGTATACATCACAGTTTCTAAGAAAAATACAATTGAGAAAGTGTTTTATTGGTTGTTTAATGCAAATGACTTCTGATTGTTGGCTTTGGCCTTAAAAGCAGATTCCTAGGGGTGACATAAATGTTATCTAAATATAAAAATTGAAACAGTCATTTCATGTTGCCACCACACAGTCGAGACAGCACAAATTCATTTTTATTTTTAAAATACCTTCTAGTCTTTCAGAATTGGTTGCCTGAAATCTACAGCAGAAAATGCAGGTTAATTGAGCTTTTTTAACCTGCCCAAGATCTGTGGCCAGGCCTGTGACAATCCATGGCAGAACAATGGACTGAATCTTCTTCCTCTGCCACCAGCAAAACTCTGGATTTCTTGTTTAGTACAATTTTCTGTCTGCCTGCTTCAGGCATCCCTTAGGCAGCTATTGAAAATATAATAGGTATTTAATTCTGTATATATTGGTGAAGTTCCTTTAGAATTGCGTAGATTGAGACAGTGCGCTGGATAGGCCTTTCACAAGAAGCTTGGTTTTTTCCACAAGCAAGAGTTACATCAATTCCATTCTAATTCTGTTGAGGTATGTCCTGCAAAGTCTAGATCCATAGTTACTGAGCTCTCTGCTGTTAGCAGTTCCCTCAGTAGCAGAGAGAAACATAATCATACAAGTGGTCATAATTTTCATTCAGAGCCTGTTTTATGGAAGACATATGTTTTAGATAAGTTGGAGGGAGAGGGGGAGGAGGGGAGAAGTTTTTGTTTTTGAAATACCAAGCTATATTTTTATAAACCTTAGCAAACTTAAAGGATGGGCAGGGATGTAGGTTGGCAAGTAATTTATCATTGTATACCTCTCCCCTCTCATCTCGGTCTTATTTTGAAGTGAATGGTTGAACCAGAATACAGAATTTCTTCAAGTATCTTCAACTTGATGAAATAGAAAAGAATCTACAAAAACAGTGTATTGTGCAAATTGAGGGTACTTTTTTCCTCAGTTGTTTTATGCAAAAAGAATCTTACTTGGCTTTGTGGCTACTATCGCCAAATGACAATAAATCTTTAGATGGCAGGAATCCCTTCAACAAGGATTCTCTTGGTTTGCTAGGGAGTTCTAGAAGCTCATCAGGAATCAGCTTTCCTGAACACAGAAGTATTATTCTTATATGTATGTTTAGCTTTGTGTTTCTATAAAAGGCTATATGATATGGCAGAGCTCCTCAACATGAAACTATTATCTTTTAAAATCTGATCGCAATATCTTCCTGAGCTATTAATTCTCTGCTGGGGAAGGACCACATGTAGAAAGATGAAGTGGATATATATTAAAGAATCTTAAATTAAGTGAATCTGATTGCTATCAATATTTGTTTAATTACTTTAAATGTTACTGTAATATTGCAGTGGCTCATAGCTCATTACTTTCAAATAGCTGGAAGAGTATGTGAAAGAGAAGAGGATTAGTCTGGGTTCTGAAATTCGTGCTAATCCACTAGTGATTCCTTGGTGAAGCCTGCTGGGATTTTATTCTTGCCACAATATTTTAACATTCAGAAATGTTGGTTACGTGCATCCTTTGGTACACTGGAAGTTACTTAACTGAAATGAATAAGTGAATGTATTCCTTGATACTTTTTTAGTGACTGGATATTCACAAATCAAATTCTTAAACTTCTTGAGGAATTGGAGCTAAGTCCTGTGAGCTACTGCCAGCTGATATGCAAATGTTATCCTATGATTTCCATCAGGTGTTTGTTCACTGGGTTCTCTTTCTTTTCCAAAATTGCTTATGGAGAGGCTTCCCATTATTAGTGCTTGGTGTCCTATGTTTAAGATTTGGTTTGGGGAGTTTATTATTTTTATTTTTACTGGCTGACAAGGTTTCCCTCTTCTCTTTTTCACATGTTCTCAGAGGGACATGCTCCCTGTGATAATAACTTGCTGGCATATACTGCCTTTTGAAGTCAGACAATTTATGTTTTAGTGAAGAGATAAGGTACAGACTGAGCATGGAAAAGTTTGGCTTTAAGGAGAAAAGGCTAGATTTCTCATTTTTTAAAAATCACAGTCATTAAACACGTTTTTAAAGTTTCTGTGTAGACTTTTATTCAGGCTAGAACCTTGCACCTTAACTGTGATTAAATCTTCTGTCATAACTATGAAATTGAGTACAACAGTCTTGCAAAAAGAATGATAAATGGAACTGTAGATTTGGAAACCTTACTTCTGTATGAGATGCCTATTGAAATTTGTGTATAATTTAAAATGAACGAGGATGGTTTTTCCAAAGAATTGTCCTGTAATTTGTCTCATCTTTTGATGTTCTGTAACTATAGCAGTGACACAGTCAGTTATTTGCAATTCACTGTTTCAAAAAGCTTTTACAATTTTTAAGGGAAACTTGAATACTAATGGAATTTCAGGCAAAATGCTTGTGAATTACAAGCAGGGAAAATGAAAAGGGTTCTGGGATGATGATACCTCTGTTCCTAAATGTATTTAGGATTGTAATACCAAGGGATTTCCAGAGGTCCTTCTAACTGTTTTGTTGACAAGGCAACCTCAGCAAAGATACTTAGCTGAGAGACTTTTTGGGAAGGTGGGATGGGGAGTGTCCGGTTTTTCAGAAGTAGTATTCAGGCTGAAAGAATCATCTGTATCGTTCATCTGCATTATTAAGCTCTGAATTTGTTTGAACATGTGAAAAACATTTGGCTAAGCTGTTTATGTTAACGAAAAATGCAAATACAATACTTTACAGAAGTGAGAGAAAATAAAAGTGACCATGTTATGTTGTAGAAATCAATGGCATGCCTGTGTCAAATCTGGCCTCTGCATCTTTAAAGAAGTGTGAAAATAAATATGTTCAGGTAAATAAAGACTCTACACTAGCCTGAGGAGGTGTTAGAAGGTACATGGTAAAGATATGTAGAATAATTACTGTTTTCAAAGTAAATGAGCTGCTTCTGCTTAACCTCTCTCATGGTAAGTGAACAAACAAATTTGACATGAAAGACTGTTCTGTATAAGATGTAATTTCTCTATTCAGCTAGTTAAGATACCGCTGAAGCTAGAAGCATAGGAAGGATTCAACGGGCTAGAGATTTTTGTGGATGTTGAGAACTTTTAGTCACTATGTAGTGTGTTGTTTTCATCATGAGGGCATGAATCCTCTACCCAAGTTGCTGACCAGTTGCATGAGGTTAAAGAAGAAATTTTCCCAGGGAGAAGCTACCCCATAGTTGTCCATTAAAACAATTGTTCCTTGCACCTTTCCATCGATTTTCCTGCATTGACTGTTCCAATAACTTTCCAATAATATTATTAGGTGAGAAGGTTGCCTTTTTATTTCTTCTTCCTCAAATACAGACATCTCAGAAGCCCTTAAAATGCAAAGGAAAAGGTAAAATGATCTAAAATCATCTGCTAGCTCCAGGTTTACTACAGAAGGAAGGATTGCTGGGGCATTCCAATGGAAAGTCTAGAAGCAAGTTTTGGGTCTTGCCTCTGTCAGTTGGAGCAGTTTGAAGGTATAACTGTGAAAAAGCAGGTTTACCTTGATGAAGTATATGCTCTCAGTGAGACTATTTGGAGTATGCCCTTTGGCTGCCTCCCAGTGATCTGGAAGGAATCAAACATCTGTCATATCTTACACGTCGTTGAGCATAAAGAAAGATAGCATATCAACACCACCTTTCTCCAGTCCCTCAGAAGGGAAAAAACAGAAACAAAAAACCCTACAGAGCAAAACTGTAATAAGGGGTTTTCAGCTTCATGTGGGAAAATGAAGGAAAATTAGGAGGGGAAAGGAGCTGTTAAAGTTGTTGTGGTAAATATAATCTGTAAGCCAAAACCACCTACCTTCTGAGTGACATTGTGAGGTCTGAAGGGATCTTTTTGATCTCAAAGCCCTGAGAAAAACTCAGTGGAGAAGCAAGAATTAATGAGTAAAGTTAGGTAAGAGGCTTGCTGTGTCCTTAGTAATCTGAAGGTTCAGAGCTCTGCACAGATCTAATAGTGACTTATAGACTTTCCTACAGCTGTAATTTATTGCTTAATTAGAAAAATTGTCTTTAGGCTCTACATCAATAGAATGACCATTAGGGAAAGGCATTTCTCAAGCTACCAAGCCCATTATATGGAAACTGCTTAAGAAAATCCATTTCTGCCCTGCATAGTGTTAGTTGTGTTTAACACAGCCATACACAGTCTCAATTTATAATTCTGTCTGAGGACTCGGCACAGAAGGCACACTCTTTATTTTGCCTTCTATTCTTCCCACCCCCATATATTGTTTTACAATAAATGATCCAGTATTTCATTGCCAGGACTATAGGACATCTAGCAATAATAATTTCCTTTTCTTATGTTTGATGCAAACTTAAAAATCGTTTCTGAGTTCCTAAACTCAGAAGAACATGCAGTGATTGACATACGTATGTTCACTTCATGAAGAAAGCCAACATGTTAATAGATTGCTTTATAATACATGTTTAATAACCATCACAATCGCTATAATTGAAATTGTATGCTGTGTCTGTAACAGACAGGAGCAGCCTTCCTCAACCCCATGAGCTATGTGCCAGAACCTTCATGTGGCTGGCAGCAGCAGTGTACATATATCAGAGGTTTGGGAGTTGTTCTCAGGCAGAAGTCACTAATGGTTCTCTACAGCTCTTACTGTTAGTGTGAGGCATATAACTGGATCTTGGCACTCTCTGATGATGCCAATCTTATGAGCCACATTGGCTTGATTTTACTTGCCCCTGAGATTTCAGGTTATTTTGCTGCTCCTGTGTAGTCTTAGGGTGACCTGGGAACCATCCTTGAAATATTAGAGAACTACTTAAGACCTGCAGTTGGCCACCTGTGGCCTTCTGATTTCCAACTGAGTTCACCTGCTCTTAATAAATACCACTTTCTGAGAGCCACAGGAATGAAAGTAGGCAGGAAAGTCTCCTGCCATATGGAAGACACTAGCAAGTTCCCTTCAGGCTACCTAGGAAAACACAGAAATCAGTATCTGTACTAGGCAGGGAAGTAATATAATAAGTGTGATTCCTAATTGGATCACTTAATCAAACCTTCAAAGATCTTTTTTAATGAGATAGATTTTTAAAAAATGCTGCCAGTTGATAGCATGTACTGTCTTACGTAAATGGGTCAAAGGATTGAACAAAAGTTTCCATGGAGACTTTATGTGACTCCAAGGTGCTTTCCAAATTAATTAAAGTCTTGTGTTGCAAGGAAAAGAGGTTAAAGGTGACAAATTCTAGTACTGGTGCATAGATCTGCAGTCAGTTCTGGCCAGCTTGTCCTAGGGACACCTGTCATCATTGACAACATAATCAGTGAACTTATAACTGTAAAAGCTAGTGATTTTTACAGATTTCTTTCTTCCTCTCTTCAGAAAAGTTAAACAAGACAAGACCTAGGTACAAGCCTGAGCTAATCATGCACATACAGAACAAGAAAAAAAGCCTCCTTCTGGAAAATCCAAAGTAGATAATTTCAGAATTTTGAAAGCAGTCATGATTGAGATCATTAGTGAGAACTGTTCACCTCCTTTTTTCTCAGATTGTTAATTAAAGAATAGTTCTTTATTTTTAATTTTTTTCTTTTGTGCATATTAAATGCACCCAGGTAATGCGAAGAGAAAGATGATATTTCTTACTAGTTTTTTAGTAAATAAAATGACCAAGGAGCAAGTGTGCATATACAGTACATTAGGACTGCGTTGTGTTGTGCCTCATGAAATATGATGTGCTAAGTTAGAGCTTGGGCACTCAGTGAAACAGGCTTCTGTCAGACCCTTGACTGTGAATCATTACTGAAGAACAAATAATGCACAGTGCCAGGAGCAAAATGCAGCACATTGTTCAGACAGCACTTAACTAGGAGGAGTAGTTAAAAGACTTACTGGAGTTGAAAATCTCCAGGAAGGTGGTAAACAACTGGGTAGGGTTTTAGCAGTGATTCGCTCTATATCTGCAAGCAGTAGATTCCAGCAAAAAGAGCAGATGGTAGAAGTGCATGAGCAGAGGCTTTAAGCAACCTTTGAAAAATGCAGAGCTGGTGGGCTACTGTTGAACAAAAACATCCTTTCCACAGAGCAGAATAACATACCCAGGGCATAAATGAACAAAACCACACCTTCATAAGAGCTGAAGTTTTAACTACCTACCACGGTAGAGGTGAAAAAAGTAAAGAGATTTGGAACAGAAGATGGTACAGGGATTTGCACTTACTTGGCATTGAGAATTTGTTCTTAGGGAGTTATTTCTAATCTGGATTTTTCCACCAGCAACTGAAGATGACCGGGGGTGAAAATATACATTGGACAAGGTATGCTGATCTAAATAGAGATGGAGAAGCTAAAAATGATCACTAAAGTGTCTGGAGTTCTGAGGTACTGTGACTGTGAGCGTCAAACTAAATTATACAGCATGGCACCGTGTTCTCATATGCATATAGTCAACATTTGGTGCTTGTGGCTTATGTAGCATGGCCACTAGCAAAAATAAATGCTATTATACCCAGCAAATCAGAAGGATTTAGCAGGACTCCAAGAATTTTAAATGAATATCCTTTTGAAAAGCTTGTGTTAAATGAAATGGATCATAAACGGCTTTATTGCTGTTGCCTAAGAAGTCCATGAGGACTCAGGGGAAGGCTAGCTATGGATCATGGTCTGAACACCATACATGGCAGTCTGGTTATAAAGGAAAAATTTAAAAATATGTATTGGATTTGGAGAAAGTGAACTTTGTGATCTACTGCAAAAAGGGCTATGGAGGGTTTGTGGATAGTAATGATGACAATAGTACAAAGCAACAAAGTTTGCATATTCCCAATCATTACTATAATAAGTTTTTCTGCTATATAGGTGGGATTTCTTCTCTTTTTTAACAGGTTAAGACTGGAAACTTTTATACTGTTTTGGGTCAATACATTATAGAGGATATAAAAGAATACAAATGAACAGAAAAATCTGTGGCGGGGAGACAGGTATTTTATACTTGCATTGAATGAACCATATGGTTGGAGACATGGCTAAAACTTTTTATATATGTCAAAAATATAGGCCAGGTCAAGTGAAAGAATTCATTGTTGATAGTTTGTGAAGAACTGGGTCCCTAGAGAAAGGTAGACACAGATTTGTTTATATTGCCGGGGGCAGGGGGAATCATGTATTCTATATTTTTATTCTCATTTCCTTAAGAGAGCTTCAAAAGATGTTTCAATAGCTCTCACAGCAAATGTAGATAAACTAGTGATTGGGTATATCAAATCTTAATTTTGCTGGATAACACTATACTTCACCTAATAACATGAAAATTGACCATATTTATGTGCACAAGAGCAAAAGGCTTTGCAGTTAGATACAGGTTTAAAAATTCGAGTGCTGCTATTCATTATTTTTATTCTTAAAAGGCTAGTGAAAAATGGGATTAAAAAGTAGCTATATGCTAACAGGCTGTAGAATTATACTTGGATCTGTATTAAATCCTGTAAATTGGCAGAATAATGCAAATGAATCATGGATTGTCATCTTCTGTAACCAAAAAGGTTGTGCTCTTGGTAGCAGAGGACAGTTGTAAATGTGAAGGGCTACAGCAACAGAGAACAGTCAGAACTCAACATGAGTTTGTGATCTAGCAGCTCTTTATGCAGGACTGTATTTAGTGTGGTCTCAGTGATTGCAGATTTCAATGTTTTCACAAAAAACAGTGGACTATTTTGCAGACTAACAGGAGATTACCATAAAAAGCTGGGGCATCAGAACTGCAGGATCTGATACATCCGGAGGAAAGAAATGAGTTGTTGCTACCTGACAGCAGTGATGTTGACATATTTTAGACGACTTGGAAATCTACCCACATTTACAAGAAGTCATGTGGAGTATTTGAATGCTACTAGTTTGTTTGGTTAATAAATTGATTGTAAGAATTTTAATTGCCAAGAACCCTAGCTTCATGCTGCTTGTTTCAAACATTTTCCCTAGCAGTTTGTGAGACTTGAATTCATCATAGCCTCAATAAGTTTGTGAGTCATTTTTGATATTCAGAATTGTAATTTGACCTTTCTTTTGGATTTCTCTAGTTAACAGCTATTTCCATTTCTAATACTTAATAGTTGGGAAATTTTATTGTGTTCATTGTAATTCAGTTAGCAGTGAAATGTTAATTGAATACTGCTAGTTTGTTTAGATAATAGCTCTAGATTAATTTGCAGATTTTTCTGATTGGAGGAAGTTTTGTGTTAGATTGGTACACAAATTATTACAATGGTCTTATAACTGTTATTGATTCTATTGGTACTACACCAAGCTCATAACATGCTGGTATATAGGATAGGAATGTGGTTAAGAATTGTTCCTGGGTGATTTGGGGAGTAAATGCTTCCATGGTTACTGAATTCTACAGTTTTTGGTCTCAGCGTTGAGAGGAAATGTATATGAACATCCCTACCTCTAAATCAGTGTCAATAGTGCAGTTTAACAAAGTTATTCTAGTCTTTGGCTCATAACATTTGCAGTTCTATGTTTTTAGCGAAACATTTTGTAATTTTAAAGATGTTCTTGATTACATCCTTCAAGTGTTAGTTTAGATGTAATATTCACATATCAATGTAGCTTGTATGTAAAAGTACATGGTGATCTTTCCTAGAGCTCAGACACACAAAACATCATGCATTAAAATGTGATATTATGAATAACAAGTAGAATTATCTCACATTACAAAAATCTGCCAGAATTTGTCATCCTCTAAATCAACAGTTAATTACCAAACTGTATACTAAATTTTTGTCCCAGCTCCCACATTTTAAGCATTGCATGCTCAGAGTTTGCTAACTTTTTTCCAGATTTAAAGATTGAAGTTTATTTGGTAAATACACATATTATACAGATTAGACACCCTCCGTTCCCATCACCTTGAATGATCTGCAAAAAGGACTACAGATCTAAGTTCAGAAATCCCCCCAAAATCATTGCCCTTGACCCATTAAGCTCATATTCTACATCTGGATACAGAAGAGGGATAAAAAAAAATTTTGAGTCACAGACTTTACATGTGTTATTCCCCATCTTAGCTGTCTGTAGCTACCACGAGGAGCGAATGTCAGAGCAGTGCCTATGAAGCCATTTATTTATAAGAAATGGACCTACAGAATCTCAGCTTTCCTGGTATTTGCAAGCTTCTAAGTCTAGATCTGGCTTTCTGTTACCCCCATCACAGCTAATCTCTGAAACCGGCCAGAGCCATGTGGGTGTAAGATGCCTGACCCAACAAAAAGTCAGATTCCGTTTGTGGTTGTGATCTATTTCTAATTAAAATCACATTTTTTGATGTGGTGCTGATTAGGGGTGAGGTGCACTTTCATTACAGGCTTTTTCCATTAACACTGAAATTGTAGATATTTTAACATCATAACTAAGGAACTTATTCTACCCAAAAACCAGTATCAGCAATACTCAAAATCGTGATAGTGATGTGCAGCTTTTGAGTAGTGTTTGCAGGAACACAAAATTGATCTTTTGTGATGGTGAATCCTCTTTCCCTCATTCAGGCTGTACATGATGGTTAGGTATTATTGCTAAGTAAGCTTGATTAGTCTGAGATGGAAGAGGCCTAAATTTTATTCCTAGAGAAGCTTTAAATTCTGGCAGAGGCCTTTAATAAATATAATTCTGTGTAACATGATATTTTGTTGAGATCCCAGTTATATCTGTGTGAAAAAGCTAAGATTTTTCCTAAGACTGGCTATTGAAGATACTAATTTTATCTTTGTCAGTTCTTTTCTTCTGTCTTTTTACTATTACTTTATCTCCATGGACAGGAAGCTGGTAAAAAAGATTGTGAATATGTCAGGCATCTTTAAACCTGCCTCCATCTGGGCTTAGTCTTGCACTGTGCTTTGCACTCCAGCTCTTGTAGACATAATCAGGCTTTGAGAATACTCAGCAAATGGAGTATTAGGCCCCTGAAGCATCATAGGTTCAGTGGATGCCACTAGGCCTTTGGAAAGGAGAAAATGTCCTTCAGAGAAGTTCTTCGTTCCTTCTTCAGGAAAAGCTTCTTTTCCTAACCTTTTTATACAAAAAAGGACTGGAGTAAGTAAAAGAATGAAATGGAAGCAAAGCAGTATTTAGGTGAGAGTCCTAACATTATTTGCAAAGCATAGGACAGTGTTGAGCAGAAGGCAGGATGTAGAGATGACTCTGATCTATGGGCTAAGCAGAGATCAGCAGGAGGAGGAGGAGAGGAAATCAGTGCAGAAATCTAATACTTATTTTATTAATGATTTCTAAGAAACCAACCAGTTCTGCTTCACAGAAGTTACATATGTTGCATATGTAGAATTTACATAGGTAATCTGATCATTTTGTTTGTTTTGTCTTCCCCACACCAAAATTTCTGATACTTTATCCCGAAGTTGCTAACGTAGTAGAGATGGATTTGTGGGCATCTACCCAATTCTTTACAGTTTTGGCAAGTGGCAGGGCTAAAAGTTGCCCATGACATGAGCTTATGTCCTTTGGGCTGAGTAGGTCATTCTGTCCCAGGAGACACAGCAGATAAAGAATCGAAGCCTCAGTTGAATACAAAGTTATGAAGGTTAACTCTGATTATTGTTTTTTGTTAGACCTGGTTGCTATTTTCATTGGAAACCATTTATTTGGGGGGGGGGGGGGGGGGGTTGTATCTATTCAGTTTATCAGTTTATTCACAGCTACTGCATTTTGTTATGACTTTGTTCCATAGTTCCAAGCCCTCTATAAACACATTGTAGTTTGGGTGCTTTCACTGTCATTTCTTCTTTGTCACTTCTTACCTCAGTCAAAATTATGTTCTTTTTACTATTAATCGGAGAAGCGCAACACTAAGAAAAGGATGAATGCCATTGGGGCTGTCAGGTTTTATTTTCTACACAGAAATAATAGGGGGGTGTTTTCTAGGGTTAGAGAGAGATAAAGGGAGTAGAAGTCAGGAAATTTTGTTGTATGAATAGGTGGGGGTTTTATGTATGTGAGATTTTTGTTTAGTGCTACCTAAATTATGTATGCTAATAAAATTATGGTACTTGTATAAGATGCTTTTGTATTGATTATGTATGACGTGGATATGTTAAGAAGGTGTAAAGCTATTTTAGTCTAGTTCTAATTTTCTCTGACCTAGTAGAGTGCTGACTTGGAACGTGATAGAGCTGTTGTTCAGCCTTACATGTTCTTATTCCACATAGAGAAATGTTTCATACCTTTACATCAGAAGAGTCTCTCTTATTTTTTGACCTCTCTCTCTCTTCCCTGTTGTGAACCCCACTGAGGGCAATAAGTGGAGTTACAATACATGTAAATGATGATACCCTTGGACAGTACCCCTGAAACAGCTTCTAGGTCTGGAAAAAGGGCAGCGAGTCTGCCCTTTTGAAATTGCGGGTTACCCTATCCAATACTGCTTGTGTTGCTTATGAGCGTACAAAAAGAAGAAGCTTCACCTGGCATTGTCAGTGATAGCAAGCCGCAGTGATCTGCTACAAGAACAGCTATATTTTTGTCCGTTTTCCACACTTGGAGGAATATTAAGGCAGCCAGGCTTTTGATGTTCAGATCACGAAGAGGGACTTGGTGGATTCTGAACACAGGAAACTTGACCTAGGCCGTTATCTATTGGAGGGTAATGCAGATTAGAGCATTATTTCTGAAGAGGAGAAGGAATTTGTCTGTATGACACATGCTATGTCTGTCTTTCTGTGGAGACAAAAGCAGATAATGCTCTGGGAAAATAATGCAGCTAGCCTAGAAAAGAAGGAAAAGTAGGAATCCTGAGGTTAATAGTGGTGGGCACAGAATGTTAAGAGCATTTTGTAGCAGTTTTATATGCCAGTGTGGGAGTTGTTAAAAATCTTGCAACTGTATGCATTCTCCAAGCAAATGAATGTGTTCTACAAGAAAATGACTAGGAAGATTAACAGACTTCATAAAAAAGGAGACATGACTGCTAAATTCAGAATTTAAATTCAAGTGTAGCTTGTTTTCCTGTGAATTCATGCAAGAAATAGCCTTTTTCCCAGAGATTTTTGTTTCTTGTTGTATACAGACTTGCGCTTCTTTGATCTGAGTAAAACAGATTATTCTCTAGGTAATCATTAGCTGTTCCACATACAAGTTTTGCCATTAAACCTCTGTGTCTTCAAATCCTGACTTAGCTGAATAAACATAGTATCCTCATCAAATGATCTCAGCCACATTGTAGCTGGCAGTGCAAGGTATTCCTGTGTGTGTACCCAGTATGTGTCCTTTAAAAAAAAAACTTGAGCACTTACATGACAAAATAGCAAATTAATTCTAAGTACTATAGATAAATCTGTAATATTAAAAGCTGGCAGACAGGAAGACAGTATTTGACAATCAGTATTCTTTAAATGCTTCCAAATCTTAGTCCTGCTGCAAGTCTAGTAGCAGACTGGAGATGAACAGCTAGAGATGAATGCAGCTAAAAATGCTTCTGTAAACCTCTGTTTGTAGATCAAATGTATTATAAAAGAATACATGTGCAGGTGGGGTCAGAGAGATGGAAAGTTTCAAACTTCTAAGTGGGAAGGACTGAAGAAGTAAAAACTGTTTTCACAGAAGAAAATTTATTTTGAAACTTAGGAAGATAGACTTTTGTGTTTGCTTTGTGTGTTTTGCCTGGTGCCACTTGTCTTTGTGCTTTTCCCTGCCACAAAGTCTGTGGTCATTTAAGTGGGTGAAGGACCTATAGAATGAGATGCTACTGTGTATTACAGTGATAGTTTGAAAACATTTTATAGATTAATTATGTTGTTAAGTGTACAGTCACAAAATTCACAACCATATTCAGGGAACACAGTAACTCCAGTGACAAGTGAGATGTCTTATCCATTTGTTTATATTTAGATGTTTCATCATATATTCTGTAATTTACCAAGTCTTTATCTAACAGCAAAGAATAGCTAGATTTAGGTGAGGAAAAACAGTAGCAATCTATTTAAAAAAAAAAAAAAAAAAGGCAGGACAAAATATCAGAAGGAAACTCTTCAGAACAGAATTAGTCCTGGAAGCTGTATTTGACATGCCGTGGAAACAACATGACAAGGCTCCTGCTTGGCTTTTGTGCTGCCATGAGCAATAAAATGTAGTCAATAAAGAAGGTAGTGAAAGGTTTGTGCTTTTTTTGGCTTCTGAGTCATGTCCAAAATTGGTTTGGGCATGTTATCTTGCCTCTCGTTTTCATAAGGAACTGTAGGCTGTTCTTCAAAAAACTCGGGGAAGTGGCCAGTATGTTATGCCATGGATGCAGCAAGATGGCAAGGTTTTCTGAGAAGCCAGACCACGTACGAGGAGAGGTTACATATCTGCTATTGCCCTCCAATCTCCATGCTACAAAAGAGTTGTATAAGGAGGAAAAATGAAGGCAAAGGAAAGGAGCTGCTTTCCCTGCCACTTTATCTGTCTTGCCCCGCCTTTCTTCCTTTTCTGGATGATTTTGATGGATCCAGGGAGCAGCAGATTGTGCAAGTCTGGGGATAGTCTATTTCTGTGTTTGCAGTTCCCAAAACTTGCAGTATTACCAAGATGTTTTGATGGGGGCTTTCTAAATGGTGTTTACTGTAGCTGATGATTCATTCACAGCTGTTTCGGTAACTGTTACTGTATCATTTATACATTTCATACAAAACAGACAAATTAAGTTTGGCAGGGACTCATGCAGTAGGAGCTCAAGATCTGTAACTGATGCAGGAGCCCTGTCTCTTTGGTGGAACCATCAGATAAGGAAGGCCTTTCGACTTTAAGGAATGTTTTTGGTTTTAATTTCTGATATTGTGGATCTGCCGTGTCTCCTATGAATGGAGCAACGGAGGGAGGAGTCTCCCTGTCCTTTTCCTGCTTGAGTGAGGGGAGGAATGGTTTGCTGTTGATCTAGGCCAGGTTCTCTTATGTTGTAGTGCACACTCAGAACCTCCTTCTTGTTTTGGGATCACAGGAAAAGGCCAGCATATAAACACTGAGGGATATTTAAGGGTGCCTGCAGGCAGGCCAGTGGGATTTTTACCACCCTCTTTTGACACTGATAAATTGCACAACTCAAATTGTGATTTTATACTGCAACAGTTTGGAAAAACTCACAGATTGATACGCAGGTGTTTACTGAGGATTTCAGAATAATAACATGGAATTTTTTATTATCAGAATTGCTGGGGCTTGTGCAGAAGGCTCTTTCTGGCTCCATTTTTGCATGCTAGTATGTGTATTTTTAATCCAGTTTAGAGACCAGTGCCTGTCTGAATTTGCTAATCTGATGTCTGCTGATCTGTATTTGGGGTATGGGATTCCTCACTCTGTTCTGGGTTACCCATTCCACAAACACAGATGAGTCATACTCTTCTTGTGAGTCTGTTAAGACTCTCCTGGAACTGGAAGTGGAACTAAATCACACAGGAGGTTCTGCAGAGTCATATGATAAGAAGAGTGCATACTAGTTGTCTCTAATTCAGTTGCTTGGGGAGAAAGCTGCAGCACTTAATGGTTCAGAACTGAAGAGGCTGAAAGAAAAGGGAGCCTTGACAAATGTGATTTTTAAATGCAAATTATCAGGTTTTAGCCTAATGGTAAGAATTAATGGGTTTTAGTTCTTAACCTACAATAATTTTAACTAATATAACACCATATTATGCCCAATCATTGGTAATATGCTCTAACATTAGTGATGGTGATAACGTATTATCCTTCTGTTTTATTACCATCAAATTAATCCCTTGGATATTTCTTTTAATTTCATTTGCCTTACTCCTGGAGTTAGTGTGTCTTTATCCCACTGTGTGCAGGAGATACACACACGTTTGAGCAATTTTTACAGATTTCTCAGTAACAAAGAATTATTTTTTGCTTTTCCAGTAAGGTCTACGTATTAGTAGAGATCTTCCTCTTTAGAAGATACTTTTTAAGGGGGCTGAAATGTTAGACATACAAACCTGCTACAGATATATTTTTGAAAACATAAAAAACAAAAATCAGTATTCATAAAACATTTGACTGTGGTTCTTTATGAAGTGTTTTGTGTTTTCTCCTTTTTCTTTTCTGTGAGTGTTCTAGAAAATGCTTAAACATTAGAAATAGCTAGAACTTGATGCAAGCAGAGCAAGACTTTCAGAGTGTGAAATATTCAGTTATGGAATCACCAGCATTATTTGTTATGGCCCCTTATGAGAGATTTTAGTAGTGACTGTCATTTATACCCGTACAAGAGATTACAACCAAGGCAAATATGGCTAGCCAGGAGTGTCTTCTCTGTAAAGCCCTCTTCTCCCTCTCTACTACATAACAATATTTAGCAAAATAGCCTTTCTCTGGATACTTTAATAATTGCTAGTTGAGAAACATCACTCCCAGGCCTTGCATATTTGTTTATTTTAACTTTTGTATATTTATTTATTTGTCTTAAGCTTGGAGCAAAACAGTGCAGGGCTTCAGTACAACAAATGCAAAGATGAAGGTGAACTTGTAAGGAATAGACAAGCTATCAGAGAACTTGAGGGTGTTCAAATTTTAAAGCTATTTGGTATTTTTAAAATACTTTTAATGATTAGAGCATAGTTTCTTATTTACAGTTCTGTGCATGATTATACATGCCTAAAATGCTGTATTAGCTGTAATTTTGAAGATGGCTTCAGCTAAAAATATTTGATGCTGACTGTCAAAATACTGCTGAGGAACAGTCTCTGATTTCACAGGACTTGATCATGTTTTCTAAGCAGATGTTTCCAGTTTTTATAATACTATTGATCTTAGTTCTGACAACACAGTATGAACTGGTGCAAATATGTTCAGATGGCATATGTATGTGGGAAGTAGTTTTGTCAGAATGTCTCAGGCATGATTGTTCTAGAGATGCGTATGACAGCAGGTCACTATTTAGCCATCAGTATTCATGGCTGAAGTGTATTTTAGAGCATAGATTTAATTTGACTTGACACGTGGCAGAAGACATCTGTCATCTGTTGTTTTTATCACTTCCCCCTACTTGTATATTTTTAAAATAATAGAAAAATAGGGAAAAATGTATATTAAAATTTTTCTGACAAGAAAATGTTGTAATTTTACTTTTTAGCCTTAGTGCTGATTTCACAGAACTGTACTTTTAACCACTTTTTAATTTTTTTTCATTTTAATTTTTATAACTTATTGAAAAGAATTGTCACCTTTTTTCAGCTCAGGCATTGATTAATTTGATCCTAATTTGTGGAACTAATGCCAGTAATGCAGTTCTTCTCATTCCATCAGACAGCCTAAAAGATTACCATTTTCTGCACTCTTTTTTTAATTGTTCTAGTAAAGCAGTACAGTTATTACATTTCTCCTATTTTTAGAAGTAAAAGGGTTGCGTAGAAACTTTCAACATTAGCTGAAGATATTTTTCATTTGGAGACGAGGAAGTTCCTGACCTGGGTCAGAAGTTATCTGAATAAGATAGTTTCCTCTAACCTCTGCAGAAGCTGCAATATTAAAAAAAAAACCAAACTTTCGTAATTCTAATACATACAACACAGTATTGAAGTGCAGATAGAATCTTATCCTCTTTATTCATTAAACTGGGTCCTGTTCATATACAAATATCTATGGATTTATCATAAATATTCTGTATACATGGCTGAGAAGGTAGTCTTGTGTTGTGTTTGCTCTGTATTTGTTACAGTACTTCTGTATACAGCAATGCATACAGTTAAGAGAGAGGCAAGTTGTACACCACTTTTACATCTGCTTTCTGCTACAAGAATACCAAAAGATAAGACTAGAGAGTCTGTTTCCTGAAAGAAGTTTGCTTTGGTGGCATTAGACCCAGGAGAAGGAGCTCTTTAGAGACTATAGGGAAGAGAGGTTAGATACCTTCCCATGTTTGGAATTGGATGCTATTTATAGGTTCAGAGCCATGCATCCATTGGGCTACAGCGCAGTTCTCTTGAGCCTCCATGGAAACGCTAAGGCAGAGGTTTACATGTGCCTTCTGACCATGGACTTGTGGGCTGCTCAGTCTAGTTCATGCATTGAGGTTCTTTCTTCGGGAGTGTGCAGGTGATCTTCTGTTTTACAGATGTCGATACTTTCTGGGAAACATTGATGCAACCATCGGGGAGCCATATGCAATGTACTGTAGGAAAGGAGGAGACTTTTTTTTTCCCCCAGTGGATGAGAGTCCTAGACAACATCCAGTTAAGGCAGTAACTTCATGGTTTACGTTGTAGAGGGTTTTATTGGTATGACTGTACAGCCTGAGTTCACCTTTGAAGGTCAGAAGAGATAGAGTTCATTATATAAGTAGCCTGCATTGTTTATACATCTTACATTAGTGCTGCTGTGCTGACCTTTCAGCTCTGGAACTGATATGGCCCCCAGGGTTTAAGGCAATATACTTCCTCCAAATTCAATTGTGTCTTACAAAAATATTTGTGCTAAGACAGTGCTTCCATAGAGCCTGTGGGTAGAAGGGGAAGATCAAGGTATTGTGAATGGGTGGTTTAGATCGCTGAAAGGACCACTGTCAAAGGTATTAGCAAAAGTGGTTTTAATATGATGTTGTAAAAGTGCGATTTAACGAAGTTCGATGGCAAGGTTCACTCTATTACTGTATGGCACAATCATTTGAACAATGATTCAAAACTACCAAGGCACGAATCAAAGTTACCATACTGCAAGGTTATGTGCAATATCGGTCATTTACCAAAGATCTGCCATTGGTAAAAGGTCTCTCTGCGTCGAGGAGTAACCTTGAGAGGTGTCCCAGCTCAAGGGGAGATCACTGCCATGCAGCCACGCTGCCTAGCAGGGCGAACTCAGAGAAGGCTCACTGAGGCTGCCATATTTATGGAATAAAGTGGCCAAATCACATGTGATGGGAAAGGTACGCATGAGACTCCTTGTACCCACAACTTTCTTTGCTCCTTGATAAATGAGTCTTGGAAAAGCCACCTGCTATTCATGTGTTAATTGCATGATTGGTGTTCCAAGCTGATATGCATCAATGCTCACTCTGTCACTCTGCTCCTTTGTGAGTTTTCAAAGAACAGATTGAAACTAGAGGAGTTCTTGGCCCGGCTAAGGCTCAGGCCTTTACCTCCTTTGGAGCCTGTACCAAACTACTGCTAGTTTGGTTAAGTGGTCATGTGCACCCATCACACAAGGTTTTATGAAACTATGTGTTTATTCCCCTTCTTCTCTCCTGAGTCCCATAGAGGACTGAGTAAGTCCCAGCTGCGGCAGAAAGGAAATCCTCTAAAATCAGAAGACACAAAAGACAAAGGGTGGGACAGGAAGAAGCATCGTAGCTGCTTTGGATATTTCTGGATTTCATTCCTCTGAAGTCTGAAAATGGATGCTGGCAGGAAGTTTCTCTCTCCTTCACTTTTGAGTTTGTAGGTGGAGAAGGAACAGATGATGGACAGCAGCAGCTCAAATCTGTACTAGCTAAGCCATACAGCACAGTGCTGGGCACTCATCATCAGTGTTGACAACAGCAGAGATGGGGGTGGACAAATGATTACTAGAATAGCATGTATATCACCAGGAGGATGTAGTCCACCAAATGTGGGAGCTATTCCTGCTTTTTGAGATGCTAACCAACTCCTTACTTTTCATAGAGACTGGCTGTGCATTACCCAAGGGGTTAAGATGTTCTATGTTCAAGCCATCCTTTTGTAGGAGAGTAATATTTGCATTGCAAGGTATTTCATTTCTTTGCCTAATTAAACTAGAAGGAAAATGAGTGCTGTTGTACAAACAGTAAATTCCTCAGTGATTTACTTGATGTTAAGTAGATTTGTGTAGAAATTCTTCTTTGTTGTATGGAAACTAGATGGTTCTTATCTGCAGTGCCGTCTGTCTAGATGAGCCATTCAGATCTAGCCCATGTCAGCAGAGACTGAAAGGTGGCAGCTAAAATTTAATTTAGCTCTTGTTCTTTGCCATACTTCTGCAGAATACTGTCACCACTGCAGTTACTTGATGCCTTTGTTGAACATCTTGGTGGAAAGCCCAAAGCATGTTCTCTTGGATGATGGACTTCCGAGCCAGAGTTTATAGGCAGAGCAGGGTGGGAAATCTGTACGGTTTCTCTCTCCTAGCTAAACAAACAAATAAATCAGCCTCCAACTGACAATTTACCATCTTTATGAGAAATGCACTGGATGTTTTATAAATGTAAAAAGGCTAAAGTCTACAACTCTTTCATCTGGAAACCATCAGAATACTTGAATAGATTACAAGCAAAGCTACATCAGGATGCTGTAATTAATTCTTATTAATAGAAGAATGTATAGAGCAGATTTTCAGAATATTAACTGTCTAGTAACTTGACCGAAAGAAAGAATGCAGTCATATTGCAGAATTGTAGGGGAAGACGAGAGGCAGCACTGAGCTAAAGAAATAACCCTGTATGAACTCATGGATTCAAGAGCAGAGAAATTTTTTATTCTGTGACAGCATGTAGGGCACTAGACTTCTTGTCCATGATGGCAGCTTTGCAGTAATACATGTTAACAGTTTGGTTTAATTTTTTACTAATTTGATTGAGATTCTTACTGTTCAGTCCCTGATATATGGCAGAAAAGGGCTTTCCTCCTGTTTTGATTTTCTTGACTGGAAATTTCTGTACTGGTTTGTGGCCTTTATTTACATAAAGATGGCAGTTCATGGTCAGGGGGAATCAACAGGGAAGGAGTTTTCATACCTACATTGTTTTAAACACATGCCAGAAGAGGGAGACTGTGATGCATCCAAACATAGCATTTTTGCTAATTAGCCAATGATGTAAAAGGAGAAATCAATGGTGTCAAAATGTGGACTGACTACCATGCTCAGAGGAGTGTGCTACTTCTTGAAGACCATATTTAGATGACTCAAATACAGAGTATGATACTGTTTGGGCAAATGGTCCCCAAGAGTTCCAATGAGAACTCAGTACAAAACTTGATTAGAAGGGTCCTTCCCTGAAGAACCCCATGGGTACCGAGTAAAGCAACTGCACCTGAAAGGCACTTGTGTGCTTGTCTGTTCCCATTTATCTCTAGATGGAGGTGAGTAGGTTAACTAGTTCCAGTTGACATTGATGTAGTTGTTCAGAATTTACCTGGTGGTGTAAAGCAATCAAATGAAGAGACTCACATTGCCTTCATCTACTAGATTAAGAAGAAAGAACATTGAACTGCAGTCTGTCAAAGACTAGCAGACTTTAGAAGAATTTAAAGCATCAACTGACAAATGGGGTAAGGGAACAAAATTTGAGACCACATTTTGTTTAAAAACTGTTGCTTTTCGCCATGGGGGTGAATGCAGCTTGCCAGAGTTATCTTTCCTCTTCCAGAATCCCCCAAAACTACTGCTGCTTGACAAAATGACAATAATATGACGATTCCAGCATTTTATTGTGTCTGGCAAACCTTATATTACTTATACTAGTGCGCTTTAACATATTGAAAGTAATGTTCTTCAAACCAGAAGAGCGTGAGTCAGATTTCAGGATGATACATTTCACTTAGATACCATTGGGATTTAAATGTCAGGCTTGTCTTTAATTTTCTCTTCCATATATGTGGAAGGCTTTCGGGCATTGATTTTTATGCACAAGCACTGAACAATAAGCTGGCTGCTAGAAACTGACTGTTCCTATTGTTCTTGTTCACTGACCACCAAACTCTCAGTATGTCATAGTTCTATGTACAGGTTAGGGTTTGATTACATTGATTTAATTTTTTTCAGTTTTCCATTCTGTCTTTAGTCTGTATTGTTTACATCAGCTGAACTGGCAAACTGCTAATAGTAAAAATATGAAGTTGACTGTGTAAACAACTCTTTAGCAATCCCAATGGATCCCAATACTGCATTTACTGTTATCTCAAAGGTAACATGGGAAAAGAAGAAAAAGTAAAAAGAATATAAAGTTCTGATCATTGGTTAATAAAAATGATACATTCATAACAACAGAGTTTAGTGTGCAGAGGAGTATAGATTTGGGTTTTGAGCTTGGACCTTTGCTCCCCTGCATCCTGTTTCTTTGTCTAGGTTGATAATTACCCACAAGCTAGGTCAGAACAAGGTATGTATCGTAAAAAGAAAGAAAAAATGTATAGTATGAGTTCACCTTTTGTCTGCTCATTTGTTCTTTTTTTTTTTATTTCTTCTGTAAGCTGTGTTCTAAAATACAAAATGAAGTGCTTCCAGTCATAATTAAACAAATTAACCATAACTTTAGAATTTAACCATTGACAGAACACATACAATCTTCTCTCATAATCTGTGTCAAGGGCTCATTTGAGAACATCCTAGAGACCGCACATCCATTTGGCTGGATTTCCTAACGTTTATAGATAATTCCTTTGGCCTGTATACAGTAGGTAGCAGTAAGGGATCTGTGAATGGAAGGAGAATGCTTCCTCCTAGAATTGTACTTTGAATACCATGTTGTGATTTTTTGGTTTTGTTTGTTTGTCCTTGGAAAGGTCTGTTTGCTGACTGTTGATGTGGCAGGTGAGCATATTTGACAAGCAATCTGACTCTCCTACACCTCTCTAGTAGGACAAGAAGTGATAACTGAGATATTTGTCCATTAATAAACTGCATTCTTTAGGTTTTTACCTTTGCATGTTATTGAAGAGTGATAGATCTCATAAGTTGAAAGTCTATAGAATTTAGTTGAAGGCTGTGTGGAAAACAACCTGACATGAAACCCATGTTTATATCATTGACACAATCCTCCTTTTGATCTGCTTAGTGTGAACTAGTAGTATCTCTACTAGTATTAGTTTAATTGCATTGTTACAAGCCCTTGAGCTACCAAAACATTTTAGGTGAGACTTATTTGAAAGATGTAAACAAGATTTAGGCATTCAACATGTTTCTTCCCCATAAGCGCCAAATACTTGCTTAGCTTTCAGTGAAGCTAGTTTCCTGTGTCAGGTGCTTATAGATTGTGGCTGCGTGGTTTACTTGGAATCTGAAAGACAGAAGAGTAAAGTCTTGAGAGGTTCAAACAGGTGTTTTTAATGACATGTTCCAAAGAGTATGTATTGTACAAAAATCGCAAGCTTGCAGATCACAAGGAAAATAGTATCTATAGATGGATTTTCTCAGAACTGTTTCTTGTGATTATTATGTAGAAAGACAAATGCATATTGGTGTTATGTAATTTTGTTAAAAACTCTATTTTTCTAAATTATATCTTACACGTTTTACACTTATTTGGCAAGCAGTTTCATTGTACAATACTTAGGAGAAAAGCAAGTCCATCTTGGATTGACACCACAAGAACAAGTTCAAAATGATAGACCATCTTTAGGACTTGTGTAATGAAGCTATACGTTAGAGAAACAATGCTGACCTATCAGAAAAGTTAGAATTGCGTTTTCTTTTTCAATATACCTGAAGTGTCAGCGTTGTGAATTAATTTCTTCCACAGTGTATAGAGTGATAGTTTTCCATGTCAAAGTAAATCCTAAAAGCCAGGCCTGAAGAAGGGAGTCACTGTTTTGACATGTCTCTTTGTGCCTAGCTGCTTGGAAGAGTGCTGCAGCACACCTAACCAGTTGTGACAGAGGAAAGCTAATGTGGCATGCATTATTTGCCTTGATAGTGTGATGAGTGTTTTCTCCTTTTATAAAATGCAAAGCTGTAGAAACATGGAAAATGACCTGCACTATAACCACATTCACATGCAGAGAAGACTTGCATCTCACATTGTTATTGCCTAATACCACCACATTTAAGACATCAGTTTAGAGAAAGAAATTCAAACAACTGAGCTATACAATAGCTCAGGTATTTGCGAAGGTAGCGTAGCAAGAACATAGTGTAAGAAGTTGGTTTTAGTCATGATATTGCAATGTAGTACCAGGGAATATGCATTTCAGGAATCTTACTGCATTCAGGTGGAAATACGTAATAGATTGAAGCTACATTTATTGTTTTATTATGTATATTTCTTAAGGGTCTTCAGGATGTTCAGTACAAAGTCTTTTTTCTGATCATTTGCAATAGGTTTCATAGAAGTTTTGGTAATCCTCAGTAAATGCATAAGCATAATCTTTTCCATATGAGTGTCGCCATAACTATAAAAGCAAACCTGGGCTTAGGTTTATCAGTCCATTTCCAATTCACTATGATGAAAGGTTTAGTATTTAGTGGAAAGGAATTTAACTCCTGTTACCTTTTAAAGATGTTTGCTTTCTGCAGATTTTGTAAGGAGACACCCTTGGGATTGTGCTCCCGGGAGGAAAGCAGCCTATGCCCTGTTACTCAGCACTCTCACAAGTTGTTACGTGCTATGAGGAGAAAGCTTTGCTTGGAATTTGACCATACCAGATAACAGAAAGTTCACTCCTCATTCTGGCTTTCTCTGTTTCCTGTGATGTGTGTCCGGTTCTGGGGGAGCTCACATTGCAGACTCAGTATCGGTGTGATAAACAATACCTTTAGGAGCAAAGATCACAACTAAATCTATTTCCATTAGTAAGACACAGGTAGTCATATACAATAAACAGATCACATGCCTTAGCTGAGACCAAGGAGTGCACACAGAAAAAAAAAAGGGGGGGGGGCGCAAAAAAAAAAAAGCAGTACTTCCTGCTTCTCTCACTCCCTACTAAATATAATCTGCACTTAAGGATAGCTAAAATCACATGTATTTACTGTAAGATATAACAGAGAAATCAGAATATAAAAAACGTTAGAAAGGAACTATACTGAAATATGACATTTCACTAAGACATCTTTTTTTTCTCCTTTGTGACCTGTGGGGGAAAGTACATTCTAGTTTATACTCATTTATTACTATCTTGCTGCAGTCATTTCCTTAGAAATAGTAAGACACTGTTTTGTTTATTTGTATGTGGTTCATTATCTGAGTTTATTTCAAACAGAGTCCTTTGATCTTTAGACATCTCATAAAATGTTAAATAAGTCTATACAGTGTCTCCATAGGATAACCTCAGCAGTATGTACCTTAAAAGCTTTCAGTGGAGCAAAATTTAGGTTTGAAAGTAAGAGAAAACAAATGTTGGGCCTGTTCAGTGGTGATTTAAATAGTAGTTTGAGCTGTTAATTAGGTCTGAGTTGGTCAAAACCAAATGCAATAGAAGCGTGGTATGACTAGAACTGGTTCTGCATTTAGTATGTGTGTGCGAAATAAGTACCTTAGGTGGGGAATCAAACTCAAGGTCTGAAGTGAGCAGCGTTCCCTGTGAACGGGTGATGCAAACATGGAATTTGGTCACAAACACAGAGGGCCCAAAAATATGCAGGTGCAGCTCATCTCTTCTACCTCTTTGCCCTCTGAATGTTAAATCAGCTCAAGACTACTCATCTCACACCTATTTTCCACTCAGTTTCTATCCTCATTTATAGCAATACTGACTTTAACCCAGTTATTTTCACAAAAGTTTCTTTCACCGGACCCTATGCTTTCAGCAGAGCGGCTCAAATTAGGTGCAGCTTCAAAATCTAAATAGTGAAATTACCATGATTAAAAGCTAAGTTGATGTCAGAACAGGTTTAAAATTGTAATGCTTCTGAAGGGATTTCCCATGTGACCCAGGTGACTAAAGTAAAAAATAGAAAAGTGTCAAATATTGACATTTCCAGGCCAAAGATTAATTCAGATGGCCAAATCTGTCAGGTGTTGTGATCACAATGACTGCATATGTTGTCAGCCTGAAATGGTTTTTCTACCCTTAGACTGTTAAGTCGATCAGAAAATTGTGAAACAACTGGAAAGCTTTAGTCCACTCCCAATTCTTACACAGTTGCTTTATGTGTTTGATATCATTGGAAATGGTGCAATGGGAAAGGTTAACAGACCATAATGTGTAATAGTTTGGAATTAACGTTCACAATCATCACCACTTTCATGCCATACAGTTAAGAGATTTTTTCGTTACACCCTCTTCCTGAAAATACACTCCAGTCTATTTAGAGGAAGGCTATACATTCATTCTTTTAATTGAAAGAACAAAGCTAGTTGTCAAAGATTAAAACTAACAACAACATTTGTATTTTAAATGGGGACTGGCTCTGAAAGTCCATTTGCTCTTCCCACTCCTCACAATACTTCTCCTCACCTCCCTTCTTATGTTGATTTCTAAGCTCATTGTGTATCACAGTGCTTGACTTCATTAAGGGATGGCAAAAACTCAGGCTTCTCATTTTCTGGATTCAGGGAGCTCCTAGCCATGAAATCCATTTGCTGATTGTTCTGCCCGCCTGGGCCAAAATGTAATAAATGTATTCTCTCTGGGTGTGATTTTGCAACAAAATGCTAAATTTATGCAGTGTTCTATTCTAGTGGAATGATATTTAATATTGTTTTGTGTACTTAAGGAGAAAAATGAATTGGGAACATGCTAGCAGCAAAACACAGCTGCATTGCCCACAGTGTTTTTTAATAATGGAGCTCACTGGCATTGTCGAAGGGTCACAGCAGGCCTCACTGTAGCAGGTATTTGATGAGGCCGATATCAGAAAGTGTGGACAATGCTACGAGAAAATGAAAACATGATTGCCAGCTTTCACTGAGCTCATTTGCAACCTTTAGACTGCCAGGCATGTTTTAAGGTCTTGCTCTCAAAACCTTGATTTGATGCAGGATGCAGTTGGGCACCTTAATGTTTCATAGCTTTCTATGTATTTGGAACAAGATAAATTGTGTCTGTTTAAATGAAGTTATGGTACCTTGCTTACTGGCAGCTCTAAAAGTATTTGTTCCTGCAAAATCATGAGCCCTGATTCAGCAAAGGGTCCCTGTCCTGAGTTCATTGCAGCACTGACTGCTGAAATTGAACACAAAGCATGCAAAATTCATAAACTCATGTCTAGCTGAATGCAGTGGATTTGCAAAAGCGTCTACGACTCTAAAAATGATAAGCTATTTTGATGGGACCTGGATATCTAGAGTTCTTTGGATGATATGTTTTTTGAAAGCTTTCCCTGATTTCATCACTATAGCTGATCTGTAACCTTCATACTCTTTAACTGATAGACTGCCGATAAAAGTGAAATCAGAATTAATTGGGTGTTTTGCCTTAAAAGTAACTCCTGAATTTTCAGAGTGGAGTTTAGAGGAGAAGTCCATTGATTCTTACACACAATGATGGCGATTGTGTTGGTGATATTCCTGATTTATTTAATTCTAATTTATGGGGAAAATCAGGTCTAGAGAGTTTGCTACATTTTCTGGACTTTTGAGGGTGAATAAGCAGAAACTGATACAGCATGACAGCTTAGTGATGTGAATTGTTAGGGACTGGTGTTGATTTCATTACAACTCCTTGGTCTGCAGTGGAATTGCTCCTGACTTATACTGTGTATAAATCAGCTGAGAATTAGGCTGAAAGAACATAGATAAGGTAAAGCCACAAGTTTTGTTTGATCATATAAGCAAGTGCAGTCTAACACAGTATTTGTAGAGAAACGTTGAAATGATGATTTGAGCCCTGTGAGTAATGCCAGAAGCTTTACAAAAGATTTTCTTGTTTGAAACCCCAATTTCACTACTGCCATGGAAATACTAAGATACAGATTCCAAGTAGGGGCTGAGAGAGCAAAGCAACCAAAATAATTCTGTGTTTGGTTTGTATTACCCCACATCACTATATTAAAATAAGAAGTAGAATTTTCTAAGGTGTGGCATAACATGATAGATTTAGTACTGTGTATAATGAGAAAATTTTCAGTTAGGTGAATTTTAGTGACCAAAGATTGTCATGTTGACAAAAGTTATTCCATGACTTTATGACTTAGAAAAAGTTGCTTTGTAATTCCAGTCCCAGGAAAATATTTTATTAAATCTCTTGAACAAGAATTTTTAATGTGGATAGAACTGAAGAATGTTGTTTCCATTTTTATATTTTATAATTTGGAAACAGCCAGAAGGATTTTTATGAAACTTTTTTGAAGTTCAGAAGAATAAAATACAGTTCTGTCAAGAACTTGACAATTCTGTCAAGAAGAGGTTTTAGCAGTAGTAGGTTTTTTACAGATCTTTGAGTTGCTCGGTGCGTTTTACTTAGGAGCAGCTCTCAGGGCAGGATATTTGTGTCAGCTAAAGAGCTGATAGTTTATTTTGGAAAAGGACTTACTATTACATGAGCACTGAGCCAGATCTTTTAATTAATTTTTAATCACAGTAAAAACAGCGGGTATAGGTAAAATTAGGATTCCTTTATCAGTCTTGGGCCAAGACTGATGCAATTCTATCAGAATATATGCTTATGGAAAAACTTGCTTCACACAAGTAGGGCTCTTCAGCAATGCATCAGTAGGGGAGGGATAGAGGCATTGACTTGTTAGAAGGAAGAGGAAAGTGGGTTCGGACTCACTAATATTCTTTATTTCACATGCTGTAACAGCAGAATTTGCCTGTCTAGTTTTACCTTCGTAAAGGTGATGACTTGATCCCCAAACTAAGAAGAAGCAAAGGCACTTAAATCTCGAAGAGCATAGCAGAATTATGCCTCCCTTTGTAAGACATCATTTCAGTATTTACAGCAGTATTCTTTGACAGTCATCCAGAGATGAGTGCTAGTTGTGGATTTTCATAAACTACTATGTTTATAGTCTCCCATGGTTAAAGTTTCTTCCTGTTTTATTCAGGTGGCTATGTAAATTCTGTAACTGGGCCAGTTTGCTGTGTATTTTAAGATCTGTGGCTTTTCTCCTTTGCATATGTATCAGAACAAGAAGTAAAAGATAAGTTTATAGGCAGTCAATTTTTTGCTCAAGAAATTTTGGTGCAAAGTTCCACTTACAGCATTATCTTTCAAAAGACATGGTTTATTATATATTACCATTATTGTGATTATAACTTTGCCATTATTTCTTCGTCTGCTATTTTTTATGGAACTGTCAGACCCCCGGATTAGAAAAGCCTGTTTTGGCTAGAATCCTCCTATTAATCTTCTTTTGCTCCTTGTTGTATTGTTTCTGTTAATTTATCATGGAATTTATTGTTTGAGATCAGAAAACTCAGTTTAAGATCACATCTTTTAGTATATGTCTTTCTTGTTAAGTTTATATTAAAAATTATTCCCTCCTTAAGGAAATGTGTGCATAAAATTACAAACATAAAAGCAATTAAAATAATTGTAGAAGTCGTCATTATCAGTAGATGACACAAGCTCTGTGCTTTTGCATTACTTGTACAGAATTCCATTGTGGGTCTCATTGTGTCAAGGCAGATTTGCATTTTAATGGAGAAAGCATGAAACACAGGCCCTGTAACTGTTGGATTGTTATTTAACAAAGGGGTATTGTTCAAGCATAGAGTGTTTTGTTTTAAAGAGCTGGTGGTAATGTAGTGCAAGGCAAGTCTACACTCTGTCACTGCAAAATACGGTATGTGGGTATATGTGTGCTTGACATGTACATGCACCTCTTAAGTTTTACTGTTTTCTTCAACTGTTAGTGTTAGCAAAGATGAATTGGACTATGGTGTGTTGAATAGAAATTGCTTCAATCCACGAGGAAGTGGAAAACGCAGCTTCCATTGCACATCAAAGTGGGCATAAAGGCAGCTGGAGTGTTCTACAGAAAGGCACCCCAGGAGCTACAATTTCATCTCTCTTAACCTCAAGATGGGAGAATGGCTTTTAATTCCCACTTCTTTTAACAGTCCCCAAATTCTTCCCTGTAGGCTTCAGTCTTTGGTGTCTCTCTACCCTTATCTGGATTTTACTCTTCTTTAGACTGTAATATTTTTAGGGAAATGAGGCAGCTCCATTTTAGGGAAATGAGGCAAACCTCATCCTACATTTGCATGGCTTTGGGAATGCTGTGTTAGTCTTCTACTTCTGGTCACCAGCTGGACAGGGAAAGCACATTGGCTGTGTGTTTTGGACTGTGCTGCATATAAGCCTCCAGTGAGCTATTTTGATGTTTCTGTGCAGGAGTGATACTCCCGTGCATATCTGTGGTTACTTCACATTGATTTTGAAGTTCTAAGTGGCCTTAACTGTAGACAGAGCAAGAGCATAGTAGTGTGTGCTTTATATCACATGGGAGATGATATTTGCAGTTTCTTTGAATGTTGAGAGAAAAAGAGATTATTGCTACTCCCTTGCTTTAACTAGGATGCCACTTTTCCTCCCAGTAGACTGAATTAATATTTGGTAAGAGGGGACTCTGTGTGATATAGCTTAATACGTATGCTGCATGCAAAGAAAATCTGAGATCAGAAAAGAGGGTGTACAGAGCTTTGAAGTGACTTCTGTTGGTCAAAACCTGTAAAAACTAAACACAAGGCATGTGCTTGACTGCCGCTCCGAGACTAGCTGCCCCCAAGATACACATACCAATCTTTCATGGAGACACTGCATTTGTTTCTCCTTTTTATATAAAAAGTAATTCAGGATAAAAGCGCTTTTTTCCCAGTGAACAGAAAATCTTAATGGCAATGTGAATGTTACTTCATTGTGTCAGAATTAGCTCTCTGTGTGTGTGTGCGTGTGTGTATTGGGGGAATTAATGTAACCAGTCAGGAAAATAATGCATTGGGACAGTAGGTTATGCAGCTGCTTGTAGAAGTTACATTATGCATCACAGTGCAAAAACAGTGAAAAACAGCACACTGAACAGTATCAGTAGTCAAGAATATAGTTTGTTAAATCCTTTGAATAATAAATAATTGGACGTCTGGTCAAGAGGTGCAGAAGTACGTAAGTGCATTGGTATTCTCGGTCTAATATAAGCTTCAGACTCTCATAAGGCATCTCCTCAGCTGACATAATTGGTTTCAGGACTGCAAATCGCTATCTGAGGATCTGCCCCACAGAATATAATAAAGTCAAGAGCTGTGTGCTCAGTCACAAATATTCAACTTCTTTAAGCTATAATTATTGCTTAGAGAGAGCTTTCTATTTTAGGTTTATATGTTATCACTCCATTCCGAATTTTCTTCCAGCTTTCAGCATAAGAATTGATAGCAATAGTAAGGTCTGTTGTGGAACCTATCTTTTTTCAACAAAAATCTTGATGTTTCTTCTTTTTTTTTTAATGTTTTATTGCAATTTCATTACTGTTTCAGAATGCTAAGTGAGGTTGGATTTTGAGGGTGGGAAGCACAGGTACAACAGAGACATAGTGCAAATGTGTTGAATGCCACAATATAAATACAAGAAGGAATTTGGTTTTGGAAGGAGAGCAAACTTTGTACTTAGCATAAGCTGAGCTTCATACTTTGTTGCGCCCTACTACCCTTTTTAATGTCATCACCTTGTTGGTAACCTCTAAGAATCTTAACAAAACTTCTAGGGAAACACATCCCAGCCTTGTCGTGAATTCCCACCTGGCACACAGTTCCTGCTAATGGCAGTGGTGGTGTGCCTGCATGCACAGAACACAGCACCGTGTGGCCCTTCACTTCTAGGCAATAAATGGTTTTCCAATCAACCTGACGGCCTCATTCTCTTCTATGACTGTAAAGGCATTAGTGGCAAATAAATGGCCTCCGGAATAACAGTCTCTTCTGAAACAGCATCTGAAAAACACATAAAGGCTGTATTTACATTACAGTGCAGATACCCTGCAAGGTGTCCCTCAAGTCTGGATTCCCAGGCAGGGTCTCTGGAAGGCCCCTCCGTGGGAAATGTGGACGTGCATGTGGGAAGGGAGAAGTTGTGCTTTCTGGTAGGTCCCCTCTGTGGTCATTTACAGATAAAAACTGCTTTCCAGAACAAAAATGGCCTCTAGAACAGCAATCTTGAAACAATTTCCTGTGTAAGCTTATTCTGTGTGCTTCCAGCTTTTTAGCTATTTTAAGTTACTTTTGTGTATCTTTATCAGCTAGATTATTTTTAACACTGTTGAGGCCAGAGTTTTCATGCCTTTACTTGCTGTCAGTAGTCCTTTATCTTGCAAGCAGTTGGACTGTAAAATACAGGAATATAATGCTATCTAATGAAAATAAGGCTGTTGGAGATAGTTCCTACAGTAAACATACTAATTTTTGAACCTTGCACTAATATTATGGCCCAGCGGATTCCTAAATTCATTTTCTTTCCCTGTTGTTTAAATTGTCATTTTTATTTAAAGTCCTGATCTTGTTATTTTCTCCTAAATTGTCTACAAAATTCAGCTCCCAATGCTGTAGGAGTGACATCAAATTCCTGCTGAAGACAGTGGAAGCATTCCTATTAACTTATTTGGGAGATGGGGGCAGAAGCAAGATTTTGCCATAGATCTTTATCGGTATGTCTCCCACAAGCAGCCCCCTGTCTTTGTTTCATAAGTTATTCCATGTGCTTAGTTGGAGAAAAGAAGGTAGTGACTTTGTGAGGAATGCGTGTTGCGTGGTGTATCTGCAAGGTAAACTGGCAGCATGTTAATGACCAACACTGTTCTTACCACCCTGAGCTAGAAAAAAAAAAAAAAGTTGAGGAATTCAAAACCAAAGCAAAACAGCATTTTGTGTTGAACTTGTGAAATTCATGGCTGCACATAGGGAGGAGTTTGAGAAACATTTTATCGCGGTCTGGAACCACTAACAACCTCTCCACGAACACAGACTGAGACACGAGTTTAGTGCTAATCGGATCTCATGTTGTAGACAGTTGTTTGGCTGCAGGAATTGAATAAGGGAAAAACTTTTGTCTCATTTCATCTCAATTTCTTGATTCTCCACCCATGGATGCTTAGGGAATCTAGAATAATTCAGCTGAGGTGGGGGGAATTAGTGTGGCTTACAACTAACAACTGGGAAATAAGAATCAGGCCTGTAACTGCATATTTTGAGGAAAAAAGAGGTGTGATCTGGGGAAATTTGAAAGATGCTGTGTAAGAAGGTCAAATTGTAATGGATTTGAGTTCTGATGGAAACAGCAGAAGAAGTTCACACATCACCTAGAAGCACAGAGTATTAGCATGTTGTAAGTGGATTTCTGCACTATACTACAGCAAAATACAGCTGGCACAATTAACTCCATGTAAAACAAAACCTGTTCTCCCAGTTTGTCACATGCTATTAAAATATGGGGCTGTGTGTCAAGTTTTTGTGCAGCGTGGGACTTCTCTTCGGTGCTGGGAACAGAGTCTGCATCAAGCTGCAAACCCCAGTTTGAACATGGAGCTTAGTTTCTTTCCTGGCAGCCTCTGTTCCTGTATTGTTATAAAATCTACCAGGGAGAAGAGGGAGAGTATCTGCAGTGCCAGAAAGCAAAAATAACAGGTCATTTTAACTACAGTGAACACGTATTTAAATAGAGTGATATTTTACAAAAAGTTGGCTATTGCCCCAGATAGATCATTTTTGAGTCTGAAACACAGAGGAGGGGTAACTAAGCAACAGATCAGCTGGTGGGACTTGGATCACCTAAGGAGGCTGATGGAAGACTCCCCAGGTGAAGAGGATAGGGATTATAAAACAAAAGTGCTTGCAATATGGAGGTTTGGAGAGGAGAAGAAGAGGAAACAGATTGCTTTAAAAAGGGGAAACTGGTTCCCTTTTCTCAAGAAAAGCTGTGCGTTGAACCTCTGACCTAACCCCAAGGAGTGCTGAAATATGGCAAGGAATTTGAAGTGTAGTAAGGCATGTGAGCATCTGTTGTTTCACAGGTACCTGTATTTTTTTATGCTACTGCTTTAGGTAGAGAGTCTGGACTCCTTGAAAACATCTAGAGACTTTATGAGCTTTAACTTGTCCCCTTATGCACAAGGTTGGAGCTCTTGACAAATTAATGCCTAAGGAATTATGGGGTCTCAGGAGCCAACACTGCTCCTATAGCCCTCGTACTGCACTTCTGGGAAGGTCGTACTAACCAGTCTCTACCCAGCAAGAGCACCAGAGAAAGGAACTGGAGTTTTTGCAGAGATCTAAGAAAAACGAAACCAAACAGCCTGAGCATTATAGGACACCAAAGCAGACACGTGGCTACCCAGCAGGCAGGTTATAATCAAGGCCATATAGCACCTTGTATAGATAGCTAAGAGCTCTAGCTTTCAGAAAAGGAGCAGAATTTGATTTTTTTTTTTTTTAAATACCACACATTTCAGCTTTTTTTTTTATCATCTTAGAATACGAGAGGAGTAGAAAAAGCCGTTTTATGCCTGTATTTGCCAGAGCCTTTTTCTACAGGTCTGCTATGATAAAAATGCAGCAAGACGTTCTCTACACCGTGAGTATGAGTAGAAGATAACATGCTTTTCTTCACCACTGTAGAAATTCTCCAGTGCTAATTGTTGGGTTTTGAAGAGGAAGTTGAAGTGGTGTTGCTTGCGGTTGACAGGAGGTAAAAATGGCAACAGTGCTATGACATCCACTGAAGCCAGTGCAAAACTTGTTTGCTTCCGTGGGTGTTGGGCCATGGCTTGTATACTTCTCCTCTGTCTTGGTAGGAAGTTGTCTCCCTGCGTGTATACCACTGTTCGTTTTGTTGGTCAAGGAAGGTCAGCTGCTACCCTTCCTTTGCATGCGCATTATTGATCTTCTGCATCAAATTTAGTCAGTATGTCAGGATGGTTCTTCTGCTGCTCACTTACTGGAGCTCCCAGAGGATCTTCTCATTTCTGTTATTTCCAGTTATCTCCAGATACTCTCAATTTCTTTTTTCTTTTTGAACCTCACAAAAAACCCAAAAAACTTGTCTTCAGATGGATCTGCTAACTGTAAAAGGCTGGAGATGGCTGTGGTGCTCCACTGATGTTTAAGGAATTGCTACTTTTGTGAAGTACTGCTTGTAATGTAACAACTATTTACCTTCAGCCACAGATGTCATAAGTGGTTTCATAAATGTCACGTGTGTGTATACATAGAAAACCCTCTTTTCATATGAAGAACATTAACTAACTTATTTGCTAAATTTGAGTTATGAGAGTTATCTCTTCTTCTGCCTGAAGAGGAGCCATAAAATTCTTGACTATTCTGTTGAAAAGCACCATAACTTGATTTAACGTTATTTTCTCTTTCTTTATTACTTTCTTCCTCTTTCTTTCTCGCTCTCCTTCTCTGTCTCTCTTTCATTTTGTCTCTTTTTGGTGGCTATATATTTTCTTTTTTCTTTTTGGAAGATGCCTTTCAAGTATTGAATTCTGCACTTAAACATTGCAACAGCTGATAAGTGACACCTTTACTACTGTAAATAGATGAGAATTAGGCTGCTTGATTAATTTCTGCCTTGTAATTCAGTGAAAGCCTGTTTGCATATGCACCCTACAAAGACTCGGGTGTGACTCAGGTCTTCCACAAGACATGCTGATGTAGAAGAACTTCTGTAATTATACTGCATTAATATATTCTGTGTGTTATTTTGGGGTATGTCTGAAGATGCACAGTATTTTAGGCTCTGATATCTATACTTACATTTGACGGAAAAGCATAATGTATTTCAGAGAATGGCACCCTTGGTAGATGCTTTGTGAAACCAAAGGTTTACACAAAGAATTTCTCTGACCAGTTTTTCTTTTCTGGCCATATAGGACATTGCCTGAAAATCTGCTGGGCTGGTAAATGATCTTCTGGTATGTTGATTAGATAAGAGACCTTCAAGGTATTAAACAAGAGAGAAGAGATAGCTCATTCCCTAAAATTTTCTCTGTTGGCCTTAATAGATTTCTCCTAGTCACTTGCTTTTTAACTCAATGGGAGCGTAGTTTGGGCGTGAGTTTTGGGATACACAATCCTGCACTGCAAACTGTGAGGACAAATTCTTTTTAAAGCTTCCCAAGCTGTTTGGAGGCACAAGAGCCTCTCCCTGAGCCCTTTCTGTGCCAATACTTTGGGATTCTGCAGAGCTTTAGTTTTCTATTTGTTTTTCTTCCATTAACAAAAACAATTTGGATGTTGCACATTTTTTCTAAACTGGGCATTTGCATCTTAAACATTGACAGTGTTTTATTATATAAGGCAATCAAAAAGTTAAACTGGCAAAAAAAAGGGAAATCTAAATGTCTTGACTGGTTAAACAGCCAAACATGTAGGGTGAAACAAAGTAAAATATAAAAATGTAAATGAAAGCTGTCCCTAAAGTTTGTAAATGGCCTATTTCTCTTTATTAGGATGAAAAGTCATAGTCACTATTTCAGTATGTGGAGATGGGTTGTGATGAAGAACACCATAGTATTTCCTTGAAATAATCTCTGCAGGTAACATTTCTTTTCCCTCTAAAATATGAGTCTTTTGTGTTAACTTTGGTAACTCCTTTGGTCTACTACAATGTAAAAGTGGTATTACTTTAAGTACTAAAACTTGCTCCCCCTAGAAACATCAATGCTTTGTCATAGAAACAAGGTTGTCATTCATCTATTAAGATTTTAATTGAGTCAATAAATAACCATCCCGAGTTTCTACACAGGAAGACTGCTGAAGTATAAAACCTCAATTCAGTCTCTTGTGTTTAATCATTTGTTATTAGACAGTGAGTTTGGTAATGTGCGTTCATCTGTTCTCTCATCCTTCTTTTAAACATTTTATTGCCTCTTCTCTGCTCGCTCACTTCAAAGAGAAATCTAGGGCACAGAGGACCCCATGGTTTCCAGAACTGTGCAGCTTGAACTGCACAGGAGAGAGTATGATTTTATTATGTATTCCCTACTGTGTCTTCTCTTATGGGAAGAGAAAATGATGCAAGGTGTGTGTCCCTTGGGCTATGGAGTCCAGTTCCATGATTTGCTTTCTGGTAGCATGTTTGGGGGGTTATGAGTCTCGTACAGATCTTGGGAAGAAGATCCAAAGCGAGAGAATCTGCTTATATTTCAGTTCTTTTTCCCTTCCTTCCAGATGTGCCAAACCACCGTCATCATTAGTGAAATCATTTTTAGTGAAGAGCCAAAATTTAACTTGTCTTATATTTTTGCTGGAAAATGTAGGTAGTGTTTGTATTCTTTTGGTATTTCCATTGCATCAGTCATACAAAGCACTTCTATGACTGCAGAATCTGCTGTGCTGAAGGGGAGGCACCCCATTTGAATTGATGGTAAAGAAATAATGAAATCAGCTGGGATCTGCTCAGTACTCGTGAGCTGGTTTTCATTTATTAAACCTGAGCTCATCTAAAGTATAATAAACATGAGTGCAATAGTCTGCAATCACCCTAAGCTATGAAGCGTTAACAAGTTACCTATGGAACACTGAACTGCAGGCATGACCAAGCGTCAAAGGCATGTATCTTCCATATTGATGATAGCTGTTCCTGCGTGGTTTTTGCTGCTTGCTATTTCAGCATGAGTTAGCTAGAGCCTGGAGCTCCACAGTGTAGTAAGCCAATGAATTCATGACTCAGGCCTCAAGGTCCTTAGTCATCTGTCAGTCTCTAGCTCTCTCTTCTGTCAGTCTATCCTGTCTACCTAGCTGCTGAAGTAAAGACAGGCTGGAAATTGAGCAGAATTGCAAGTTTCATATTAATCTATCATGCGATTGTCTATTTTTCAGGAATGCTTGGGTATTTTTAACCAGTTTGTTAAAGCTAGATATTTGGTCTTGTATATCCCTTCTGCCCCTTGGGTATGTTCATTTTTTTTTGTTATTCTTGGGTTCCTCAGCACTCAAGAACAAAACAGTTCATCCAGCACTCATGGGCAAATGAATCTTTAAAGCATTTTAGGCAGGAATGGAAATACCAATATGAAGTACACTTGGGTTATGCTGGTTTTCATATTCTTTAGACTGTAATTCCCCTGCAATAGCATTGTCTCTTCTTTATGGTGTCTGCTAAAGCTTCTGAATTTAAAAACATGTTGAATTTTAAGGTTTCCTATTCACCCATTCCTCCTCAACCAGAAAAGTTATATCTCTCAATGCTCCACAATTGCCTGCTGTGACAATAAATAACCTCCCATCAGTATTAGAGATTATTTAAAAATAGTTTCCACCTTCCACAATAAATCTGATTTCTAAACTTCCTCAGCATCATACGCTCCTGTAGGAAGTTACATGTACCTGTGAGTTTGTTCAGTGAAATGTGAATATCAAAGACTTGCCCATCACAGGAACTGTGTGTCAGAGTTATTAGGTTTCCACAAGAGGGAATTTACTCTGTAACAGAGAAGCAAAAAGACAAGGCAGGACACTCAGCAGTCCATTTAAAAACAATACCAGAGTGCTATGGGCAACAGGTTATACAGTGCTATCTCTATCTTGCTTTTTTTTATTCCTGCCTGCCAGGGTGACCACATTTAATAAGAGGTCAGCTGTGATAAGTAACCTTAAAGTAATAGTTGGTAGCAGTAGTCCATTTGTCTGGAACTCTTTTTTCCTCCACAGACCCATTTTTATAGGTGCATTTTATAGACTTTTAGATTCAGACATTCTTCCTACACTGCCACAAGTATTTAGACAAAATATAGGCTTTAGAGTTTCATGTAAAGTATTATAGTCCCTTTGAGGCTGACATGCATTTTACTACACATGAAGATCTGCCCCAAGAGTGTTATCCTGTGTGCACATGTTGCAGCTAAGTGTGTGCAACATGGCTGGCAGAGGCCCCAGGGGGAAGAATAAAACGGGAGTCCTTTTGTAACTGGCTGCTACTGTTTTTCCCATCTGCTGCTGGGGTCCTTCCAGCTCCTCAGCTCTTGTAAGGTTACCCAGTCTTTACACTCAATAGCTACTTTCTGTGTGGTGCTGGGGGGAGAGGAGGAGGAGGGCAATGAGTTGGTTAAAAATTGCTGTAAGTCCTGTTAGGGAAAAACAAAAAATCTTGTAAAAAACTAAAGTGAAAAGGTAGTATCCAATTGCTTAGTAACTAATATCTCTGCTCACTTATATTGCTTTTCTGTTATGTAGTGTTGTATTATTGATAGTAGTGGCTACAAGGTGTCTGAGAGATAGGAGCAGGAGAAAATCCACTAATGTATGACATCCCAGGTTCATTAGCATCTTGTTTTACTCTAATGCAGCAGGTGTGTCTGCCAAATGCAAAACTTGGCCCACTGCTCTAAATTATGAAGCTGAATAACTAAGCTTCTGGATCCTGACTGTGAATTAGAGAAATGTAAGTGACAGCAAAGGTAATTGCAGTAGACTAACACTACTGGTATTAAGAACATGATGCTATAGGAACCCACACGCTGAGTGTCAGATGTAAGTTGCTTTCCCCTTTTTCTCTCTTGCTTTATAGTTTCTTTCTGCCTTAGCTTTTATTTCGTTCTTTGCTCCTTCTTTCTGGTCTTGAGAACTGAAAGTGCTCACTGAAAAGGTAATATTTGAGATCCATATTCATATCAAGTTCTAATCTAGTAGCAGCTGCCTTTAAAATGACTGTCAAATACATATTTAGTGAGCTATGCTTGCTAAGCATTTTCTAATACTGATGTCATTAGCATAAAAGAAGGCTGCTTACCTAAGTTTGATTGGTTCCCCCCCTTAAATTGAGAAGAAAAAATATTACAGACTTTTTTTAACAGAAATTACATAGATCAGTGTCTTAAAGTTATAGTTTGTCTTTATGTTTCTCTTGCCCTCCTGAAGCAGAAGTAGGCCTCAACACGTCATGCGATCAAAAGTCATTTTTTAAACTTTAGCAGGTACCCGGTTGCTTCCTGCAAGCAGCAACTAATTGTATTTCAGTCAGCAGTCAGGGAATGTATTTCTTTCAGATTTAAGCAAAACACTCATATTTGTTTAACCTTTCCTCAGCTGTGACACGTTTTATGTTATATAGCATACAATTCCATCCATTATGCTGTTCAATCCTTATTTGTTCATACAAAATTCTGAGGGGTTACAGTGCCGCAGGTAACATATTTAGATGCTTATTGGGTTTATATGGAAAGCAGTTACAGTAGATGGCAGGCTGTGGTAAAGATGGAACAAATGCAACACCATAGATCAAGAAGGATGCTCTCGTCTAGAGGCGGAGATCGCATACCACAGCAGGTTTCACAATAGGCCACCAAGAGCCAAAGTACCTATGGCCCCTGGTACAAATCATGTAGACCTACTCTCAGAAAGACTATCAAAACACGGGTGACTGCTCACTGTTGGTTTGTTGCTGTTCATAGAACAAAGAAAGCTAGGAGGACTAGAAATTTTCCTTAAGATATGGGAGCACATCAGAGAGAAATATCATATAAAATTAGGACAAATAAACCTTTATTTCCTTCAGTAGCATCTTCTGTGAACTCACATTCCATGTTGTATAACTGTTTGCTCAAACGTTAAGAGTTCCTCTCCATAGAAATATTCAAGTAAAACACAATGTTATTTTATGTTACAGAACAGATCATAAAAAAGAATTTTGTTTTGCTGAGTTGCAAGTAACTTGATTTGACTTTTTAAAAAGTAGCTTGGTATTCTTTTTCTCTATTGCCACATTCTCTCCTCTGTTTGGGGGTCTGGATTGTCAGAGGGCTTGTAGAAGCCATGAAGATGAACTTCATATTGTTTGCGTGCTGTATGCAAAATGGACTCCGATTAGACTGGATTTTTTTGCCTCTTTTAGCTGTTTTCTGTACATGCAGGATGTATTTCTGAGACAATGGATTACAGTTTGAAAGTAGTAAATATATAGCCATCAAATAAAACCATTGCCAAAATATGTGAAAGCAACAAAGCACCTTAAAGGGAAATTATTTGTCTGAAGACAGTGGTGTAGAGATCACTGATCAAATGCATAGATTGTCATTTTGGGAGGCAGAGAAGAGCTTTCACTTAAATTGATGTCCAAAGGTCTCAAAGTAGCTTGCAGCCTGTTACCAAGTCCTGAAACTTGCTTACAGAATGAAAAAATTATCATCTCCATTTTACAGAAAGAGGAGATGAAGTCTCTAGCAGAGCCTGTCTTCTGGTTTGCTTTCTATTGTTTTGACTCAAGTATCACCATCCTTCAGTTTATACATGAAGATGTGCCAGAACTAAAACAATAATTCAGAATGGCCAGGATACTAGCAACAATTTTATAATAGTTGAATCTGAAAGCCAACACATGCGCCAAGTTTGGATCCGTTCAGAATTAAGCAAAAATAAGAGAAGGACCTTGGTCGGCCTTTGAAAACTAAATTCTACAGAGGCTAATTATTTATCTGATTGACTAGGGGTGTAATTTACATGATACATGTTTCAAAGGGTAAATTGTGTTTTACTTTTTTCCTGCTTTTGTTTCTCATAAAGTGCCTAATTTTACCACATGCTGTACCAATGTTTTCCCCACAGAAGAAATGTTTCACTAGATAATTTTTGCTGGTGTGTATATGCACAGCCTGAGAACAGTAGCTTTTTAATTGACATAGTTGAGTGCAGTACAGATAATAACTGCTATTTCAACTGCTGTTCTCATTCTTTATCTTAGCTATTGTTTAGGTGTGTAAAGATGATTTTAAGAACCTGAATATAAAAACCTGTATCTGCAAACTCCATTGATAGCACGTGTATGTGGAACATACTCTAGAAATACCATGGCATTTCACAGATTTAGGCACTTTATCCCACTCCCCTTTAATTAAATAGAAAAAAATTAGATGTTGGCTAGACAGAGCAAAACTGCTGGTTTCTGTGAAAGAAGAAAAGTTTCTGGGCGTGCAGCAGGATCAGGGGGAAAGAGCTGAATCTCAGAGGTCACCAGAGAGCTTAGAAATTTCTGTTACTTGAGTGCAAATGACAATACTGTGACTGTCAGCATCTAAAATGTAGTTCTTCTGGTGCAAAATACAGCGTCTGCTTAACATGTTAGAGTAGCACTGTGCAGTGTATACATAGAGTACAGGGCAGAAAATGAGGAATAGTTTATTGATGCTGGAGAGCTAGAGTCCATTGATAAATCATAAATGTTCTGCTAGTAGCATATATGCAACTGCCTTTGACTCCAGCCCATCACATCCTTTTAAGTAATCTGGAGCGCAGGGCTTTGAAACACACCATATGGAAGGACTGCATGTCCTTTTCCTCAGCCAGACCATGTTTGTCCTTGTTACAGTGGAAAGGGGTTGAAAGACTTGTGGGCTGTAGGCACGTTTGATGCATTTACTCAGTGCCTTCTCTGTCCTCTTCCTTTCCTCCAGGTAGAGTCACTGATTATTTCAGTGGCCCAAAACCTTGCTAAACGCCAGTTATTTACTCTTCTTTTTCAAGCATAAGCTGTTCAATTGTGCTAATCTTTAGTTTTCCACAGGTGTTGCTCTTCCACTAGCTGGTTACCCTTTCAGGTGCCTTTCTATCTACCCATTATTTAGCTGCTGTGCCACTGCAGTATTTGAAACATTTCACACCCCTAGACGATGTTATGGTCATCTAAAACATAACTATGCTTTACAAAGCCTAAATTATTACCTGTTCATATTATTGCTGTCTAAGAGAATCAAAGAGCTCTTCAGAGCTAATGAGCTTTTTCTTGCTTTGGATAGAAAAAAATGTTCTAATATGTGCCATCTAGGAGATAAAAAAGCAGAAATAAATAGGTATGAGATCTAAAATTCTGTCTTATTCCCTACCTGTCAGTCAGGCACTGCAAATGCTCTCTTTCTCTTAAGCGGAGGAACCTCTATAGTAGGTATAGCATTTTTGTTCCATTACAGGGTGAGTTTTGGAGGTGCTAGGGGTCTGGGTGAAGCTATGCTGGAGCAGTTTTGAGCTGGACAGCAGCTTCTTGAGAACTGTCATGAACTGATAGGAGGAAGTATTCACTGCATAATGGCCGATGCTGAAGTTGGCATAGCCTGAAAAGCTTTAGAAATTAATATTATGCCACACGTGTCCCTTTTTACGGGGGTATATGCATCTAATGTGGTGAGTTGACCATAGCCAGCAGCTAAGCACCCACACAAGTGCTCACTCGCCCCCTCTGCCCCGCCCCCGGTGGGATGAGAGAGGGAATAGGAAGAGCAAAAACAAGAAAACTCGTGTGTCAAGATAAATACAGTTCAGTATGTGAAGGAAAGAGGGGGAAAAAAACAAGCGAAGCAAAGGAAATCGTTCACCACCTCCCACTGGCAGACCAATGCCCAGCCAGTCTCCAAACAGCCACCCTGGAAGCCAAAAAGCTCACCCTCTTCTTCCTTCACCCGTTTTTATTGCTGAGCATGATGTTATATGGCATGGAATACTCACTGGGCTGTGCCCCCTCCCAACTTCTTGCCCACCTCAGCCTGTTCACTGGGAGGGGGACAAAGGAGGACAAAGAGAAGGCCTTGAGGCTGTACAAGCACTCTTCAGTAGTAACCAAAGCACGGGTGTGTTATCAACACTGTTTTAGGGACAAATCCACAACACAGCACCAAAGGGGCTGCTCTGAAGAAAGTTAACTCCATTCCAGCCAGACCCAGTACATCTATATTTATAAATCCTGTTCAGATTCCCACAGGGAATCCTTATGGAAAGGGTTCTTCATCTCACAGAATACACAAACCCTAGATGTTACTTAATTAATCCTCTGCCTCCTCTCTCTGCTACTGGTTGGTCTGCTAAGGGAGCAGTAATTTAGTAACTACACTGAAAGTTCAAACAGTGTAATCATCATCAAGTGAAAGAGAAGCTCTCCAGAGAATGGTTATTATTTTGCCCAGAAAAAAATTAAGAAAAGCAAGAAAAAATTCTTATCCTGCTAGATTGAAAAATTAACCTGTTGGCGAGATGGGAGTGCTTTTGTGGAGTTTGCAGTGATTACACAGCCTGTCAAACAGCAGTGGATATTTTGTTCAGCAGAATCAGTACGAGATTTGAAAGTCTTTCAAAAAGTCGTGTGGGTGTGTGAAAAGTGAAGTAACAAGAATTGTTGTTAAAGGAGAAATGAGCTAAAATGAGTCTGAGGAGGAATTTTATTTTTGAATGCTCAGAAGAAAAATCCCTTGATACTCAGTAGTTAGAGAATGGCACAAATGCTTAGAAGAGAGAAAGTGAGCACAAGTTCTTCAAATGGAGACTGCAGTGATTTGATTTAAAATAAAATATTTTTGTATATACCAGTAAATTAAGTTCTGTGATTAGAAGTCCCTTTTTCTTTCTCCTGCAGTAATGTTTTTCCCTCAAACCTGTAGTCATGAAGGTTGTATAATAATAAATGGACATTTAAAACACAAAGAGATATATGGTTATTGACACACCAAGCTTTTACTTAGTTTGGGTTTTGTTTATTGTTTGTTTCTCAGTGGTGGTCAATTTGTACAAAGGGGGGGGGGGGGGGGGGGTCCAGAAATTCAGTTAAAAGCAGGAGTTAAAAAAAGTTGCAGAAAGTTTACTATGGTTTGATAGACAGGCATACAAAGTAAGTGTGAAGTTACACAGAATGATGATGCAAATAGGGATCAGCTCAGGGATGCTAGCTGGCTGTTATGCAGTGCAGTAAATCTGCTTGTAATGAAATTAAAGGCAGACATGCAAATGGTTTAGTAAGACAGCCCACAAGGAAATTACTAAAAATTACAATAGATTATTTCAAATGAAGCAATTCTTTTTGCTCTTATTAAAATATCTGAGCCCAAAGTTAGGTATTCATTGATGTTTTAATTTGTTTAGTTTCTTAATATACTGCAAATCATCTGTTTCAGTCATACATTTACTCCAGACTGATCCCAAAATCATTAGATTTTGGCAGTGGAGTGTTTCATGTCTCATTTCTTTTATTCTATGTAATCACCTATCTTTGGTAGTTGTGTGCATTTATATACTTTCAGCACATTGACATGAGAATTCTAACACTTCGTTATCTTTTAGTATTGCAGAAAATATGGTAGCTGTTGGGACTTCTGGCAAACTACATGCAGAAGGAATTTTACCAATTATTGTGAATGTCACAATATTATTTTTACTGTCATCCTGTGTCCTTGCTCGGTTTTCTAACTAATTTAGTATGTGTTTGTATTGTTCTAATTTGTTAGGATTGGTTTAATCAGAACATAAGTATGCTTGTCCATTAGATCATGAGATACTCCTGATTTGAACTAATAGAAACAAAGCAGAAACTGGCCAGTTAAACTGAAATCCATACAGATAACTAAAGCAATTATACACACCTGTGACCCAAAAAGAGAAATCTGTGCTCTGGGAAAGATGATGTGGCAGTTTTACACAATGGGAACGTGCCTTTGAAAGAAAATCATGTGTACTGCTGAGTTAGAATCAAAGAATGGTTTGGGTCAGAAGGGAATTTTAAAGATCATCTAGTTCCAACCCCCCTGCCGTGGGCACGGACATCTTCCACTAGACCAGGTTGCTCAAAGCCCCATCCAACCTGACCTTGAATGCTTCCAAGTGTTAGGCATTAAAGGCATAATGGATGTATGTTAAAGGCATAACGGGTGTAGGGGTCATGTATTTAAGAAGCGACAATACCGCTGCGTTTATTATGTCCAGACATCTGATAAAAAGCCACATGGTGTAAGCAGCTGCGTGAGGGGTTTGCAGTAAATTATGATTGCTTGCTACTCTGAGAAGTCATTTTGAGTAATGGAGCAATCATTGCCTTTTGTTCATAGAATGAGCAGCTTTATTCAAAAATACAGTTACTGATCTTAAATACCCATTCTTTTTGCCATCTGGCTTGTGTGGCACACACAGGTTTGGGTCAGTTGCTTCTCGCCTAGCTGGCTAATGGATGTTAACGCCACTGTGGATGCTGTCATCTTCTATTGATATCACAAGGCCTCAATAAGGGATGGAAAACTGAAAGGAAATCATGGAAAACATAGCACTGAACAGCATCAGTGAGAAAAATCCCAGGAACTTTTTATGCCCTTGCACTTTTCCTGTAAATGAGTAGAGCAGAGAAGGGTCTTCTAACTCATTTCTGGGTATTGGATGTGCTGATGTCTCCGGCTCAGCAACGCTGCATAGCCTGAGATGTGCATGCGTCAAAGATGCGGTGTAGAGCTGAGGCACTGGGGCACGTGCGCTCCCTCGTCCGTGGTGAAGTGGAGAAGAAGGAAGCTGAGGGCCCACCTCGTACAGCAGCATGGAGTACACCGGGGATGGCTCAGCCATGCTCTTTGAGAAGGCAGAGTGCATTGCACATCACACAGCTTGCTCTGACAGATGGGAGCCAAGCAGGAGAAGGCAGCGGGTTTGGCTGGGAAGATAATGTATGCTGTTCTTGGCTTTCTCTAAGACAAGTCTTGCTTAGGTCAGGAGGCCAAGTTCAAGTGTTTCAAGGGCTGGTTCCAGCCCCTGGGCTACTCAGCCCACACTGCTTTGAACTGCTCTCTGTTTCAGCATTTCATGGCAGAATATGTGCTGCAAAACTTCTGTCCACCCCTTTCTTCCCACCTGCCTAGCTTTAAAACCAGGTTAGATTCCCAAGCGGTTTTTGTCTTTGATTATAACACTGTATTGAATGTTTCACTGCGCTCATGCTTTAGAGAAATCTGTGTTTTCTCATCTGTTTTTTTGCAAGCATGAATTATCAAGTAAGGTAATAGGGTAGTAAAAGTGCTTAACATTAATAAAGCTAATGAACAGCAATGTTGGATCTGTCCTCATGCATGCGATCAATTTTATGAAGCTGGCTTCTTCAGTCATTTCTCCAGGTGCTCATACAGGGCCCTGGGAAAAATGAGTAATAAATACTTAATCACTTCCAATACTTTGAATATTTTACATTGTAGAATATGTGAATATTAGTAACATTAATGCAGACTTGAGAGTTAGAAAAATTTTTGTAACTAGAATGGCTGGTCACTAGGCTGTAGCTGAGGGATACAGGTGGAACAGAATGAAAGAAAGCGTTTGCCAAATTGTCTGCTTGCATTTCATGAAGTACTGAGAGTGCAAATGGAAAATATTTCCTAGAGTATATCTAGTTCTTACCTTTGCATTCTGGAAAGCTCTGGCAGGCCCAGTGACAAAGGGTATAGCATAGGCTAGACCGTAGCAAGGGTGAGACAAAATGAGCGATAACTGTGAGGATGGGTGCCAAATGGCAGTGTGTTTGAGGTCTCTTCTGCTTCAGTAGCTGCATCTAGGGTCTAAGCAGACAGTGCTGGCAGGTCTGAGGAGTGGTACGAGCTAATCACCTGGGGCTGGACAAAAAGTCCAGCTACTGTGTTTCAATCCAGTTTCTCTGAAAGCAAGAGCAGATACTTTAGAAAGCAAGTCTAGTATGCCTGTGGCAGGGAAATGGAGGAAACATCCAGCTAAGGAGAACAATTTCTTCTGTCTTGAGGTTCTGAGATGACTTACCCTATTTCCATCCCATTATTCTCTGTGCTTAAGTTCACTCCCAGTGAGAGGATGCTATAGCTGTGGTTGTGGTCTGTTAACCGATGCAAGTTTCCCACCTCTAATCCCTGCCTGGTGAGGTCTGTATCCACGTCAGCCAGAAATGCACTAAAGCCCTCTGGTTAATAAAGCCTTCAGAGCACAGGAGAGGACTCCTTCCCTTGGGAGGCACCCAGCACCCTGCTTGGGCTACAGGGCAGAGCTTTTGAGTTTGCCAGCACAGTTCACCTCCCATGGAAATAAATAACCTGCCAGTATGCCACTTGATATCTAGTAACAGAGGAAAGTGGTGTTTTATGGTTGCTACTGCCTTCTGGGAGGAGATGATGTAGAGCAGGCCAGCTCCTACATGTAGGCCAGAAGGACAGCCCTTTCTTTTGGGAAGGGCTCTCCACACTCATCCCAACATCAGTTCTTACTGGAAGGCAAGGTTGTCTTCATTGTCACCAAAGTGGGAATGCTTGCCCATCAGAAACTACCCTCAAGTACTCCATAAAGTTAGCCTTAAAATCGTTATTCTGGTAGGACTTAGAGAGTTGGAATCTAGTCCTGCTTTTGCAGAATTTAAGTCCTTTCTAAATGAAATGTGGATGTGTCACCCATCCAAAACCAGCTAACATTAAAATGCAGACAAGGTTGGCTGTATAGAAGGTACTTGGAAGCAGTGTGGGGGTAAGAAATATATTATGTTGATGCTTTAATGCTAGGTAAGGAAGAGAGCTGAGTTTCCAAATGAGCTTGTTGGGGTCAAAACGGACAAATGATTCAGTAATGAAACACAAACTGATGGAATCATTTGAAAAAATATTTTTCTGCTCCTGAGATCAGAAACGCAATATAGGGCATAGAATGTGAAGTGTGGCAGTATTTTGAATAATATTTAATCTGTTTCTACATTTTACAGCATACATGAAAGTAGATTTTGTAGGAAGACCTGCTGAGTTTTTTCTGGTTGTGGGTTTTGTTTTTGTTTTTTTTTATAATCAGAGGCAATCCTGGTTTTCAGTTGTGTAGTTTGTGAAGAGATCAATAAGTTTTCCATTACATCAGGAAGTCACATGGAAAAGACCATGAAATTACTGAAAAGTTATGTCCCTTAGGAAAAACAGGTTCATAGTTTTCTTTTTAAATTATCAGGAAGAGAGTTTCCACTTTGCACTAGAGAAGGTCTAGAAACTGGGGGGTTTTGTTTGTTTGTTTGGGGGGGGGGGGTGTTGTTTGTTTCTTTTTGTAACAAGTTGACCTTTTTAGAAGAACCCAGCATACTTTTTTAGAAGGAAGCCAGCATATCTTCTTTTGGTGTTCATGCCATTGCTTTGAATTGAATAGATGAAAAAACATCCCTCTCTGCTGGAGTGAGAACTTCTCATGATCATATCAGGGCTTGTTGTTCTCAAAAATAAATTGAGGCTTAGGTTGCTTATGCTATCTCCCTTTTCTAGAATCTTAAATGCTGATCAGCAGTGATTTCTATTGTTGTCTGCAAACTGAGAAGGCAGAAGTTCCTTTACAATTTCATTTGGAGGGGATTTTTAGCCTAGAGAAATAATAAGAAAGAGAAAAGTAAGCCAGTGCTCAAAAAACTTAGGTGCTTGTGTAAAAAATATAGAAATAAAGATAAGAGTACAGTTCTTTTATGTGACCAAACTTGCAATTAATTCATGTAACAGATAGCTGAAGGAATAATTTACATGATTTATATGAAAGAGTATAGCTTGTTCAGGACACACATTCAAGGGGAAACACGAAAAAGTGCTGTGTTTGTGTACCAGCAATGTGTAGGCTTGCTCTGAGGTCCAGATTAGCAGCATCTGCCTGGAAAGCAATACAGCAGGAGACGTTATCCGGCAACTTTTTAAATGCATTGGCAAGGTTTTGACATTTAAGGTGAAGGAAATAGCTAGAGTACTCTTTTCTTTGTAAACAAAGAGAAAGTCACTGGGGATGTCCAGTCAGGGTAATGTTGGTGAGAGCGATCTAAGATACGTTAGCATATACAGTTCCTATGATGGGAATAAGAAATAACAACATAATAGTGGTAGATTTCAAAAAAAGCATATCTAAGTGCAAACTTACCTCACTGTGGAGGAAAGATTGAAAGTGTAGTAAGAGAAGAACCCCAAATAGGAGAATGACATCCATAGCATGTATAAACTGTATAAGGTCAAAGACAGAAGTGTAGCACAGGCACTTAAGGACATTATGAGATAGACCAAGGCACAAAATGAAATGCAGCTAACAAGAGAAATCAGAAGTAATAAGAAATGTTTTTATAAGGCTAGTTTTCAGCAATTCATTGTCAAAATGGAAAGGCTTATTGATTAGAGTTGTCCTGGTTCCTGTACTATTCAGTACCCTATTAGCAATTTAGACAATAGAAAGATTTTTCAAATTCCTTCCAACTCCACAATCCAGCGTAGTAATTTATGGGTGGGCATACTCTCATCCAGTTACATGAAGTTTTGAAATGCTCCCGGTTCACATCTACTTCCAGGTTTTCAAAGCTGTTGATTTTGCTTTTAAGAAAGGACTGTATGCAGTATTGAGGTCTGCACCGAAGAGAAAAAAGAAAGAAAAGACACTGAAAGTGCAAATGAGTCCATGTCTGCTTGGTTTTCTTTTATAGTGATATTTAGAGAAAATAGTGATTGTTTCTTTAGGATACACTGACCCCAAAGACATAGGCATCCATGTACCTGCATAGCTGGTACTGGATAATTTTAAAAGCTCCACTGCACTTGCATCTGGGCTCTACATGCCCTCACAGCCTTTCTAGCAAGCCCATATAGACTGTGATAGCTTTAACCAGCATTTGACCACTTGTTTCTCAGAGTCCCAGGAGAATCAGGGCTCCAGATCAGCAGAGGGAGAGGGCATCTGTGGAGTCTTTCAGACTGGTACGTCTCAAGGAAGCCACACAGTTGAAAGTGTTTCTCTTCTGGTGTTCGACACAGGTTCAACTCCAGGTGACCAGCAATGTTATCTTGTTGCTTAATAGTCAGAAGGTGCCTAAAGCTGTGCCTGTAGGACAGGCATAGCAAGGTTGTGCTCTGATCTGAAATGCTGAGCTATGGAGTAGCGGGAGACAGATAAATGAGCAACACTCATCTTGGCAGAGCTGCAGACTTTGAGTGTTGGGAGTGGGATAGGAAGGAGAGTTGTGGTGACGTGTTATAAACAAATCAAGCAACCAGATCTGTCTTAGCTTAGAGAGAACGGGCCTTAGTGTGACTGGATGTCTGAGAGCAAGCCTGAATGCTATCCAACAGGCAGCTGGAAATGCCCTAGAGTCCAGAAGAAGATCAGATAGTCTTTGTCCGAAACAAACTAAAGGCAGCACCTTCCGTTTAATCTAGTGTTTGAAGTCTTGCTTCTCCCAGAAAAAGGCTTAATGAAGAAAACTGGTAGGCAGATGGACTGATGAGGTGTGAAAATTGAATTGGAATTAAGATTAGAATTAAAATTTAGATGTGGCCTGTGGTAATCCTATAAATTATGGGCGTTGCAAGACTGGCTGCAGGGAGCTGCCTTTTTTGTGCTCCCCTGCTCGGTATACTGGGTACAAGAAAGATAATTTGTGCTGAAAAGGAGAAGGGGATCATCTAGCTCAGCCAGTAATGCACTGACTTTCAGGAAAGAAAATGTTGTCTTGAGGAAGGAACACATGATGTTCTTCAGGCGTCTTTTACACAGGATGCAAAAACATAATTTCATCCTGAAGCACAGGATATCTGGGGAGAATGCTGTGAAGTATATCCTGGTAGGCCTGGCAGAGTCTGACTTACATGTAGGGACAAAAATAGTCCAAGTTCCAGTGTTTAATGGAAAGATGCACTGCAGAGCCCCACAGAAAATATGTTTCATTTACCATTGTAAGTGGTTCTGCAATAATGTGCCTTGTTCAGGTTTAAGGAGTTTGCCAAGGTGGCATGTGAGCTATCAGGTACAACGACACTGAACACTGGACAGCACAGAGCTGTGACTTGAGAAGACAAAGTCTGCAAGAAACAGGAGGATAATTGACAGAAGGGATGACAGATTTGTTGAGACCAAGACAAGACAAAACTGTTGAGTCCATGTCAGCATTTTAATGCTGTACTTGATATTTAAGCCTAAACAAGCAACTCTGTGTTAGTCCATACAAGAGTTTAAATCTTCCAGTGCACTTCTATGAGCTACCCTGTATCATGTCAGGGTAACTTCCATGGAATAATAATTCTTTTTTAATTCAGCCCTAACTAAAGAGAATGTCTTGTCAGAAGGATCAATGAGAATTTTACAAGCAATGGTAAGGATTTTCTCCAGCAGTTTTTCTAATTGCTGCAATCCAGAAAAACTGAAGACATAGGAGAAATCAAGAATTCCCAAATTACAACACAGACATGAAAGCCTCTGTTACATACGTTTAATTTTTTTTTAAGAAATACCAGTACAATAAGATGAAATAGATATGGGAGTCTGAATTTAGACTCACAAGGGATGTTAATTATTCTGTGTAAAAAAGATATATAGATATAGATATATATACACACAGTTGAATTTCAACTTATTAAGGCCCAATTTTCTGGAAGGAAAGGACAACTAATTGGAAAACAATGGAATCAAACATGTAAGAATCACAGGAATTAATGAATTATTGCCCTAAACATTGTCCCAGGCCCAATTTAAGCATGAAGATCTGATTTTGAAAGCTGTTGAGCAATGTACCATAAGGAGTTCTGTGTTACTTTGTTTCTAGGAATATAAGGTATGGATGTATTTTTATATATATCCATTTATGTCTTATACATAAAGGCTAATGTGATGTGATTGATATATTTCCCTGTGAGTTACTGTTTATAAATGGAGTGCTGATGTCCAAGTGCTTCTCACTCTTGCCATAACTTGATACAGTATCCCTGTTGGGTTAGATTCCTCTGAATTCTAAAAGGTTTCACTCCTCACTGTACAAGAAGGTACAGCGCACCAAACTTTGATGCTGTGGGCCTTAGCGAGGGGGAGGAGTCTCTCTCAGTACACATTCACTGGAGATAAATATTTTTGAGGGGTGAGAAAATCCTTTGTATAAGAAGGAGGAAATCTTTAGAAAACATGCCTTAAAAAGGATGGCTTTTCAGAAGAGCATTGCAAAAAATGCTGACAAGATGGTTATAATAATGTTGCTAATGGCATTCTTCAGTAAATAAGTGACCTTTGTATAAGGACAGCTTTGAAGCCATTCAAAAACTTGGCCTTTTTGAAAGTCTTTAGTTTGACATGAAGCTTAATCAAGACAGTTAAAATACATAACTGAAAGAAAATTAAGTATCTACCTTTTGCTGTTGAGAGGTGGCATTTGATCGTAGTCATCATCATCAGTCTCTCAGAGGACTTTCAATTCATTCCAACATTCCTGTTGTATCTTGAGGTAAGGAAATTTTATTGCTAACTCGCAAACTAGAGTTTCAAACCTTCAGAGCCCTTTTCAGTAGTGTGTTGTGAGCAGTTCTGTGCTGACAACAACAACAACTTTTTATCTCTTTTTTTGTAATACCAGTTCCCAATAAAGCTAGTTCTTCCTTTGGAAGGTATCCTGACATCCATAAGAAACTTCAGTGTCAATGAAAGAGCCGTTTTCAGCCAAACAGACTCAAAAGACTTTAAAATTCAGGTCTGTGTGCATATTGTACACCACACCCTAAATTCTACTATAGAAGCATCATGCTGGCTATGCTGTTACATTCAAATTACGTGACCCAGCCCATATAAAAGACACTTCGAACCTAAAAGTAATGGGCATTCATTCAGGGCATCACAGCAAGGTTTGCAAGCTGAACCATGGCATTATTCTGATTTAGCTACATTGCTTTGCATTCTTAAATAAGGGCACTTGCCACTGCTTTTGGAGACGCTGCACCATTTTCAGCTGCATGGTGTCATCATGCCCAGTGTCACAAGAGGCTTTTATCAATAATTTATGCATTATATAGAATCTTTTTCTAGTGTAAACATATTTATTTAAAGACTGTTTCCATCTATTCAGCTTTTCTGTGTCTCCCAGGTCCAGGAGACTTTTAGGAAGTATAGTCAGGGGCTAAACTTCTGAACTGCATCCTGAATTCCTTAAGATTCAGCATTATCAGTGGAGCCACTATAAGCTAGCAGGGCAGGCTGACCTTCGATCTCCTGAAACATTGAAGTTTCAAAGATGCATATTAATCATATCTATTCTATTGTTTTCCTGTGAGTCACCGTTTCCTTCAGCTGAGAAATATCTATGCCAAAGAAGAAAGTCAGAAAGTGCCATTTGTTTCCTCCACTTACCCTTTTGACCTCATTCTGTCAACTATATATCCATGCATACTTCATGTTTGCAAAGATAAAAGTGAACACCTGGAAAGAATTTCTCTGGTGTGTTACTCCACTGTAATAGCAGGAGTGCTTAATACATCTAGAGCTCTGCTTGCTTGATTTCTTTTGCACACATCCTCTGTTCACAGGAGAAATACAGAACTTACCAGAAGACCTTTTTTTCCCCCTACTGTACAGTTACATTTAGCACATGTAGGCCTAAATCTTTTGAAAATAAATATTCTAAAAAGCTCAAACTTCAGGGCTTTTAAGAGGTATCCTGTTTCTGTGAAGTATAGAGGAACCAGATAAATGATGGGGAAGTTCAAGCAAAACAGAGGATTCTCTCACTGATGTGCACATTATATGGGCATAGAAGACAGAGATTAATACTTTATTGTTGGAGGCAAGTATAGCTTTGTGGAGACCCAGGCATATTCTTAGAGCACCAAAGGAAAGCAGGCCAGGGAGGCACCTGATGCGCACAGTCTGATGGCTGCACTGTCTTAAGACTGCTATTCATGAGATGGCTGTGTACAAGAGCAGCAGGGAAGAAGGCATTCTCAATTCCCCAGAAAAACTCAGTATTTCTCCTTTCACATAGTGACAACTCTGTCGCTGAGACAGTGGCTGTGAGTGCCAGAAGGTGGCAGGGTACTAGGAACAAACTTCTTGAGTCTGGCACGAGCTCATGGGAATCGATTTCTGCGTCATGCAGAAGGGTGTATAACTGCTTATCAGTTTGTCCTCTTGTCTTCACTGTCCTTTAATCTGCTTGTAATTAACTTTGCAAACGGGATGATATATGGACTCTGCTGTTTCCCTACCTGCTTTGGGGTTGGTGTATTCAAACCCCCAGAGTTAATGTTTTGTGATTCAAAATTCCTGAATAATTATTGAGGCCTCCTTTGTGCCTATGCAGGATAGTTTCATATTACACTCATATGAGAATCAAGGTCCTGCTGGGTTCCTTGAAAAAAAACTGTCACCTTTTGAAATTCTAGTTGTTTCTGAAAATCAGCAATTAACAAGTGTGTTGTGTATTTTAAGACAACAGAACTGTCTGTAGTCGTGTTACAAGTTTGCTGTTAGTGGCTTTGGGTTTGTATCTCTTCTGCTTGAAGAAATACATTGATAACATTTTAGAGAACCGATTGTTCTGACCCTCCTGAGGCTAATTTTGAATAGCGCTGTGTGAACGTAACAGCTTTCTAGAGGAACAAGAAACAATGCTTTGCCATATTTGGGCACTGAGGTAGAACTGCTAACATGCTTTGCAGTCCCGTTTCTGGTTTTTCAGTGCACATGCGGCTGTTGGTACCAACCACTAGGATACAGGAACTGTTTGTAATGAGCTCTCCAGAGATTTCTTGCACTCTGTGCACCCTTGAGCTATTCAGTGATGTCCTATAGACTTTCTGTTTTTCTGTTACTGATCTTTCTCATTACCTATGAGTGCTTCACAGTTGGGAGCAGAGTTGGGAACTGTCTGGACAGCCCAGCGCAGTGCTAAGGAAGGATCAATTAGCTTCAATCCTTGCTGTGCAAACTTGGATGTCACTTCATGACAGAACCTTTTGTCCTTTATATGTACTCAGATTATACACGTTCCTTTTGCCTATAGTACGTATACCACTACATAGTTGTAAACGCATGATGTTTCTGTCTCCACTTTCCCCTTAGTAGAATGTTGAATATTATATCAATAGCAGAGTGTGAAGGTAGGAGATGATGTCACCAAAACAAATGTTCTTTATTTTTCTTTCTAGATTAACACAGCAGATAATTTCACCAATAGCGAGGAGGAAGCAGAAGACGATGACACTTACATGCTTATGTTAGGCTCAGAAACTCAACCAGCTGAGAGTAAGTCATGTTGTTAGACAGCTTTATCGATAACAAAGCATGTACTGTATTAAGTGAGTGGGATTATGGACAAACAGTGGGGGCAAATTATTTCAATACTTTCAATTTCCACATGTTACTGCAACTTCCAGGGAGGGCAGGTGTCCTAGGAGAAAGGGGAAGGCAGGTGAGGGATTCAGTCATGATAAAAAAGTCATCGCTCAGTAAGACAGACCTCAGTGCAACCACCCCTCCTGGTAAATTCTGGAAATTTTTGATCTCTGCTCTGAATCTAAAAATCAGCTGAATTCTCCAAGTTCTCAGAGAACAACCTTCATATAAGGGGAGGCACCGCCTACAGGTGCAGCCAACTCCTGTGTGGAGGCACAGATAGTACGCATTTTGCAGCTTGATGTTCATACATCTAAGCATAGATTGATGACAAGCTTGTTGATAATCTGTGTGGTCATATGCATTCCCCTTGAAAACTGCAAACGAAGCTGCTTGTTTGCGTTTACTGATGGCATATATTTTGCATATGTTTTACAGTATCATGGATCTATAAAGCTAAACTTTATCCTGTTTCTATCTTATCTGTTTGTTGACAATTTTATTGTTTCAACTGTCTCATATTCTGTATGAAAAGGATGTTTCTTATTTGCTAAGTTTAAACCGGTTGTTTTAGGACTTCTAGGTAGATGATAGACACTGTGAAAATGTGAGCTAGAAACCTGGTTAGCCCTGATACGTTTTCACTCTCTGTGTCACACTGTATATGGGAACACCTTTAGGGCAGACACATGGAAGAACACAGATTGTAACAGCTGGCCATGTTAGCCAGCTAAATGCCCTAATGTCCCATTTGAATCAGTGGTGAAAGAAAGGCATCACCAAAGGATAACTCAGAATGGAAACCTACCTCAAGGGCTTGCTATTACCTGCTACGCATTGACTGTAAGTCTGCTGACGGACTTGTATAGTTTAATGTTACATTACTGAGGTTGATGACCCAAATCTTGATGCTGTACACAGTGATTAAAATGTACACTTTCACATCCCTCCACTATATTCTTGTTCTGTGGTCCGTGGGCCACCAAAGACAGAAGAGCACCATTTCCACAGGAGTACAGCCATGCCTCCCGGAGCAATGTTTATTTCATTTTAGAGAGATTTAAATAAGCACCCAAACCCCATTGTATAAAAACAAGTTACACAGCTGTGTAAGCTACGGCTTTATTTTACTAAGGGTTGCACTGTGCTGCATTGAAATTCAAGTAATACAAATTATGGAGGCAAGGTAAGTATGTGTGATTTCGTTCTGACAGCAACTCTAGAGAAGTTTAACATTGCGTGCATGAAGATGGTGTGTATCAGAGTAGCAAGATACAATAAAAACTTCTGCTGTTGTTTTGGTAAATACTTTAAAAACTGTTCACTGACAGTATGTATTTCACAGCTTTCCTACTGTATCAGTTCATAAAAGTTTTATTAGCCATTGTGTTGCTTCTGTGGGAATCCTTGAAACAGGAAATGTTTCCAGATGGCAAATTTTAAATAAAATAATGCATTCTTCAGCATTAAAAGCCAAGCAGAACCCAGGAGATCAATATGGAATTGGATCAAGATGCCAACAAGAAGCTGAGGCAGATGAGGAAAAGAAAGATGATGTAGAAGACAGCAGAGAGGAGACAGAACATGAAGATCAAGAAGAGGAAGATTCATACAGCTTTCACAACAGTCCTGACAATTTGTATGCCAGCATACCTGATGATCTTAAAGAGAACAGAAGAGACTGCTTTTTCTGTAAGAGGCCACCCCCTCCTCCCCCTCGAAATCTGCCTGGCATCCTAAGACAGGAAAATCTGTACGATTTATCACAAGGTACGATCTTGGGAGGAAAATAACCCCAGATACAAACATGTGCAAGTGCAGACTAGGTGCTGCTGTAGAGATTGTGTATGACCACTTCTTCTAACAGCAGTTAGAAGAATTAGGGTGGTATGGCCCTAATTCTGCAAAGCAAGCATGTGCATATGAACTTTGCTGCATCAAGATATTTGTGACCAGGTATGTCAGCTAATACTGTCATACAGGCTGCTGAGTTCAGGTTTCAGGTTTTCCTCACTCTGCCCATCTCAGAGAGCTGCCAGATAATACATTATGCATTGGATTTACAAGAGAGGCTTGAAACAAAAGATTGAGCTTTTATTTTCGTCAAGTTGACTTAAGTATTTACCATTTAAAAATACTAAGTACTATCTTGATTTAATACAGCTTGGAATTCCACAGGTAGAATTAATAGAACATGACTTGGCGGAGAGAAGTAACACAGTATTTTATTACCTTTTAGCCAATGTTGTGCTTAGAAATAAAAAGGTATATTTTGTTGCAGATGGAAAAGAGAGGGAGAAATTGTGACCTTTAATGAAATGCTTTACCTTTTTTTTTTATTTTTATTAATACTTCTGCCCCAGAGTAAAAATCTAAAATTCAGTGTTCTAGTTTGGTTCAAGTGATGAGAAGCCCAAAATACATTTGCATCTGTTTCAGAAGGGACGATTATAATTTTTTCTCATTGGGAAAAATAAGTCTTCAAAAGAATCCAAGCCTAAATACTAGTCTTAAATAGTCACATAGGGAAAAAAAAACCCTTCTTATTTGTCATGGACACTGCTGATAAGTGTGCAGAAATTCCTTCTCAGTTTCTCCACTGCTTGTTACTGTTAACTCTGTTTTTAAATGTGGCATAACCTATTAAAGTCTTAAATTACCATCACCAAGCATTCTGAAGTTCACATAAGTAGATAGAAATAGTTTGCTAGCCTTATAGCCTGCTATAGATAGGTTTTCATCCTGTTTTCTGCTGTGAAAGAAAAAGCTGGCTATATGCGGGAAGTCATAGGTGGCTTCTAAGAGAAAGAAGGGCAGAAAAAAATTAATGTTAAAGATGCGTTTCACTTCCCATGAAATACTCAACTGCAGCTATATGTGTGCATAAATGAGGGGTCAGGTTTGGCATACAGGATTTCTGAGTGTAGGTTTGATATAGATGCCTGTCTTGGAATAGCTTTCATGTGGCTATACCATCAAGTAGGAATGTGACCCTCTCTGCCAAATGGGAGTTGTCCGTATGTGGGTACCAGCAGAGAAAGTTTCTCGGCTAGGTAGTGTCCTGTGCTGATAAGGGAGTGTTTGTCTAACGATGCTCCTGTGTGAATAGTTAATTTTAAAACATGCTGCGAATTTTCCTGAAGTGTTAGCCTTGGTTTCATCACTGGGGAATGGGGGGGGGGGGGGTGTCAGAATTCCTCTAAAAGAGGATGATGCTTGCTTTCAAAGAGGAGCTCTAATGAGTCCTTGCTACCTATTTTTAGTCAGCCACTTGCTTTAGGTATTGCTGCGGAGTACTTAAAAGGCAAGTCCCCTCTTCTTGCAGTCTTTGTTTTGGCAGTGGCATGAGAGTGCCCCCTGTGGGAGTTAAAAGAAAGAATATCTTACAGAGAAAGAAACAGAACTTTTATAGTGACACGGAAACAACATATTTTTCATAGTAAATATGGCAGGTGTATTAATCCCACTTCTTGTTTTAAGATGTGTTTATATCTTAGCCAGAATACATGTTGATAGTACATATTAATAATACATCCCGTTTATAAATGTATCCCACTTACAAAGATTGATTAGCTCCTCTGAACCCATAAACAGATAAAACAATTCTTTAAATAGCAGCCAAAGGATTGAAAACACCAGTAGTGACCACAGCCTGTTTTAGCAGATACACATGTACAGGCAGGAGATTACAACACAAGGAAAACACAACTCAGTACAAGAATTCCAGGCAGGTCTACTGTTTTTGCAGGAAAGATGGCTAATCAGCACAAGGAAGTTATAAAAGTTTATGGAAACACCATCCTCAGTAACAGCTTCTAACTCTTAGCAGTTTGTGGGAGTTTTAAAGACAAATCAAAACAAACTCAGGTACCAGGAAACTCATTGATTCCTTTTAATGCTGTAAAATGTAAAAGCTAAAGTAAAGCAAATTCTGAGTAGTTGTAGTATGAAATATATGAAATATAGCAAGTACAGAGAGACAGGGAAATTGGGGGGGGGATAGTCTTGGGAAATTATTGGGGGGGAGGGGGGATAGATTATAAGAGGTCATAATTTTCATCTACGCTGTAAGGAGCTTTTTAGATTTTTTTCACCTTGTCCTACAGTTTATCTTAGTAAAGCCCTCATAACCAAGTGGGACACTGAAGATGTACGAAAGACAAAACCTGACGTTTTCTAAAATAAGTTTCAATTCTTAAGTAGCTGATGCAACAGCTAACAAATAGCCTGATTTTCCAAAATGCCAAGGGCCACAGGTACCACTTACTTGGCTTCACCATTGAAGAACACGTTTGTGTGACTCTTGTGGGAGCAACTGGGGCACTCAGTATTTCTTTTAAATAAGCCCATCTATTTTGCAGCTAATAGCTAAGCATCTATTTTTGATAATCTGATGTGAAATCATGAGGAGGCCCTGAAGTTGGAATTATTCCTTTGGGACATCCTCTCTACTGACTTAGATGATCAGAAGCCTCTGAAAATCAGAGCGCTTTAGTTTAGAAGGGAAATTAGGTCTCTGAGTTACTTTAGGAAATTCTAAAGCTTTAAGTTAAGTCCTAATCTCCTTTCCTTACCCCGTATATGGAACACAATTCCTCACTTTTTCAGAGAGGAATTTTGTGGAGGACAGAAGTGAAAGGGAACGTGGTGATGGACTCATAACAGCATGCTACAGAGAAGAGCAAGATATATGCAAGGGAGACAGCGAGGAGGAACACCCATACACTTTTATGAATGTGGATGAATCTGTGTATGATTTCATACTGGCTGAGGAAGAGGAGGAGGAGAAAAGGCAAGAACGCAGGTCTTTTATCATGAACAGGCCGCCAGCCCCTGCCCCTCGTCCCATGTGTTCGCCGGTCAGAGAGGAGAACACTCCCTATATAGTACAAGGTTAGTGCTGCTGCTTTGTAAATATTTGCTGGTAGAATATAGATGTGTCTCTTCTATTTGATGAATAATATTTTTAAAAGACTAAGATCCTTGTTCAGTTACTTTCAAACCAACAAATTGGTTGATTCAGTCAACCTATTCTCACCTCTCAAATGAGCTGAGAACATCTCTGACTAATGTTAATTTTCAATTTACATCTCGGATAGCATCACTTCTTTGGTTTAATTTTACAAAAATTATGACAATATGATGGAAAACTAAGAATCACTGGGCTAGCTGTCAGTGTGTTTTAACGGTGCAATACAGAATGTGCTATTTGAATCACCTTTCAGTTTCTTTATCAAAATGTTTTTACATAGTTCTAAGAGTGAGATTTTAGCCATATTTTATTTTTTCTGATGAGAACAGTAGGGAGAAATGCCTGTGTGAGAACTCCTCTTTCAAATATCCTTTCTGCAATGCAAGATGCTAGAAATGGCCACCTGAGGAAGGATTATGTCCTTTCACCATTTCTGTGAAAACTGGGGGACCTTTTTGAGCTTATTCATGGAAGCATAAGGCTGGAAGAGATTTCAGGTATCTTGTAGTCCAATTCAGACTGAAGCCAAATTTCAAAATAACAAAAGGAATTTCTATGAACCTGCTGCAGAGATCTCTGTTGTAAGCCCCAAAATCCATACTGCCTGCATTTCCAGCCTCCTTTACCAAAACCTGCCAATGTATAAGAATATGCATAAGAATAAATGGTAGAAAACCAGGCAGAGAAAGGACACCAGTAGATTGCTTACTCCATCCAGCGCATGTTTTGCACTAAAACAGGATTAATACTACCCAAGTCATCCTACCAAATACAGAGGAGCACCTCCTTTTTCATGCCTATTTCAGTCAGTGATCTATTTTATTCTTCCTAGCTAGCTCTCTTCCTCCAGGCTGTGTAACTCCAGGTGAGGGCCAGAATGCGTGGGCTAACGCGTTCATCGTTCAGTTGCTCTTTCTTCAGCATGTTCAGAAGGTATAAGGATGAATCATTACAGTAGTTAAAGTGTAATCCAAGAATGGATGTGTACAGGGGGCCTGTTACAACTACAAAAGTCCTGAAATGGCTGCTTTTACTGAGAGTGCTAGAGCAATGTCTCAAATCTTGGTCCTCTATCATCATAGATAGGCCAGTGACTTAAAAACCCTTACTGTGAAGACGTGTTATTTGGGAGATCGCTTTTACTGTCTTTTATTGCACTAGAGTGTTCCTGCTTTGTCTACCCTAACTGTTCACTAAGGAAGAGACTATCAGAGGAACTGCTTTGATGGGACTGTAGTTCTTTTACTTTATATATATATTTATACACACACACACACACACACACATATATATATATATATACACACACATACACCCCCAAGGTTTTTAGCTTTGCTTTTAAAAGCGGGTAGTGGTAGACAAATTAGTTTCCTGTTGTTCTGTGAAATTAGCCTCTGGCTCAAGTTCATTTACTTATACCATACATGAGAAAAGTGGAAGTGCTCCAAGAAAGCTTCAGTTGACCACTCAGGCCTCTGCTTCACCTGGCTATCCTGCTAGTTCCAGATCTGGAGTTTCCCACTCTCTTGTTTTCTGCAGGGATTCCTGAGATAGATAGTGAAATTTTAGACAGAAGTGATGTATCTTCAGTGGAGAGATTTTTCTTGCTACTTGAATTGGCAAATTTTGTCCTTCTCCACAGTGGTTAAAAAATTCTTCATCTAGTCCAACAATATCCCAGTTTCCAGTTTATTGTATTAAAACTGCTAATAATTGGAAAAAAAGATTGTTTCAGCTGTAAGAACCAGCAAATTTAATTCCAGTCCATCATTAAAATCTGCATGTGTTTGCAGCCATTGCTTTATAATTTAATCTAATCAGTGTAAAATAAAATTACTCTGGCTAGTGCATATACACATTTTTCATCCCTCAAATAAATTGATGATAGTTTCAGGTTTTGTTTCCATATATTATTTTTAAAAGAGCGTTGCAGAAGTTGCGAAGTCAAATAATCAAAAAGTTGGAATTGACGTAGTTTTGCTGGTTTACTTCTTCCTCCCGGCCACACACATTACAATACAGTCCTTAAGTATATAGCCATGTGCTGCTATTTATCACAGATATGTTGTTTCATCTAGTGTTTAAAGTGGGTGAGCATAAGATGCAAAACTCTTCAGTGTTTTTCATTCCCATTTTTGTTTAAAATATAATTTGTGCCTGCCCTAGGTCTAATGTGTTGTTTCAGACCCTCCTGTGATCAACCCTTTGATTTGTTCTGTATCCCATCTGCATCTGTTTGGATGCCCGGTAATGGAGTAACTGAGAAGCCATTCTTGAGATAAACAGCATTGTGTAATACTTATTCAAAGCAGAGATCCCATTGATTTTGGTGGCCACTACGAATGCTCAGAACTTCAAATTAAATCATTAGTGTGTCTAGTCAGCACCCTAACGTCAGGGATTCACGAGCCCGATTGTTGGCTTAAATGACTTGTCTGGGGTTACACTGGGGCTTTGTTGGAGAGAGAAATCGTGTTCGCAGAGCAACTTTTAGTTACTTAACTGAGGCATCCTTCCCTTCTCTGTATTCTCTCTCCATTCACTAAATACCTTTCAACTTCTAAAACAAATTAAATAATATTCCTGTAAGAAACAGGTTGTCTTCACTGCACAGTTCTGGTTGATCTTCAGTGTGTTGATCTACTGGTGTTCAGTAAGACACAGGTCCTATGGGAAAAAGAGGATTAGAGAATGGCGTATGATGGAGAGAGGAGGGCTGTGTTAAGGGTACACAGTCACCTACAACTGGATCCCCATGTACTTCGGGAGTTCATGGGAAGAACAAGCTTCATGCCCCAAGGATTACAGGAGCTGTTGTGATAGTGCCATGCAGAGATGCAAGAGGAGGATTTCTTTTTGCCCTTTATGTACTCACAGAGGTGTTGGAAAATTATGAGCTCATTTATTGGCAAAAAAAAAAAAGTGTAAGCATTGCATAGCAGAAATGGCTTTTGCATCATGGATTGTGTGCTGGTGCCTCCTTTTTAATTCATTTTTTGTATCCATCAGAACAAATCCAAGTGGCTGAATTCCCGTGAGGGCTTTCACCACACCTTGAAGTCCATGAAGTTACAAAAGAGTATCTTCTCCTTTAAGCAAAAGTGGTGGTGTTTCCATGAGAATAGCAGCAAAGAAAGCGAGCAAATAGCCCTCTTTGTAATAAGTAGCTTTCAAATACATGGAAGCTGAAGTTTGCACAAGGCAGAAAGCCTGCTCCTTGTAGATTACCACTTGGTGCTCTGCCAAATAGGATAGTGGAACTGTTGATGGATAAAAGACAAACATGGAACTTCACAAGCCCATTTTTAGAGTCTCTTTCACAGCAGGATCTACACTTCGAAACCTAGGCAGTAGACAGTTATGCAAGTTGTCATAACTGAACTACCGCAATTTACAGTTTGAGCAGCTGACCTGAATTTGCTGACAAATAAATTCTGGGAAAAAATGAGTGAGTTGAAAGATTTAAAACATAAGTGTTCAAATCGCTTTTACTCAGTTTCATTTATTGTATTTTCAAATTTTAATGAACGTGCAAACTACTGTATTGAACACTGCTAAACGTACTGCATCTTAACAAACAGAGAGTATATTTGTTCTTTAATTTAGACCACTGCAAGAATTCTGCCTTCTGTGTGAAAGGCTTATCAACCAATGGAGCTGCAAATTGGTGCCAAATAGCTTGTTGTCCAGATGGTGTGCACTCTTAGTGTGCTCCCTTTCCATTGCTCAAGCACTTAGTATTCCTTTGTAGGTTATTTTGGTGTTTTTTCAATTGTGTGTTGCCAAATCAACTGTAAAATAAATGTATGAAGGTGTTGAGTTTTCAGTTCACAGTGCAATTTTAATGTTCCCTATTGATACCAGATTTGTTTGAGCTGGAAACCGAAGTCCCTGGTGTATTCTTATGACAGGTGCCTGAGTTTCTGTAATGCCTCCCTACCACTTCTGAAGTCTGACCTACCAGGACTGCCTCAGGGCTTAAGGATTACATTGCTGTCCTGGTTTGATCATTTGCCTCTTATCAGAGATCACCAGTATGAGAGGGGATCTCTGCAGCAAGGACAGCTGTCCTACAACAGCATAAATAAAACTTCATATGCTGTAGCCTTTGTTCCTTTGCAAACCTCTCACAAATCCCTGAAGGAGTGCATTTCCACGCTGTGCACTGGAAATGTTTTACTATTGAAAGATAGCTGGCTGTGGGACTTCACACTAGGGTTAAAAGTGGAAAAACATGTCTCCCAGTTACTATCCAGAAGAGAACAGCATTCTCATTGCTCATCAAAATCACAGGGTATGCAGAAAAAGTAGCAGCCAGTGGATATTTTTAGGGAGGCAGAACATCTCATGTACAGAATTGACAACATCAACCCAAATGAAATGAAAAAACAAAATCCAGACCAGAACGGTTAGTGTCTTGAAAACTTACCAGGCTGATTACTGGGAACTGTAGTGATCGCATCCTGAGTTAGTAATTCTTATTATGCAGATTGTTTAAATGCTCTAAAGCAGGGGTTTCCAAAGTGAAGCTGCGAAGCCCACACAAACTGCAAAACATTTATGTCCACAGAGGGATTTTTTAGTACTTTTCCTACAGTGAGTATAAAGTACTGCACTGCAGATGAATTTCATTATGTATCTCCAACTTAAGGGTGTTTCTCCATGAATAAAATACTAGGAACCACTGTTCAGCTGTCTTAGAGCACTTAGACTGTTTTTACAGACCTGAGTGGGAAGCAGTATACTGGCTTCATCCACTGTGTTCATTCAGTCAGATTTTTTGCTATCTTAGCTTTGGTAGATTGAACATGTACTGAATAAGGTGCACAGAGAGAAAATATTTATAGGATGCTGCCTGGTTGAAAAGCAAACTGTTCTAAATAGCATATTTCTGGTAAAGACAGATATAGAGTCTTCCCTTTTTGCTTTTCTCTACTGAAGAAAAATGGGACTGCAGAAGTATATTCAGGTTTTACATGCTGGAGCAAATATTCTTGAGGATATCGCCAGAGTCCTTCCAACTTCCGTGATCCGCTAAGTTACATTTCTGACAAGAGCAACAGTGGGAGAGTTCTCTTCATTGTGTATGGTACAGCAAGTACATTGACACCGCTTTCTGAATGGCGTCTTAAACTAACCACCAGTACCTATTCTTCTCACTCACTCTTTACCCCTTCTGTAAGAAGGGGTTCTGGTATTACTTTAATTGTCTTGCCTCAGTGTAGGGGAGTTGTCTCTGCGTAGCCTCCTGAGGTCCCTCCCTGACCAACGTTGCTGGGATTCTAAAAGATTTGAGCTCATATTTGACAGACTCAGAATCTCACTGCAAATTGGGAAGAGAATTGCTGGTGAGCATGTTTATTTTTGGATTAATGTTTTCACATTGTCATTACACTGTGATTCTTTTTAAAGTCATTTTACTTTTGATCTGAGAAAACTGACTAATTATGTGGCTGTGGAAGGTAGAGGCTGACAACAGCCTGTATAAGTTGTGATGAGTGGATGTGATGCTGTAGCTGAAAAACCCAGGCAGCATGCATTAGGTCACTGCAAGTAACAGAGCGGCACGGTAGTTTGATATTTCCGCAAGTGCATTTGACATCACCTAGTCTTTATTCTGATGAAATGACTGTTGTGTGTTCTCATAAATGTCTTGAGTGTCAGGCAGCACATTTAGAACAGATCAGAAGTTCTGTACCAGTTTAAATGTGGTCACTGGTTTTCTCACACCAGCACAGTTAAAACTGGACAGTCTTTTCCCCCTTGCTTTCTGACAGTGTAAGTGCATTCAGACACCTGTGCTACCATGACAGGACAGCTTCTGGGACTCGAGCCTTTGTTACCTGGCACAGCACAGCCCAGCCATCCCTTCTCCACAGTGCTTGGGCCTAGCTAGACCAGAGTCATGAGGCATGCTGATATGCTTTTGTTCTGTGCCCAGCTGTGTTGTCTCGGAAAAATAAAAAATGCCATACTGTTTACAGTGTCCCATTTCCTTAGTTGATACCATGTTATGAATCACTAGAATCTTTTGTTTCATCTTAAATATGTGAAATATTTTGTATAAATTTTAGGAGTGGTCCTTAATCATTTCTCACAAAACTTACTGGTTAGCATTGCATTGATGACCTCTGTCTAGTCCTCATGCTGAATGATGCTCAATGTGTTAGCAAACAAAACAGACAAAAGGAAAATGAGATCTAAAAAGATGTGAACAAACATCTGCAGAGTTCTCATCTCCTGAATAATAAGCATGATTCTACTATATTCCTTCCTTAGTATTCTTTGTGTATTTGTCATCCCTTGCTGTGCTACATCTAATTTACAACCTAATCCCTACCAGAAAAAGAACTTGCAATTTTTATTTGCCTAGGTACTACACACACACAGTTTAAATGTTGAAATGTTTAAATAATGGGAAAGAAATGGAGTGGGTAAAGATAGGAGTCTCTCCCTGCTACATATCCCAACTAGCAATTCACCCCTCCTTCTCCATTCTTTCGTTAATCATGAGTTAATTGCATGACAATTCTAAAATGAATGAAGCAAAAAAACTAAGAACAAGAAGGAAGCTTATAAACTCACTGTAATTTGCAACTGAGTTGAGATGTGTTAATAAGTGCGACCCCAGTTTATTAATTAATTTGCATTATCACTTAGCCTTGTGTTTCTGTTAAGACTTTGTTCCCCTGGATTTTAATTTTGAATGTTTCCTAAATAAAACATTTATGGCGATAGATAATTTTGTTTGGAACATCAGCTCAATGAAGCTGATGAATAAATGCATCTTGAATTTCCCTAAGCAAACTGAATTCAGATTAGGGATATTTACTGGGTTTTTTTTTTTCACTGTGTCTTTTCTCCTGTGTGTTTGTTCTGCTGAAAGTGTTGAGTAAGTAGGTAAGTATTAGGTATGATTAGCTCACATATCCTTCCAGAGGGTAGGTTCATTGATTTAGCTTTATTTGAATCGCTAGTGTATAGTGGCAAACCATTGTTTGATTTTTAGAGGTAATGTTGCTAATACAGCAAATTAGTCAACATCCCTCATAGTTTAGATGGGTAAAGCAAAATGTAATTGATCATTGCCTCTTAACTGATATGAGTTGTCCTCTCTCATAATGTAACTCTTTCCACGTTTTGACTCCCTGTGTTTCTAATTATATCACTTCTTACTGGCCTGTCACTAAGCAATTTTTGAAATGTCATAGTGCATCTACAATTCCTGACCATTATGGCTTTGTGCTAGAACCTCAATTAATTCTGAAAATCAAATTCCTGTTCTTTTTGTCAACCTGCAGCTATTGTAAAAAATTTCATTCTCTTTCTAGACCCTTTATACTCATCACAGTTTCTTGCACAGTGTGTGACTATGAAATACTCCTAGCCCTTCTATTTGTGGTGATAACCATGAAAATATTAACAACATTTCAAGCCTCATAAAATTGTTTACCTGCATGTGCAGACAGCCTGAAACAACATCTGTAGCTAGTCTGATTGAGATAAAAAAGGCAATTCAGAGTTCCTTGGATCCCACTCACTTTCCAAGCCTTCTGTTAGGGATTTTCCCAGAGTTCTGCATATTTGCCACAAAATATGTGTTTTGTCACACTTCTTAAATGTTGTTTCCTGGTTACATGTCCTACTAGAAAATACTGCAGTAGTCTCTTACTCTCTGAGTTTGCTTTCCTGGAGAAATATTGAGGTTACATTACATTCTGAAAAGGCAATCTTACTACCTAGGACATAAAAATGTTGTTTAGGGCGTGCAAGGAACTTCATCTGTGTCCTGTAGCAACTGAAGAGAAGAGAGGGAATAAAGTGGAATTAGTTATTAGTTCTCTCAGCCTCCTTTAATTCTGAGAAACTGAGAGAGAAGAAGAGATATATGGCAGACAAAAATTATATAGCATATATCAGGTTGGGACATTTAATTTGTAGATTTTTGACCTACAAGCATCTATGGGTACTTTAGCCAGTCAGAATGTGATTAAAAATTCAAAAGGACTCTATTTCTGATCATACAGATATTACTGAAGGGTGCACATTAAGTAAAAAAAGCATAATAGAAGTACTGCAACTTTTTAATCAGATTATCTATGGCAGAGAGGCTCTGAACATATACAAATATATATCCTTCCTCAGTTGAAGGACTGGGGCATTCTGACACTTCAAAAAATTGCTATATTAATGTTGCTTTACTGAAGGAATATTCACTTTATCTTCCATAAGAAATAATGGAATATATCCCTGTGCAAGATTACCTGTTTCTTTCATTCCACTAATGTATTCGAGCAGTTCATAAGTAATTAGAATGTGGGAATGAAAGAGTAAATTGCTGGAGTCTTCCCTAAACCTGTGGCAGTTGTACAGTGGTGTGTACATACATCTTTCCAGGCATTCCAGAAACAGGAATTTGTTCTCGTTGACCTCACCCACACTGAATACTTGCTGCCAACTAAAATCATTTCAGCAAGATGCAGCATGTAAAGTGGTTTTAACAATCTTACTTTGAACTGGAACAGTAATTCCATTTCTGATTACTCCAACACTGCAAAACTCAGCAGAAATTTCAAAGCCTATCAATTAAAGTGCTTTCCAATCAGGGACATTGTTGAGTATATCCCTTTTCCTCCTGATGCAGTAAAATTCAGCCTGCCTGCATTACCTCTGTGTTCTGGTTACTTTAATTTCTTCTTTAAAAAGAGAATACTATTTCAAGTATAGAAGAAAACTCTGCAACCATATTTAGCAGGATTCTTTGAGAATTACAGAGGATAGTATTACAAAAGTTAAAATCTACCAGTGTTAGGCTGAAGCTAGGGACATAACATCAGCAGATTGTGCTGCCTGTATAGTTCTTTTACTCTCTATTTAGCCTGAGAACATTTTAAGGAACATCAAGTCCTCAGCTGTTTTCATTCATCATCACTTCCATACAAGCCTACTCAGGAGTTAGCGTAAAGACTTTATTCTGCAGCGTAGAAAATATACCCTTAGGAATTGCTCCTTCCTCACCTCTGCATGTAGCATGCACAGAGTTTAGATGTCACAGTGGTCTTGATCATCCGTTTTACAGGTTTCCCTGAGAGAAGTGGATGCATCGTACAAGGCAGCCTGAGCAGGCAGACAAAGAGCAAACCAAGGTCCACTGGGTTTCCCTGGTCAGCAGGAGCAAGAAGCCAGGACTCCGGGGTACCATGCAGAGCATGCCGGCTCTGCCGCTTGAGCAGAGCTCCCCTGTACTGGGCCTTGGTCCCCAAGCAAATATTTGCTCCATTGAACTGGCACATTTGCTGCATTGCAGTGATGTCAGAAAGATTACTTCATGGGAAGGAATTATTCTAGATTATCAGTTTGTTTAGCTAAAATCAGAACTGAGACTTAAGAGGGAAAGCCTGTATGGCAGTAGCTAAGTCAGAAACCAAGCAGTTCCCGCCTTCTGGGTTTTATGTATGCTGCCAGCAAATGTTTGACTGCAGCATTTCAGGGCGTATCCAGGCTGGCTGTATTCTCAGCACCTCACAGGAATAGGGATGATGGGCTACGCTAATGGAATAACTGATCGTGCTTTGCCATTTTTAGTGCTTGAATAAAGTAGGCAAAAATATACACATACTCTCTCTTAAGCAGTATCATTATTCGCACCTAGTACTATTGTGTTTTTCTGCCTTAGCTTTCCCCATAAAATAAGAAACAGGCTACAGTAAGTGTCTGTACCATGTGAAGAACTCAGAGATCTAGCTGTTTCCTCTCAACAAGTAATATGTTAATGTGATAAGTCTATTTTATTTTCTTCAAAGCTTCTTGTCATGATATCTGTAATTTCAGTAATCCTGCCATTCTGTGCAACAGAACAATTTTTCAAGTAATTAACATTAGACTGACAAGTGGGTTGAAGAGTACTCGTAGGCTAGAACAAGAAAATTATTCCAGCCTGCTTCCATGAGCTTCTTCCTTCGTTCAGAATGTGTGATGGTTTTTTATTGCCATTTTTCACCAACTTCCTTATATTCTTGATTTTGTTGTAGTGTTTCAGCAAAAGACCACTCGAATGCCCAGTGACAACAACAGGATGTACTGCGATGCCAGGAAGCCCGGTACAGAATTTAATTTAGCTCTTTAACTGCCTTGATGCTTTTCAGTGGAACTAGTAGAGATTTGCTGTGACTTGATTTTGACTGATTTAGCATCTATTTTCCCATATGTGATTTATATCCTTAATGGTATTGCAGCATTAGGAGAACAGATTAAAGAAAGAAAAATAAAAGTTACAGTCTTGTGGGAAAGATTTGTAGAGTCAGAGTTACTTTACACTTTTCTGTTTCCTTTCTCCATTGTGATTAAAACCAAGAAAAGGAAGGACAGGAGGGCTCAGCCGTGCACTAATTCCAGCCATGGAAAGACAGCAGTGTGGGGAGCAACAGTTCTTTCCTGGGTACCCCAAGATCCTTGTGAAATGAATTACTTGTGGCAGTCCAGTTGTTACTTGACTTGTAGCACATCAAAATGTTGCTGCCATAAACTCCATTAATGGTACCCTGAAATAATGAACAATATTGTGTACAAAATGAATGAACACTGAGTGAAGATTTTTCTTCCCTCTTCTGTTAACAAGTAGCAGGATGGGATTAAAGCACATAGAGCAGCACATAATCACCTATTTATTTCTGCAGTGGGGAACTGCAGTCTCCAGTGCTACTGACATTACTTTTCATGAATGCTAAGCCACTTGGGAAAAGAATACAGGACATTCTAGATCTTACTATGTTGGGATATTGGTAGCATACCTCTGCAAACCAACCTAGTGGCCTTCAGTGATGGAGTGACTACATCAGTGGACAAGGGAAGAGCTATGGATGTCATCTATCTGGACTTCTGTAAGACCTTTGACACAGTCCCCCACAACATCCTTCTCTCTACATTGGAGAGATATGGATTTGACGGGTGGACTGTTTGGTGCATGAGGAATTGGTTGGATGGTCGCATCCAGAAAGTAGTGGTCAACAGCTCAATGTCCACATGGAGGTTGGTGACAAGTGGTGTCCCTCAGGGGGTCCAGACCAGGTCTTGCACCAGGGTCAGGGCAACCTCCGGTATCAATACAAACTGGGGGATGAAGGGATTGAGAGCAGCCCTGAGGAGAAGGACTTGAGGGTGCTGGTGGATGAAGAAGCTGGACATGAGCCAGCAATGTGCACTCACAGCCCAGAAAGCCAACCACATCCTGGGCTGCATCAAAAGAAGTGTGGCCAGCAGGTCAGGGGAGGCGATTGCGCCCTTCTGCTCTGCTCTGGTGAGACCCCACCTGGAGTGCTGCGTTCAGCTCTGGGGTCCTCAGCACAGGAAAGACATGGACTTGTTGGACCGGGTCCCGAGGAGGGCCACAAAAATGATCAGAGGGCTGGAACACCTCTTCTATAAGGAAAGGCTGAGAGAGTTGGGATTGCTCAGCCTGGAGAAGGGAAGGCTCCGGGGAGACCTTATAGCAGCCTTTCAGTACTTACAGGGGGCCTATAAGAAAGGTGGGGACAAACTTTTTGGTAGGGCCTGTTGCAATAGGACAAGGGGTAATGGTTTGAAACTAAAAGAGGGTAGATTTAGGTTAGATATAAGGAAGAAATTTTTTACAATGAGGATGGTGAAACACTAGAACAGGTTGCCCAGGGAAGTGGTAGGTGCCCCGTCCCTGGAAACATTCAAGGTCAGCTAAGATGGGGCTTTGAGCAACCTGATCTAGTTGAAGATGTCCCTGCTCATTGCAGAGCTGGGTGGGGGTTGGGGTAGATGACCTTTAAAGATCCCTTCCAACCCAAACCATTCTGTGATAAAAACAGAGTAGTTTTTGTGGGTCTGAGGAAATACACACACCCACGCGCCCACCCCTTTTGCTGATATGAAGAATGCAGTTTTACCTAAACAGGTCTGATCTCCAAATAATCTTATCAGATGCAAGGCATTAGGGTCATTACTCTGTCAAAATAGAAACAATTAGCTGAGATGCAAGAGAGTAGAGTTTCATGCCTAATATGTGCTAGTATGATCAAACGGAGGGAGTGGGAGAAGCCACAGTAGCTGGTTTTTTCACTTCCTTAGTATATTTTCCTTTGCACAGCCCTTCCTCACTTAAAATAAAGATTGGTGCATAACACAGCAGAAAAAACCTGACCCAAATCATACTTGTGTTGTAAACTTTTATCCTGGCTGCATTCTCCGTGCAGTGAAACAGGTGTTTTTTGGCACTTTTGCAACAGCCTCATACAGGGCTAGGAGAGCCCTGTTTCATGGCTGCTCATGTGTTCTGGATCGGCCATTTCAGTATCAGTATCCTGGCAATACGCTGTGGTGCTACACCTCCCTGGACTAAGCTGTCAATCTGGTAATGTCTTTAATGTCTGGTAATGTCTGCTTTCTGGTAATGTCTCCCTGTCATTTCCCTTCAGTTGTGCACCTGTATCATAATCTCTAGGACGACTAGGTTGTAATGTTTTCTTGTCACTGCAATGTATTTAATAATTTGGGGGGAGGAAATCATGGGAAATTTAAAAATGTTTTCTGACCAAATTTCAGCCCCAGCTTTTGAGAAATGGAATGTGTGAAGTTACAGAAGGAAGGGGGGGGGGGGGGAGGCACTGTGGATATTTTTTGTCTTAACATAGCAACAATTTCCTTTAAAATGTCAGTACTATAGCTTTAGCACTAGAAGGAAATTCTTGTATGAACTGACACTAATGGAGAATCCATGGATCAGGGCAATAGTAATGAATGAAATGCTTAGGATGCTGCTCTGCTGCCAAAGAATAATGGTAGAATCTTCATTGATTTGTTGCATTTCTCTCATTGAAAGAAAAACAACAAACAGAAAGAAGAAAAGGGAGGGGGGAGCCACCCTAAAGTTGGCATGTTTTTATTGATGTCAGATTATAAAGATCACTGCTTACCTGCCTTTGTTGAAAAAAGTGTTTGCATCATAAAGGGAAAGGAATGAAATGGGTTAATAATATTTTCTACCTTTATCTTTCTGCATTTTGTAGCAGCACACAGAGGCCACACTGACACTGTTACCGATAGCACTGTGAAACACAACATCCCTGCTGAACAGGAAGAACTCATCCACTTGCAGGAACAGGTGAAAAAGGGGGCAATTTCTGTGGATGAAGCCCTTGAGAGATTTAAACAGTGGCAGAATGAAAAACAGAGACTACAGTCCACTCAACAGGTATGAGTCTGAAATATATGTTTCTTGACGGGAACGTTGATCAGAAGTTCCAAAAACAAACTCTTGTATTTTGGCTCCTACCTGTGAGGTCAAAAATAAGAGTCAGGATTTATATGCCCATCAGCTACCAAGGAACTTGCTGCTTATGGTTGTGAATCTTCTAGATACCCGTTTCCACTGTTGTTTGATTACTTGAGAGGCTTCTCGAATTTATTTTGCCTAACTTCAGGTGCTGTTGCATTTGGTTAAAATCCTGAGTTAACTATGTTCATCTTTTAAGCCTTTTGTCCTGAATGCTAGGTGATGCTTAGGTCTATGCATCTTTTATGAAACCACAAACACAAACCTTCTACAGCTGAATAAACCAAATGTGCTATTGAACAGTGTCAGCTAACAGGAACATAACTATATCAAGCATACGTTGTTAATATATATTGACTTACATCAAGCTTTACACCCATCAGAAAGTGCTGAATCTACTTAGTGAAATTCACAATTGTTAGCAGTGCTCTTCAGCTCCTTTATATTCAATGTATGGAGTAAATTGAGGTGCACAAAAGCAGGATTTACAAAAGCCCACACACTGAGCCACTGAGTCACTGAAAGAACAGCATCAAAGCTAGAAGCTAAGGAGAAAGGCACGGTGAGGAGGTTTGTTAATTACTTCTAACAGGACAGCTGGAGGAAGAGGTTATGCCCTCATTTTATACGAGGTCATGCATTAACAAAAATATTTTCATGTTGCCCTTTAAGTGCATTTAGTAGAAAGAGGAAAACCAAAGTTAGTCTGCTACTCTACAGAGTGGGAGAGCTATCAGATGCTCAAGAAGAGATTAAATGCTCTTTGTGTTTGCATTTACTGAAGAAATAGTATGAGCTTTCTCATCACAGTGAAACACTTAATAGCAAAAGTGCAAGGGCTCAGAAGGGTTTAGGAGCCCAGTTCCCAGGCTGGGCGCCAGCAGCACAGCACTAGCTGTTCGGCAGCACTGCGAGAGTGCGGTGGATGCCCCCTTCCCAATCTGTCTGCGGCCAAGCACGCAGATGGGAATTGCTGGTATTGCTTTATCAGTCAGGGGAATTACTTGTGGAGGAAGATGATCTAATCTGTGCAAAGGCAGCAGCACTAAGTCATAAGCCTGTATTTCAAGCAGGATTTACCTGGCCTGTTTTCACTGCTTCAGGGAAAAAGCTACTTTCTAGTGGTGGTTTATACCCTGCATTGCATGTGTGACTCTTCTCTGGTTTTGTACTACAGAAAAGTCTTTCACTGTTACCCCAACATGAACATAATATATTTATTTACTTCATGGTATCACTGCAGCTGTCTGGTCTTCAGTGGGATTTTTGAGGAAAAATTGCTTGTCCCAAGCAAAAAATAAACTCCCAAGCCTCTGTAATCTAATGCCAGAATCAATATAACTTACTGATAGGGAAAAACTCCACAAGACTCCTAGGTATAAATGTTAAAATTAGCATCTACTTATAGTACATCATAGACATTTGTCAGTCTTTTAAAATTATTTTTCTGGAGAGAGAGAAGCTTGATGTTCAGAATGTTAAAAAATCCAGCTTTTTATAGTTATTCATTATTTCTACAGTAAACTTCTGTCACTGATTTCTGCTGCTGGTTTTATGCTTGTTTTTTACTTAAAGGAAAAAGTGCACCACCTTAGAGACACCACTATCGGAAACAGACTAGAAAAGGGAAATCTGAGTGGTAAGCTGTACTTTCTCTGCCTTTCAGAACACTGAAACCTTGAACTGTAAGTATACTGCAAAAGGCTGATCCAAAACATAAGCAGACTTTTGGATAGGACATTGAATTTGTAATGAGTATTTTCTGTATCTGACCACATTTAAGTTATTTTAGTGTCATCAGGCCTTCAGCAGGGTCAGATTTCATCCCAAAGATGAGCTCACTGAGAGTTAATGGGGCAGAAAATTTATCAAGTCTTTGTGGCTCAGCTTTTTTGTAGCCCATTTCCTACTGCTTCATCACAATTAGGGTAGATGATTTCTTTAGAACAATTTACTTGATGACTTCAATATTTTATTTGTAAATTAGCTATCAATTTGCACTTGCAAATTCTTGATGAACTTTCCATTGCTACAGCAGTTTAGTATTGTGAGTCATTAATAAAAGCTGTACCATTGGCCATTTAAGATGCTTTTTTTCCCTTTGTGATTGAATGTCATCTGCAGCAGTATAAATCACCTGCATTTGCTGCAAATTATTTTCTCTTGTTGTCATGAAAAGATTGTATTAGGTAGTATTGACTTTAGGCCTAGGATTTCTGTAAACTTCAGTACATACATGTTCTTGGAAGGGAAATTTAGTATTTCTTTTTCACATTGGACTTAGTACTATTTGTGTATCACTATTTAAAATTATCACCTAAATGTGTTATTTCCTTACTGCATGAGAGAAGAATAATCCACAGTACTGCTTTCATTATTCTGTTAGATGGTGGTGTATTTATATGGACTTGTGAGATACTGTAATTAAGGGAAATTGTTGCTGGCCCAGTGGCAGAGTTGCAGTCCAGACTATTTATATTTCAGCTTTACTATCTTCTGTGGTTGGTAGGGGTGCAGCATCCTGAGCACATGAACAGGCTCAGTCCATAAGCCTTCAAAAGGCGCTCGGAGCCTGAGGGCCTGGGATCACTGCATTTGTTCCTGCAATCTGTTGTCTATAGGCAAGGCAAAGCTCATGATGACATGAGGGTGATTCTTGCAAAGTATTTGTCTGTAGGGTTTTCTTTTAAGACCGCATCAGTCCTGCCTCTGTAGCTGTCCTTTCTCTCCAGAGTTCAGTTATTGAATCACAGCAGCAGAAATGTCGTATCAACACCAGCATTGTAAATTTTGTGAAATTATCCAGTAAGTCAGATAATGATCACTATGTTCCCTTCTGATCCTAACCTCTTTGCCCTCTGTGATGCATATAAATCAGCAGCTTTGCACTGTAGAAATACAACGGGAAGAGTCATTATGGAAGCTCCTGTCTTGTCCAGCAGTGCACTTTATTATCAAAGATCTAAATTCTTGAAAATAAGAACTTCTAAAAGAGGGAACTCCCTCTCCAGCTGGAGGCGTATTGATGGCAAGAGTAAAGAAGGATCTCAGAAGACCAATACCTAAGTCCAAACATAAATAAATTGCCTGAAACAAAAATGACAATCACGTTCTTTTCTCTTTTGTAGTTCCTAAGGAAAGCGGACCAGAGAGCATTCATTTTAGAGACTTTTTGTTCCACGTGCCATTTAATAAAGCGGTATGTATGAATGTTAGCAGTTCCCAGATTTGTTTAATGAATTCTAGTTTTTACATCTGTATACAGACTCTCCATCTGTACCTCTAAAAACATGGGCCTCCCTCTCCAGATTCCATGTTTGAAATCAGGATTTGGATAGTCTTTTGCATAGACGGGTTTTGAAGACTTGATTGAGGATTTAGAGAGATCACATCAGAAGCCTGTTAGAAAAGGAATTTGATTTTATTTTAATGAGAAAAGAAAATATCTCCTATAAATTAGTATGGAACATAATTTTTAGTTTCTTGATAAGTTTGATCTTGCTTCCACTGTAGTGAAATTTATTAATAAGAGTGGCACTCAGTTCAGCATCAAATGTTATAATGGAAGACTATCTCAAAGTTTGTTGTCTCCTTTTGCAACCATTTAATATAGGACTGAATAACACCCCCCAAAAAAATCAACTGCAAAGCAAAAAGTTCCTTCACTCTTGGAGTGAAATATCCACAAAAACCGATTTTAAGAACAACTAAGTAAAGACTAAGCATGTAGAATGTTCATTTGCAGAAAGTACAGGCACAGACAAGGATTTATCTGATTACTATATAATATACATATGGTCTTGCCCATAGACATGGGTAATATCTTTTTTCCAAGAAGGGAAGTAAGATATTAGCCAACAGAACAACAACAAAAATACCTTTAATAAAATTTCATGGAAATACATAAATGATCTGGGGACAAAAGCTCCCTTTTGAAATCTGACTGGCCCAGATTTTTTTAAGGTATTTAAGGTTTTCCTTGGCATCTTTCCCGACACCACCAAAGTACTGAACTAGGAGGAGTCTATTGCCTATGGGAAACTTTATCTATAAGTGAGGCTCATACACTATTTGGAAAGCTGCCTTGCCAAGCATGAAATACTACAGCGTAGGAGACAAGGAAGAATGGAGAGAACAACAGAATTGAAACAGTTGAACTGATGAGGTATGTCTTGGCATTTGAAGCCCTCAGCCATAGGTCTCCTCTGGGACACTTTACCAAATCAGGACAGCCAGGATGTGCCCACAGCAAGGTAGACGCGTGCTGCTCTCACAGTAAGATACCGTGCTCTCATGCTAAGGTGGATGTGTGCTGCTGCTGTAGGGTCCCGCAAGGCATGAGCATACAAATATGGTTAGACCTCAGCTTGCTCTGTGGTAACTGATTCCTTGCCTATACCCTTAAGCATAAGATAAGGCTTGAGAGTCTTGGGTTTGTGCGTGTCCACTAACAGAATGAATGGCAGCAGCTTAGACAACATTTATGTAAGGATGACTAGACCAGTTTCCTTTAAAGTCTTAAAAGATAATGCAGCTTTCGCATACATTCCATGTCCATACTTTCTAGCACATAGGAATTTTTAAAAAACCTGCATGATACCTATCCTACATCTTTGGACATTTGAATTACCTACGTGAATCTCATTTAGCTGTTTCTGAAAATGAGATTTCAAAATCTGCCTTCTATGGCAGTTACATGATGGCACCTTATGTGCCACATCCCACAGATTTAGTCATCCAGCATCTAAAAATAAGTGCAAGATTGCAGAAACTACATAAGACGGTTTGAATTGCTTGTAGTTAGTTATCCCCTCATAGCTAATGTCTGTAGAACCTTGAACTTGGTCTTTAGGGATACAGCTAGTATAGTATAAGATTCCTCATCAAAACCAGGAATGACTGATACTCTGTTCTCCACTCTGGGTGTAATAGGAACCAAGTAGTAGGTGTCACTGCTTCATTGCTAGGTAATGAGCAAGATAGAGGCCACAGAAGAAAACTAACTCAGATGGACTTCAGAAGACCAATACTGCATTAAGCAAATGTTAAGTTTGACTATTATTATTTCAATGCCAGCAACTTACATAATAGTTTTAAATGAAGGTAGGTCTTGGGAAACATGTCAGATGCTTAGTAGTCCTCCAGTGACAAATATACCCGTGGGGCAAATGAGCAATTCAGTCTTTGCATCTGTTCCAGTCTTGGGATCCTTGGTAAGACTGGCAAGGTAGGTGGCCTGCTGTGGAAAGGTCAAAAGCTTTTTCCACAGGGAAATGTGGAAAACCATTTATTTCTTAGCTGTTAAAATTAGTAAGTACTTACTTACACTGAAATTGGCCCTCGTATCCAAGAAGGACAACTTTACTCTATGTTGCTATAGACTGTTTAATACTGACTCAGTCCTGTAAGGCACTGTAAACAGTCAGGTCATCCACTGCAGTAAAGACATCCTCCACAGAATTTCTTCTGCCAGATTTTGATTTACAGATTTGTAGATGCCTATGACAGTAAAGCAGGTCTGGTTTAATTAAGTTTGCTCAACCAGCTGCCAAAGACCAAATCTCTTCCTCAGCACTATGCACCTTTCACAAACTGGCAGGTTATTGATTACGTTTGCTACCCTAAATGTCTGGCTTCATTCCTCAACCCCCATCAGTCCCTTGTTTTTAGTCCAAGTTGCTAACAGATTGCTTATTCATCAGTTGATGCCACTCCAGCTTGCAGGTAGTGTCTAAGTAGAGTTCCCTGAAAACTAAAAAAACAGCGCTTAATTTTGAGCACATTAACCAATTTCCATTGTCTCTGTTCATCTTCCTATTGACCTAAGACAGACCCTAATTTTGACATTTGGATCCATGGGAACTCAAACTTCTTCACTCAGCCCAGTTAGCAAAGTTGAAATAACTTGGGATCCTGAGGCACATACAAGCTTTTGCATGTGTGGAGAGTTAGGAAGTCACAGAAAAGATTTTTTTTTTTTCTTCATGACTTCAACAGTATGCATTTCAATCAGGACCTCTAGTCTTGAAAATACTTACTTGTTGGTAGTTTACAATAGAATCATAGAATCATTTAGGTTGGAAAAGACCTTCAGGATCATCGAGTCCAACCATCATCCGTGCCCCCTAAACCATGTTCTGGAGTACCCCATCTACTCGCTTTTTGAATACCTCCAGGGATGGTGACTCAACCACTTCCCTGGGCAGCCTATTCCAATGCCTGACAACCCTCTCAGTAAAGAAATTTTTCCTAATATCTAACCTAAATCTCCCTTGCCGCAACTTGTGAAGCTACATCTTTAGCCTGGCTTATTTGCAGTTTCTTAAGTATTTTGTAGCTCCACATGATGCTCAAATTTAAAATGAAGAAAATAACAAAAATCAGTTTCCTGCCCATTTGTCACCAAATCAGGTCCTCATGAGGCAAGGCCACAGTCAAACTGTTGACTGGAGGAGTTCACCAAGGCAACTGAATAGCCATGTACCCCTCAGCCTCTCCTAATTGCTACCAACACAGACCAGCCATGCTGTTAGAAGTAAGATCTGTACAAAACCCACCTCATGGCATTCTCCCACACAAGAGGTGCCTATTTTTGTGGATGTCTCTTGGTCCCCTACTCCCAAGGACATGTGTTGTATCACATTTGAAGTAAAACACATAAAAAGTGATTCATCCTAGGTGTGTATTTTGTGAATTATTCAACTTTCAAAGACATTCTGCACTGGCCTAATTTATCATTGATATACATTACTTTCATTAATTGCATCTGTTTCTTTTTAGTCTCCAACTAAGAACCCAACAGACAAGGAACAGATACCTAATTAACAGAGGTAAGAGCATGTATATGAACACACACACACAGACATTATTTGTCGTGGAAACTAACGCTTGTGGAAGTACTTTCCATCAGAGTTTATTTGTGTAACAATAGAACAGAAGTGCATCTTAGAGGTCCGATTTTACAAGATAAACCATAATCATCATACATTCTGGTTTATACTAGAACTTGGTTTTTGTCAGTTGTCAACCTATTCTTGTCACTTCAGGGCAGATTTGCAAGCAGTTAGACACTTACCTGACTTGTGGGTGCAGTTGAAAAGAGTTCCCATTAGTTATTGCAACTAATTGAGCTTATGCAACTAAAAGCTGTGTTAGAGTGTAGTCCTACATACTGATTGCACATGTAGTATCAAATATATCAAATATCAAAAAAAAGTTGAAAGGTGTAGATGCAAGGATGTGTCCAGAAATGCTGATTAAACAAGAGACCAATGGTCACTTAAGTGCTGGAAAACTTACAGGTGATGATACTGTCTCCACAAACAGCAGAATTTTCTGATGTTTTTGTTAGTGATTGTGAGTTTCTTGGTTTGGGGCATCTAATGAGGTCTTTAATAGTTGGGGGTTTTAATTACTATTTGCTACCTGTGTACTTCCATGTATATCATAGTTTTAAAACTGTATGTCTACCTTTCAATGAAACTTGATCATTAGGCTTACTGCTAGGAGATAAAAGTAAATAAATCTGTTTTACAGCGTTCATTGGGGGCACTGGGGGTCTGGTGGTTGGTTTTTGTGGTTTTTTTAATCAGTTCAGTTTTCAGCATCTGTGCTGAGAACAAACATACCAGGAACTGAACTTAGATCACCATCTAAGGTTGTAGACTTCACAAATTATTTTGCATTCATTTTGCGAATAGGGTACAGTGAAATAATCACCTGGAAAATTTCTTATTTTGCTACTTCCTCTGAAAATGAAGGAGTCATCCAACCTTTCTTATGCATGGAAGGATAACTGCCATTAAAAGTTTAAGGCCAAGAACAAGGATGTCTGCATTCTGTTAATATACGTGCAAATCTTTTTCTTGAGATCTTTAACAAAGTTCCAATCTCTTGGTTTCTTAGGCACTGAATTTCTTCAGTTTGTTGACCTCTGCAAGAATATTCTGTGCTGAACAGCTCCACAAGTCAGATTTTCTTCTTCAGTTTCCTTTCCTTCAGATGAGTTTAGGACCTGAAAGTTTCAAAATTAAAGTTTACCATTTTAGATATGAGTAGTGTTTGTAATTTTGCATTATTAGAGTTATAAAAGGGTTTAAATAATAATTGTTCACAGTAACAAAATTATACAGTTTGTTCCTGAAGACATGTAATTTTAAATGCTTTGTTAGATAAGTTACTTTATTCAATTTGCCTCTCCAACTTTTCCAAGTGTGGGGAATGACATGTTATATAGTTGTAGCATTATTTTTTGTGGCACTGAAAATGGATAATCTTCAGTGAGGTCTTTTCTGCCACCCTTCTCCCATGTAAAGGAGAAGGCAGTTGCTCCTTGCAAGAACTGTGTTTCCATGTCTCATTTCTGGAGCCAACTGCCCTCCTGCTCACTGGAGTACAGTGCCCACACCATAAAACAATAGGTACCTCCTCTGCTGCTGCTTATCCTCTAAATCACTTGTTCAGACCCCCATCCTCCAAAGTTCTCATAAGACCCAAAAAATTAGTCTTAGGGTGTGACCTGAAAATGAAAAATTATCACTCTTTCTTCAAGAGGTAGCTCAACTCCTACATGGGCTTTCCTAACAGAGCTGTTTCCTTGAGTGGAGCTGAAGTCACCTACACCAAATGGATAAAAAAGCTAAAATGTTAAAAGCTCTGAAGCTGGAGAAAACTATTATGAAAAACTTGGTAATAGCAGAAGTGCTTATAAATCGCAGATTGCTAATGTGAGATGAATCATTCGAGGGGGGAGGGGGAATTACCCCTGGGATCAGAATAGGTGATCTCTGTCACTTTTAGAAAATTGTTATGTGGGAGAGAGAAGGTGAATTAGATGTGGGAGAACTTGCAAAATACAATTTATCCAGCAGATTCAATCAATTCTGTTTGTGAATTATCCACAGCAAACTCCGAGGTTCTCCTCTTCTGCAAAGTATGGCCTCTCCATAGCTTTCTTGCTGTTTCCTGTCTACAGATTGGTTCAGAGGCCTTATAACACCATAGCACTAAATATACTCGTATTTGAAAAGCAAAGAGTTCATGTAGAGGCACATGTGCCACATGGCCCTGGCAAGATTAAAAAAAAACTTGGTGGTTTGGGCATTGGTTTTTTTCTTCTCTCTTTTACACCACTTTCAAGGAGATCATATTAACACTAAAAAACCAGAGTTTGAAAGGGAATATTCATTTAACCGCACGCACTGGAAAGCATGCATTTAAGGTGAAGTTCTAAAATCTTCTGAGAAACTAACTGCATATCTGAAGTTTATGCTTTCAGTACAAACCCAGCACAATGAAGGTTTGTTGGTTTTTGTTGTTGTTTGGGGGGGGGGGGGTTAAGATTCCAGTAGTCTTTCTAAAAGTAATTAAATACATGCAGTGGCGCACACAACAATACTGTGTATAACACTTAGGAGGACTGGACCTTTCTTGGGGGGGGGGTGGGGGGGAAGTGTGTCTGAAGATGGAATACTATTTTTTTTATGACTAACTGCAGGGAGATTTTTGAGTGTTTGCTTATTACAAAAAAATTGCAGATAAAACATTCAAAAACTACATTTCTATTGCTAATATTCCAACTCTCCAAACAGTCGAGCCTCCAACTCCAGTGCAAAGTTCTTAGCAATGTTGCTTGTGCCTCCCCATAGGTCATCACACTTCCCTTATGCAAGGAGGGGAAGAGAATAATGGAGTTGAGATCCAGCTGGTGGATCTGAAGGAGTAGACTGTGGTTTTGATTCTCTCATACTCACTTCAACAAATAGAGTTTGATCTTATTCTAAACAAACCTGATCAGTCTATTGAATAAGAGGCATTTTTCATTATTTCTTACAGGGCAATTCTTCAGTTGGCTGTGCATCAGTTTCCTCTGCTTGGCATCCCATGCGTCTCCAAGCTGCGTCCTGACAGCCTCAGGCTCCGGCGCATACTGCTGCGACATGGCTGCGTGATCATCGCTGTGCTTTCAGTGTCATGGAATCTCTCACCTGGGCCAACTCTGGCAGAAGTCCAGTATCACTAAAGCAAATTAATAAGACTTCTTGTAAAGTCAGCACTGAATTTTACATTTTTTTCTTTGCCACTTTTTTTTTTAATAAGGTGACAGCTGAGAATTTATACAAAGATATATTGCATGCTTTGGTTAATTATTTTTAAACTAATTTCAATTTTTCCATAATGCTTGATAGTTGTTTAAAACTAGATCTTATGCACAAGAGAGGAAGATCATTAAAAGTTATGAAGATTATGACATTATAATACATAAAATTTAGTTTTTACTTTTTGTTAAGACATTTTTGTATAAACTTTGTATATAAATTTGTCTTTCCTAGGAATAATAATTGTACTCCATCACTAGTTTAAATAATTGTACTCAAAGTAAAGCTAATTTCTAAAGTCAAACTATGTAAATCAGTACTAATTATTTACTAATGCATTAAAGTGATTACAAGAATTGGGTTTACAAGGAGATTGTGATTTGTTTAATAAGTTGCCTAAGGTAAGTGATATCCAGACCAAAACCAAAAGAATCTCTACTGCATTTACACAGCAAAAGTAAAGGAGTAAATATTGTTAACAGGTATAATGGTCTGCATTTCCACAGTGATATACTCCAAAATTTAAGTGAGCATGTGATGATACAGGAGTATGCAAGAAGACTTGCCCTATTTCATACCCAAAAAAGGAAAAAAAAAAAAAAATCTCGTATGCAACCTGCAGAGGGTATAAGAGAATATTTTAACTTTCAGATAAGTAGGAGCTTAAATAGACTTTCCGGGCCCTAATTATTTGAGCTTTGCACAAGCCGCCTTAAAAAGCAGGTAAACATGCTGTTAGCCAAAACTGCCTCCACAGAGATCTTAATCTTTACTAACCTCTTAGTTGCACATTATTCACAGACATCTTTAGGAACCCAAATTGTTCACAGCAAGCCTCCCCTCAACACTGCTGAGAGCTTGAATCTCTCCTTTGCATGTATTAAGAGAAACTTACACTTTAGTTAGGAAAAACTGAAAACTACTTATAATCAGAAACTCTTAAAAATAAATAAATGTTGCTCCTTAACTATATGTTAATGGGACACCCAAATTTGGAAGAGGGGAGTGGATTTGATGTTCAGACTTACGAGCCTTGAGGGTCATATTATTTTTCCAATTTCAAGTAATTATTGTGCCAAGAACCATTACAAATAAAAATAAGCCAAAAAGACAGTGTTGGGATTTTAAAATAATGACAGAATCTTGCAAGTTTGTATCCCACATACCGCTTTAGGCTAATTAAAATTCTATTTTAAATGGGTTGATTAAACATTTTCAGGAAATTATCTGTTCTCTGGGGAAAACCCCCATTTCTGTTAGAAACACTCCCACAAATACTGCAGATGTATTGCTATGAAGTCATAAATATTCAGTGACTGCTGTATTAGCATGGCAACATAGCTTTGTATTCCATAAAAAGGTTTCTCTTGAGCTATTGGAACCACAGCAAAAGCCTTGAAATACAGGTCTCCCAGGTCTGGAAATACAGCCAGTGTCTATGAACTGAGGGACATAAGACTGTCAGGCTTTATAGGAGAGAAGATGTGACATTTTAAGACTTATCTAGCCACAAGGAAGTGGAGTGGGGAGAATTACTTGGAAGTCTAAATGTGTAGAAGCTGTTATTTTCCCTTAAAAGATTCCCCACCCTTCCCCCAAAAAACATTTATATTCTTCTTATAAACCTAGCTAGTCAATGTATCCCATGGCAAGCATTCCTGAGGAGCCAACATATAAATTGAAAAGAGAATACAAATCATGAAAAGTTTGTTCATGTTGGTACCCGGTGTCCTTTCTGAAGTTTGTCACCTGTTTCTGTCACAGAGGAGCTGAAGGGACCTTCCTTGGGGGGCAGGGTCAGTCCTCCCAGACCTCCAGGCAGGATCCTGGTCCTCTCTGTGCTGCCAAGGGAGAGGCAGTGGCCCAGCGGCTCCTTTGCGCCAGCGAGAAGGCACCTGGGAAATGCAGAGATTTGAGGTCAATGGCAAGAAACTAACAAAACAGGAAATTTACGAAAATAGAGCACAGAAAGTTACATCAAGGAAACACTATGGGTTTCCTAGGGAAAAGAAAAAGAGTGCAAAAAAAGAATGGAACAACAGTGCCAAACACACAAACTAGAAGCCAGAGTGTAGCTCCCCTCAGGAAATAGAAAAAAGGCGTGCTCTGTCTATGTATGTACAAGTATTTGCATCTATAATACATGGTATGATACTCCACAACTTCCAGCCCAGGGTAGTTTAGACTTACCCGTAACAAAGCAGCTCTTGTTCTCTGCTTTTGCTGCTTCATTCAAGCACAGCTCTGAGCGTACCAAGTACAGTAGCGCCAGCGTTACAGGTTTCAGCAGCATCCAAGCGTAGCACCAGTTCCAGCTGGGACCGCAACCAGGGAATTCCCATTTGCTAAAAGTTGAAGGACAGAAGACACTATTGCCTTGTTACGGGGTAACAACAGCAAAGAGAATTTTAGAATTTTAAAGGCCAAATTCAAGCTCCAACAACTTTAGTGAGATGAAAAGGCAAAAAGCTTCAGTAATCCTTGAACAGGAAGGGTAGGAGAGGACAGGCAGAGGCATCTCTCGTATTTTTCCATCGGTGAAGCATTTCTTAGTAGGGAATTTTCATAAGCAAACTTTAGCCACTGAAGACACTGACAAATTTCAGGCTAGCCCTACCAGCCAACACATTCTCTTTTTTTTCCGTTTTTTAATCTCCCTACAATTTTCTAAGGCTGTGTCATTCTTTCAGGCAGCAAGTGCACCTGGTGTTTGACAGACACAATGTCTCACTGTTACACAATAGAAGTATAGTAACGGTAAATATTTAAACTAGCTAAAGCTGTCACTGAAGGAACTTTAATCTTGAGCCCTGATGTACAAAAAGGAACAGTATTTTTGGTTCCTGCAGCTGGGACAGCTACTTTTGCCGCTGTCACAGAAGTACAACTATCCTACAGAGTGCAGCATAGTCTCAAAAGGACGCAAGAAATCAATGGGGAAGACATGCAGTGTCACTTTAATGAAGAAATACTTTTGCTACGCTACAGATTCGATTGCCTTTATCATTCTGATCTTCAACCGAGGGTGGATTTGACACAAATAGTTTAATATCTCCTCTGACTCTGGTATTTTAATGTAGAACCAAAAAAAACCCACCGCACCAAAACCCTTTCAGAGTCTTACATGTCCTATATCTCAGATCAGTTGTCCGTGTACAAAATCTTTCTGACAAATTGTATGTAATCCATGACAATGTAATTTCTGTGGTATGAAATTCCACAATGGCTAAGCAACAAGTTGAGAACGGGGCTTTTGTTCATTTGCTTTTTGTTTACACACACGCAAACAGAATTCCCACCCACCCACTCACACTCTGAAGCAGCCAGCCAAGGCCCCAGAGGAGAAACGAAGGGATGGATGCTTCCCCCCGAAAAGGGAATTTCTGAATCTCAGTGTAGTTAGTTATGTACAAGCTACAAGTAAAATCATTATACTTCCACAAAAATAAAAGCACCTGTTCCCCACCCCTCTCATGTTCCATATTCACGCTGTTTTCTGCTGCAGGATTTCCATGTATTTCCCCAAGGTGTGCCACTGAACTTCAGACACGTTTATAAGCAGACATTCCGACGCAAAGGAAGTCCTGAAGTTTTGCTAACCATATGTCCACGGTACTAACAGGCAGCACCAGCAAGTGTCTGTTTAGCAGTGCATAAGTGACTAAGTAAATCACAAGAGCCTGAAAGCCTAGCTGTCACAAGATCCCTGTTGTAGATGCTCTAAAATATTATCTTCATTGTAAGCTAGGAGATTCACTAATTGACTGATCAGCAAAATAACACCACTCTACCCTTCCAGCTGCCAGTGTGTATTCTATTAAACTTCAACCGATAACCCGTTCAGAAATAAATATTTTAAACATGGTGATATCCAAGAGAAAGAAAACAATACAAAGAGACTCACAGTGACTGTAGCTATCAGCAAGCCAAAACTCATGTCGGGATGCTGTGGACGGCCTGGCTGATCTGCCACGAGAAGCCTCATTACAGGACAGGTTTCACTGGGTCATCAATGCTCAAGGATTGTCCACTTTTTGCAGAGGTAACTCACCATTCAGATGTAGCCTGTCATCCATGAGGGTGCAGTATGGCCTTGCTGGATGTTCACCCTATGAACAAGTACTTGTAGCATTTCAACAGCAGTGTAATATAAAGCAGAATGAGAATAAATCTAAAGTCCTGCTTTCATTTTATTAAGGAACTTATAATCCTTAATTATAACGTAAACGCAGGAACGTAAGTGATGCTGAAGATACATTTCAGTCTTGATAGGAAGCCTCTGCTGTGATAAGAGCAGGAGCAAAATGACAAGAGTTGTCCTGACAGTCCTTGAGGGGGTGTTAATAATGAAGGGGAGGCAGGACCATGTAGACTGACTGCTCATCCCCTTCATTTACTGCAACCAACATTAGTCCTGACAAACTTCAGCATTACCGAAATGCGACTCTGAAGTGAATCATTCCAGAAGCAGGGCCCAAAACAAGCCACCAACAAGCGAGGTGGAAGGACATACTCAAGTCTCATCCCACTCCAGACACGCTGGGCTGCAGTAACTGAAATTAAGAACTGCATCAAGAGAGCAGGGAAGAGTTTAATGGAGACAGAAAATGGTCCTGGGGAAGGGACACTCAGCTTATGCCGGGACTCCTAGTACAAGAAACCAGAAGACCTATACCAACATCATTGCCAGCTCTCAACAGTTACTCCAAAAGCTTGGATGACCTTCTTCTTACAGATGAGAAAAGCCTGGAATAAAGTACCCAGGTCTCAGCTCACTTCTGCAAAGACCCCGTACATGCAGACAGAAGGGGTTCAACATCAGTGAAGGATCCATTGAGACTGCCCAACATGGATGCTCCCTGGTTGGTACAGTATGCAATGCAAAGCAGAACTAAAAAGTAAAAAATACATATATTAGCTGCCATTGTTTGCAGATGCCAGTGGCTCATATAGGATGTCTAAGCCACATTAGTTGTCTAAAAAAAAATAAAAATAAAACCAGGTGTGGAAAACATTTACCAGCAGAAAAAGTTTACTGTTGTCACCTGTACAGAGAATGCACCTAGCCTGGTGAAAGAAAAAAAAAAAATTAACATGCAAAAAGCAGTATTTTCAGTCAGCCAGTATTCAAGTTCATCAATTGTAATGCTAAGATGATTCATCATGAACCTGTGGTTTCACTCCTGGCAGAAGACAGGCCAGAACATTTCACCCCAGGGCACTAATCTATGAAGCTTGGTGGGGTTGTAGCAGCTCTTCAGAAAGTAACCTTGGGTCCAGTGCGTTTCAAGGCAAGACATACAGGTGTAACAACTTCTGAAAAACTTGTTCCTAGCAGAGGTTTGTCTAATTCAACCGCCTTCTCTGACTCTTGCAATACCTTGCCCTGCTACATCAAGTGCTGTTATCAGAAGTCTTTTCATACAAAGACATTTCTAGATAAAGAAAAAAAAACCCAACCCCCCAAAAAACTGAAAACATCCTTTCCCTTCTTAAACTGAGATCACAAAGCAGACTTGGTAAACTTTGTCGTAGTTTTTGAAGTTACAACACACAGTTCTACCTGCAAGGCATGGGCTGGCACACATCATTGCTGTTTACTGACACTGCAGGAAAACCCATGTGCCTCAGTCTGGACGTGAGGATCCACGTACATAATACACAGGGCCCCACTCCACAGCTTAGATTTCAGTCATACTCAGAAGACAAGAATCAGGACCGTACGGTAGCAGTAAGTAACCAAACAGCACCGCTACAAGAAACTGCACCCTTCATTATCACATTGGTAGGCTTTTATACCCTTTTTCACTCAAATGTGATGGCTGTTCAACTCCAATCCTAGACCCAAGGAACGCAGGCCTCCAAAGGAGCTTGTGAATGCCACTGTTGGAAGCGAATACCTGGAAGTTTGGCACACAGCATGCAGTATTTCTGTGTCAAAGTTCCTTTACGCATATGGGGATGCTTCAGGGTGTCCATATTCCCCTATGCCACAGAACTGTTGTGAACAAAATTGCAATACAGATGGCAGGGCACTCAAGTATGATTTAAAAAAAAATAAAATAAAATAAAAATAAAAATAAAAAAATCAAGAGCCATGTAAGTACCAGTGGTTATGCCATGAATGCAAGCTGCAGCTTAGCCTAACAATTCCGCACCTGCTGTTAACCAGACAAGCAAATACTGGCAGCTGCCTAGCTGCAAAACAGAGCCCACACTGGCTGTCATTCTCCTAAGTTATAGTTTTGGGTTCACAGCACGGAAAGGCAGTATGGAGAGACACATACTGCTCTGGCAAAGGAAATGGAGAATGGGAAAGGATTAGGCAAGGGGTAAATTGCACTATTAGTGCAAGAGGATAGCCTTCGTTTAAGTCCCCCAAAACTCCATCACAGCCGATACAGCCAACAACTTACATTAGTCTTCTATTTTAGGGTGGATTCAGTCAATCTATAACCACTGGATGCAATAAATGAAGTTCCTGATGCTGTCTCTACTGATCAATTAAATCCCTTTGGAGCCAAGCAAGCCTCTTCATTAATATCAACATCATTAAAAACAAACTTTTTCCAGCCCTAACACACTAAAAACTTTTGGACTGATATTAATACACAGAGGGCACACAGGTACACAGGGAAACCTACAAACTGCAGTGCATATTTTGTCTTGCACATCTTCCACAGCCTTCCTCTTCAATAGTTTCGATCTCACTTAATGTATCAGGCCCAATGGTGGTGCAAGTGCCCTGGTAAGCAAGACTGACTGAAAAGTGATGAGACCAAAACAGGTGAGTAACTTCTGCCTCGTATCTACAGAGGATCCTTCTCTCCTTGATCCATGTAATGACTTTAAGTTGCCTTTACACCATACCTGACTTGCCTTGGTTTATTAAAAGGAGGCTAAAATCACACTAACATAATCCATCTCCTGTGGGGAAAATGACTGAGGCATTTTTATTTCCTAGCATTAGACACCTGCGGTAACAGCAGAATGAAGGGAAAGAGGCAGCAACATTCCTCTGGTCTGATAATTTCATTGCCTTTTAAGCCTTGCCACATCATTTCTTATTTTCTCCTGCCCACCTAAAATAGAAGTTTACAAGATGTGAACATGCTGTAAAAGGAGTCTCGGAGGAAAGATACATTATAAGACTTCTCAGGCAGGATTATTTCTTTTCTGAATACTTTTCGTTAGTATTTCCTGCTAAGCGAGCTTGAACACTGAATTTGCTTGCCATGACACAGTATGCGTTACTTCAATTTTTATGGGTTTTTTTGTTTGTTTTGCACAAGTGTCATTAACAGCATCTTGAATTCTATTTCTGACTGTTGATCTGAATACAGTTCCTATTTCTTTTGCCAGTTTTACATACTAGATGTCAGATTTGTGTCTAATCGTATGCCTTGCAAACACAGACAAGATAAACAAAACTGCACGCTGGAGGCATTTCAGAGTAAAAACACATACTGTTTGCAAAATTAAGCTGAGATCAGGATTCTAACAAAATGAGATCTCTAGAGCATGGGTCAGATTCCCAAAATAGTCTCAGAGAAAGCTACACTTCTGTTCCTGCTGTCCCTACCCCACCAAGCATGAGCTACTTTGAAATGGTAAGTAACGCTTCCTACAGGCCCAGTGCTGTGAAACACTGACTATTTTGCATTGTAAGGACAGCAGGTGTAGTAATACATTATAAAACAAGGTAAGTAAATACTTCTGTGGATCCAAAGCATGCTCCCTTCTTCCTCCCAAAAGAGAAAAGATGGCTTAACCCCAGCATGGCAGTTGGTGTTTAAATATCCCTTGTCCTGGGATTCTTTCCAGCTCGTCCAGAGCAGTGACTGAGCTGTCATTAGTCCCCACTTAGGACCAGGGTTAACTGGATGAAGGCTGAAATACAGTGACAAATTTGTGATGTTTAAATGGTAAAAAAAACCCCATAGCTTCCCGTTTGCAGCACAGATCAGCTAATACTTCAGAGATGAGATTTGACTGTTCCAAATATGTCCACAATACTGCCAAGTCAGTTATCCAGGCCTGATGGTCATTCTGAGATTCTTAGTTTCACAGGCTGACTACCGTCTAATTCACCTTTGAATGTAAGATGTCTGGCTTGCACCAAATAACCCAGATTAATAGTTAAGACTGTAAAAGTTCATAATTTAAAGTTTTTATGGCACTACTGAAGAAAAAGCAGAAGTTTGACCTGCATAACCTATCTGGTCACTATCCAACTGAAGTCAAAGCAAAGTTTGACCAAATTTTGTATGGTTATAGCAAGCTCCACTTCTGCAAGCTAATTTAAGCAGCCCCCTTATCTTTCAGCAAAACACTGGAACAAAATGCGATGGTGTTCCTGATGAGGCACATGAATTGAATTACATGCGTAAGAATGCGTGCATATTCTGTGGCACCAACAACAGGATGAAAAGAAACTATTTTAGTTCACTGACCAGGTTAATAACTCTAAGGTTACAAAGCAAACCACAATCAAGAGTACAAGATACCTTTTTTACAGGCAGTTGACAGAAGGCATTTGCGATACTGTACCATTTTCCACAGGATACCAAATTAGCATAAATGAAAATCAAGGCTAATGAGATTAGATAGGGCTGGAGCAAGTTACACACTACAGGAAAGCATGTAAATCCCCTGGCTCAAAGGAAGCCACACAATAATGTTGGTTTCTCTCCTGCTCTGCCTTGCTCAAACACTTACTGCACCCGTATGAACAGCTCAGCCTAGCACCCCCTCCTCCCTCAATTCCCTCCCATCTTAGCTTGGTACATGCCTTGAGGAAGAGAAGCCAATATCCCACCCACATACTTCTTTCTTCTCCCTCCTGCTCGGTTGCCTACCCAAAAGGCCATAAAGGACATGCTTTTCACCATGCCATGCCAGCTAACCCTTTTGCAGCCACACAGAGATTGAGTTCTTTTTTATTCTCCCTTAAATTTCTGCAAGCCAGCTACAGCCAAACCACAACACAGCCCAGAGAGAAACCAGTTTAATGGTGGGAAATATTCTTCCCCCCCACCATGAACAGGTCACAGATATCATCGAATTGAACAGACTAATGAAACATCCGCACATCTGTTTTGCTTCACTGACCTAATCTGTTTGCTAAATACTTTGGGTTTTAGGATATCAGAAAATCCCATAGTCAGTTGCTTGCTTGGTCTCACACAGCCAAGCTCTCCTTATCTAGCAGCTTTCCACGGAGCATTAAGTTAAGCAAGATTCCCTGCACTCACCACAGGAGCTGCAGCTTATTTATTCAGGAAATTCAAGCACACTTTTAAGAACGCTGGCAGCCAGGGCATTTTCCCCATTCCTAAAGAGAGCGTAGAAACAAAAATACACCCAAGACAAAACCACATTGAATTCAAACGGCTGGGGGAGTAAGGACCCCTCAATCTTCTTCTCGCTTGTATACATCATTGTAAAGAACATATTAAAGTGGTGGGTGAGCCAATTTGAAGCCTTCTCTTTCCACCCACAGCTTTTGTTGCATTTACCTCTGTTCAATCACTCATTCATGCTCCCTCAGCCACTCGCCCACATATATTCCTTGCTGACAGCCCAGCTGCACATATGCATTCAGAATTACAGTAACAGCTTTTGGGATTCTGGTATTGAGAGAATTAAGAGAAGCAGTGGGGAGAGAAGGCTCTGAAAGGCTTTACAAGATGGACCATCACAGGTTTATATCACACACACATGTAACGTGCCAGTGTTCAAGCTCACTGACGCAAAGCCACTGAAACAGCCCCCAGGGGCTATTTGCGAGAGCAAGTAGCTGCTAATTTTAGATCTGGAGGCAGCATTAGTAACCATCAAACATGGAAAGTGGGGTTTTCAAAGAAGCTGAAGGCAGCTGAAATTCAAGAGCTCGAACTCAAAGAGCTCAGCCTTAATAGCCATGGAAAAGGCAGCTCCCCATTACAGTCTCTGGGTTGGAGGTACCCCTGCTGACCCAGCAGACCCACCATACAGGAATACTGGGACAAACCACACTATCCTCTCCAGAGGCAAAGGCAGCTGCCAGGTTCCGTGTGCTCAGCTGCAGGCCAACGCCGCCCGTTGCCTCACCAGCACCGCGCAGAGCACAACCCTTCCACTGCCGAGCCCAGAGACCCGCACTGAACGGCTTGCTCTGCCCAGGGCAGACACGTGCCGACAGTGCCTCCACCCCAGCTCCGGGGATTTTGTTACTCAACAGACCAGCTACAGCCCAAATGCACAAGCAAGGACAGGCAAAGGGAGAAGTCGCCTCTTTTCCCTTTGAGCGCATTTAAGGCAAGTTAACCATTGCCTCTTGTGTCACATTGTCCAGCCCTTCTCTCAACCGGAACGGATGTATCTGCCTCTTATCCTGTTTGGGAGGAAAAACCCTGTCTTGTTCAAGAGGGAGGCCGGAGTTCAGGCATTCCCTTTTCATGCATTCCACTTCATGTTGTAATAAAGGGTCGTTACTGAAGAAATTCAATACAACAAAATTTTAGGAGACAAAGCAATCATCTTCTTTGGACACCATTAGAACTGTGACACCTGGGCACATCCGGGCCCACTCTCTTTTTTCCTCATGCTTTTCTAGCAGCATTTTTTCCTCTTCCCTCGAGGTTCAAGGCAAGCTTCAAGACTGTACAGTTCTGCCTCATGTAGAAAAGAATCTAGCCTGACCCAGCAGCAAGCTACACAAACAGCCCTGCAAGCAGTATTTTAAGCTCTCAGAAACCCACCTCGTGAACTTGGGCATTACCAGCATGACATGATATATGCAATAGCAAAGGGAAGACATAATGGGGCACAGACATGGAGCATAATAGCAGGAATGGCATAATTCCTGTACTTTATTATTTGACAGTTCACCATCTCTTCAGGATGAAGCCCACAATCTCTTATCAGCTGATGTGCTTAGCTGATTGCACTGACACAGACTATAGTAAATTCTCCAGCAACCCGACTGTAACAACCCCCATTGCTGCTTCAGATTGAAACTGCCATTTTAAATCTATTTGGTTTTCTCAGTAGATAGGGGTTTCTTATGAATCATTGTGCCTCAGTGTAGCAGAGGGGCTGGATTACGATTTAGCTAGATAACCAGCAGTGAACACAAAAGACTGTATAGCAACATGATATGGAAAGCATGGAAAAATAATGATCAAACAAAGGCTTTCAACCCCAAATGCATGAAACCAAGCTTCTAAATTATACAGACCGTTAAATAAATACGCCAATTTCAAATGTGGTGACTACCTGCTAGGACTACATTGCAAAATTTACTCTCATTTTCAAAGAAATGAGGAGGAAGGAGAAGGATGCTCTTGCTGTTAAAGCACCAGCCGAGACTTGGGCAGCAGGGCGCATTACCCTAGCATAGCAGCTATTGCATGTAGCTTAATTCTATATTGTAGTTGCAAGCTGCCAACTGCATTTTTCCAGGGAGGGGCACAGTCAGTGTGGCTGTCACCACCCTGCCACAGATGCACACATATAACACCCTGGAAGATTTTTTCCTTGTGATTAGTGCTCTCACAGGGGACGAGAAGGTTAAGCTCAGAGATTCATCCCAAATCTAAGCAATGCACCTGGAGCCCAAAGGACATGGCTGTCCTCTAACTTGAGTGCTTTGGCCACATAGCAGCAATTCAGGCCCACTCTAAGGCATTGAACTCTGGGTGTACTGCAGGAAGGACCAAATACCCATTTGTACGGAATTAGGGATGCAACATCTACGAGTTCAGTGCTGAGAAGCTGAAGGTCATAAGGCCTACGATCGTTTAGAAATCCAGCCTTCTCAGGCCTTCTTCAGCAATTAGCAGTTTTCACCTAACTTCTAAAAAGCATAAAGCTGCTAAAATAGAAAGCATGTATTTGCAAGGCTAAGACTTCAGAGCATTACAGCATATGCCAGATGTCTTGTCCAGGACAGAGAATACCAGCAAGCTTGAGCTAAGGGGTTATAAAAGCTCCCTTTTTGGCTGTTCTACTTTAAATTTGTTTACTTGTTGCTGAAATGTGTGGCACTTTTTCAGCTCCACAGCTGGCAGCACTACAAGGATGGGTGAATTCATGTTATCTATAACCACTGCAAGCCTCCTGGAGTCTAACTTTTCACCATGAAAGGCATCTAGCAAATATAAGGTATTTCTTAGCAGCAGCAGGGGAAGTAAATAACAGGGAGAGCACTCTTTGGATGCTTTAAGATATTTAAATAAATGAGGCTTAAAAGCCATTTATTTTGAAACCGCTGTTGCCAGTGATTAACATGTTCTAACAACTCAGCCTTGCGTTAATCTCTTTGGGCAGAGAAAGAAACATTACATCAACCTACACTGTTTGTTCTTAATTTTAAACTGAAATTTCATAAGCTACTCTGGGACGCAGTAGTCTCCAGAGGTCCAATGTAAAAGGAATTTTTTTTTTTTCCCCCCAGATAACCACAACCTAAGGAGAACAGGCTTTAAATTAGTACCTTGCATTAGATAAAATGGCTTCTCATGGTGCTCACTGCAAAATGTGAATTAACAGATAAACATCAGTAGTTTTGCTAGCAAATTATTTTATAATTAATCATATTGTCAGAGACACCTTTTGCTTTCCCTCCCCTACATTCACACAACTGCATTGTAGTAAAATGGGCAGAGGCTTGCCTCATCAGAGAAGACTCTGCTGTTGAAGGCCATTTTAATGATTGTATCAGGAGAATTCAGACATATGCAAGATTTGGGAAGGGGGGGGGAGTTTGAGGGGTCTTTTTTTTAAAGCACTAATACATTAGGGAGTGCAGTGCTCCAGCAGTGGGAGCAAAAAACAGGATGGATGATGCAAGAAGTCCTCCCAGTCTTAAGGTCTGTAAACTAAAGCCCAGAAAATACTTAAATTATAAAGAAATGGAGAACGCTTAACTCAGCAGATATAACTGCACTTATCAGTCCCGACACTGGACATGAAAGCATAATTTATGATTAACATTTTAGCTGATACATTCTTTGCTACTCTTAGTATTCATCCAGATAATATATCTGCTCAACATTCTTTTTTAATTTTGGCAAATTGTTTTTGATCAATAGCATTCTTGCTAATAGCCAACTTCCTAACTGGCATCACAGCGTAGCTTCAACTTCTTGTCAGATTTGTGTTGGGATGGAGAGCTCCTTCAGTTACACCTTGTCCTGGTTTCAGCTGGGATAGAGTTAACTGTCTTCCTAGTAGCTGGTACAGTGCTATGTTTTGAGTTCAGAGCGAAGAATGTTGATAACACTGATGTTTTCAGTTGTTGCTCAGTAGTGTTTAGACTAATGTCAAGGATTTTTCAGCTTCTCATGCCCAGCCAGTGAGAAAGCTGGAGGGGCACAAGAAGTTGGCACAGGACACAGCCAGGGCACCTGACCCAAACTGGCCAACGGTGTATTCCATACCATGTGACGTCCCATCCAGTACAGAAACGGGGAAGTGGGGGGCAGGGATTCGCCGCTCGGGGACTGGCTGGGTGTCGGTCGGCGGGTGGTGAGCAATTGCACTGTGTATCATTTGTACATTCCAATCCTTTCATTATCGCTGTTGTCATTTTATTAGTGTTATCATTATCATTATTAGTTTCTTCTTTTCTGTTCTATTAAACCGTTCTTATCTCAACCCACGGGTTTTGCTTCTTTTCCCGATTTTCTCCCCCATCCCACTGGGTGGGGGGGAGTGAGTGAGCGGCTGCGTGGTGTTTAGTTGCTGGCTGGGGTTAAACCACGACAACCTCTTTTCCAAGGTGCTTGCAATGCCTGCCTAGAATGCAAAATACAGAGACTCCCCTGCTTGTCCAGCTCCCATCTGCAGGTAAGTGTGGCTAACACACACACATTAAATGTATCATTCCGTATACATTAAACACAGGTAGAGCTAATTAGACTCCATGGGGCAGCCTAGAAGTACTGATTCTAGAGCCTCAACCAGCTCAGGTAACTTCTGACCAGCACTGAGGTGTGATATGTTGATAAACCAAGTCTCTCAGTAAGCCTAGGAGGAAGATCCTGGCAAGCTTCAGGACTCAAGTCACAAGGCAACAAGATGCCAGGTTGACTTCACGTTCTGAAATCAGGCCCTTTTTTTTTTCCAGTTTGAATAAACCATACATTCTCCAGGAGTTTGGATGAGTAACTTGGAAGAAACACTCAGCAATCACTTTGAGTAGTTCAGTGAGAGATTCTGTTGAATCTGCAATTGTTGCTAAAGCGTCAATAAGAATCTTACACTGAAGTAAGAGAAAGAGGGAGGATAAAGCTGAAAACACATTGCTATTTATAAAAAAATAAAAAATAAAAAAAATCAGTTGTTTCCTCTTTGGATAACATGCTTTAAACCACCTCCACATACCCAGTCTTCAAATGTGTTGCTCTTTTCTATGTCTTTCATATGCAAATGATTTGCACTATGGGTAATTGTGAAAGACTGGGAAGGGTTTGCTACTCTTAAGATCAGAAAGTCAAGTAAGAAAGGTTAACACCAGAATATGTGTAAAGATACAGTAAGAATGAACTTGACATGTCTATTAACTGTACCTTCAAAATACAAAAGAGTGAACCCAAAAGGCAAGCTTAATGGAAAGAAAATATGTATAAATTAGTCACTGTAAGTGTCGCTAAAAATATAGTTGATGCCAGGAACTCACCAATTTAAAAGAATATTTGACATGCATAGGTAATAAGATTTACACATTCATAAAACATACCTCAGGACATACCTCATCCACTGGATTGGCGGGGGGGGGCAGGGGCGCGGATCTATAATGGATGTTTTATACCTCTTTGCATCACAATTCTTATGTTCCTGCCTAAACTTTAGAGCAACCATGAGATTAGCCTACAGTTATCATCCCACCCCACAGCATGCTAACTCCCAGTTAATGGTAGGAAAAAGCCACTTATCTCATTAACAGAGACTACTATACTCTGCTCTCATTTTATTTTGGAATTAGATGTCTACAATAAAACAATTAAATGTAAGGAATTCCAAATCTTGTTTAAATTCAACCACAGGATTATTTACAATGTGCGTAATATTTCAGCCCAATTTCTTAAAGATAAGGAAAACAGCATTTGTAGATTAAAGTAAAATTTTAAAAAAAAAAAAAAAATCAGAGAGAAAGAACACTACAAGCCCTGGTAACAAATGCAAGCATTCAGATGCTCCTTTGAAATCCATTGGAAGGTAAGAAGTAACACACAGCTTTGTTATCAGATATCAGTGCTGCGAGAGACATTTTGAAAACAGCAGGAGTTTAAACATCTCCTCCTGCCCCTGCTGAACTAGCAAGAGAGAACAAGCACTGTGGTGGCATGGCACCACAGAGGGCTCCAGAATGCCCACCTCTGCGCTTTGGAAATAGTGCATTGGCTACTAAACCTCCCAACAATAATCAAAGCAACTTATAGGAAGCCAAAGAAAAGGCTTAGCAGAACAGGGCAAGCAGATCCCATTCAAAGCAAATGCAGATTTGCAAGGCTACTTGCACATGACACTGCATGTTTTATTGGTCAGAAGATGCCTACACTGGAATTTCTTTGCCATCTAATTTGCTGGGTTATGCCTCAGAAGCAAACAGAATTGATAAATTATTGCAGTGAAGCAAATTAATTGTTACAGTGAGTACCTGTTTAATATTAAGGCTTCTGTTTCTTCTGAATTGACTTTACGCATTTGTTAAGCGATATACTCTTACTCATCCCTCCCTACCTGTTCTCTAGTACCATATGACCTCAGGAAGCTGTACTCATGCCACAATCTCCCACAGAGTTAAGCAAGTTTGGAAAAGGAATATTTACCGTGGGTAAAAATCTAATTGTGGTTGACAGATGTTCTATTTGCTTTGACATGCTTCATCTAGATCCCTCTCCCTCCACTAAAACAAAAGGAAACATTGTATTGTTTTCACTTCAAGAATAGAAGACAGCTCCAAATATCTGTTCTTTATGACAAAACTGTCATTTTCTTCCCTTTCAACTGCTCTTAGAGTTTTATTAAGGTTTTGGGTATTTAAGGAACATGGTTAAAGATACATACACAGGAAGTTGACTGATCTTCTGAATAATCCATTATACATAGGATAGCCAGCAGGTTAGTGCAATTTATTGTAGAAGGGAGGAATTGAAGAAATTCACTGTTTTACCCTACATCCCCAAATCATGGCTGCTACACCAAGAGGTCAACAAAATCCTCAATAGGAAGTTAGGACAGATTAGTAAATCTTACCCTCTTTATAATGCAGAATCTGGTTGGTTGTGCACAAAAAATGCATAGATGAAAGTGTCTAACTGGAGCCTTAACACAAATTCTCCCCACCTTACACTTTGGATATTCATTCATAGTTGTGCAGTCTGGCACAAAAATATTGCTGTTTTTCTTTAATTTTAGTGTTGTATATGAACAGTGAGGCGGTAGTCTTTTTTCTTTTTTTTTTTTCTTAAATGAAGATGACAAGCCGGGGGAATTTGCCTAATTTCAGTGGCAATTATGGATTTCAGCATAGGGACAAAGTTTGTAAGGTCATGGTCCTACAACATTTGACTTTGATAACGTGAAAACTCAGAAGAGCTTCAAGGACTACCAGGAGGTATTTTACACTAACTAGAGCTGCTTGTTGGAAATGCAACTCACAGCAGGTGACTGCTGTTCTTCTCCTAAGCAGATTTGTGACTCCTAACTGCTGCTTAAATTGGCACGGAATCAGGTCTCACCACATACAGAGAGACTACAATATCCTTCCCCTTTTTCTTCTACTCGCCCTTCCCAGCCAATACTGAAATTCTGGAACCACTTTTTCCACATTCACTCACCTTCCCAATTCAAAAACGCAGTACATTTTTGTATGCACACTTTTCAAATCTTTTGGTGGACAAGTGGGGGCAGAGGTGGGGGGAACAACCCACTATTTAACACCACTAGAGTGAAAGCCTATTTGGAGAAGAGGCATCCACTCATAAAGCTCGGGCGGATTCTGTTCCTCTACCTCAGGGCTGCTTTGGAAATAGCATATAACTAGTTTCACTGATTTCACTGAAAGTAATTGTGCTGCTGCTATCAAGTTAGTACCTACAGAGAACAGTGATTTAACTTACCCTGAGAAGAGGGAATAACATGTGATAGGATGGAATAGAGGAGATATTTACTATAATTTAGAGCCATATGAAGATGGGGAAAAAAATTAAGATTAGTTATACACATTACACTGGTGGTCCAGGGGGTTGGTGGATTCATTGCCATTGGTATTCCTGTCCTTCCTACCCCTTGCAGCTGTTCTCTAGGTTTCCTTACTTTCTCTTCCCTCCCTTCTCCTCCCATGCCCCAAAAGTCAGCTCAGTGAATTGCCTTTTCTAGTCAAGAGATTTAATTTCCAAAGATTATGGAAAGGCAGTTATGCCAGTCACAAGAAAAGCTACAGTCTGTATTTTACGAACAGCTAGGATGCATTTCTTTCTAAAGCAAGACTGTACCGGCTAGAGATTTGCATAAACCACCTTACACCTGCATTCATTCCATAGATCTAATTAAAAAAAAAAATAAAATACATTTTTCAGCATGTTCCACGGTGCGAATCACTGAACAAACTTTTCCCAAGATATCCTGTCATTACTCTATGGAGACAAAAATAAGATCAGATCTGGAACTTCTCTTTAAGAAAGGAAATATCCAACAAGGGCAAAGCTGGCACTGCTGGAATGGCCCAGACCTCAAGTCTATCTTTTCAGTTCAAAAACTGTTCTTCTACTTGTCAGAATTAACCATGTTAGTGAAACACTCCAAGGATTCTTCTGGAATAACCTGCCAAAGAAACTGATTTCTTTTCAAACTTCTTTGAGAGGTTCCTTTTTTACCTAAGCAAGTGACTAAAGTCTCAGAACCATTCTATAAGTGACATAAGTATGTTACAAAAACAGTCATTTATGCTACAGCAGTGTTACTACTGTGATCAGACTCCACCGAACAAAGAGTTGTGCTTTCAGATCACAATTGTCTGTGCCTAATGCAGTTTACAAGGGAGAAAGGAAGTGCTATCTCTGTATTCACACAAGCTACCTTCAGGAAAAAGGTGAACAACATGAGACTGAGAACACAGCATTTGTTTACATAATATACACAATAATCAAAACAGACTACTTCTGCAATGTAGATGCAAGCTCTCACAATACATTCCATGTTTCATTAGTTAGAGGCTTAAGTCCATCAGCATGTGTTTAATTTTGCAACTAGTTGTCTTATTTTCTTTCACAATTTATTTTTTCTCACCATAAGAAGTAAGACCACAGCAAGTTTAAAATCAAGCACACCTAATGTCCCGTTAGGAGAAATGTCAAACTCTACACATTGGAAGTGTAACTGATAGCAAGTTTTATTCTATATAAAAATCCCTGTCTGGAGAAACAGGAAAATGCCTGTATTGTATGAATACGCCCCGCTTGTTTGAGATTACAGCAAGCGGCCTGGAGCACAAGCCATCTCTTGTTTAGACTCACAGCCCTTCAGCCAAAGCCATGGTACTTGCTGTGTGCCAGCCCTTACCCAGCAGTAACGGAGGAACAAGTGATCTTTCATTTGCCAAGCAGTAAAACCCACACAGAATAATTACCGAGCAACAGCCAACGTGCTGTAAATCTAAAGTTGTTGCACAGCCATCCTCTCAGAGGCAGGAGATTTGCTGGCTGTGTTTCAGAGATCTGGACTAGCCTGGATCTGGACAAGGCCATGTCATGGTAGAAGCACATGGTCTCAAAGAATGGGCCTTCTCCTTGCTTGGTAGGCAGCCCTGGGTGAAAGGGAAGTTGGAATGAATGGTCTTAAGTCATTAAATCCCACTGCTCCTAGTAGCTCCCAGGCATCTAAGAACAACGTTGAGTTCTTGAGCAAACAAATTTTGGAAAAAGGTAGGAAAGGGCTGGGAGAAATAATAGTAGGCATAATGGGAAACGGATGCCACAAGAAAAGGCAGTTCCCAGACAAGTCCTCTTTCCCAGCATTTCCACTTCCATGTAAGCTCATTACACTGAGACCACTGAAAACAGAACTGTCCCCCTAGACTGCAGACTAGGACTCTCTTTACCACACAGCACTACTCAAAGATGAAGGCATCCAACTCTGGTAAGATTATCAAGGAATAAACCTTATTCCACAATCTACTCTAAGCAACATGAACCACAGCATTTAGTATCCTTTCAAAAAGTATGGTCATACAGTAGAAGACAGTACTTTGAAAAACTGTCTAAACTCACGTGGATGAAGAATGATGGCCCAAATACTGTGAGAAAATAGCTGATTCCCCAACAGCATGTCACTTGGGATATGATCAGCAGGTTTGCTCATTGCTTTCCACATCCATCCCAGGAAAGAGTATGGGCCATCTGGGGTGACACTCACCCCAGCCCTCCTCACACAGCCAAGTAAGAGTATGGGAGGCACCAAGTTACAACTGGCTTTTAACAAGGACTTCACTGAAGACAGAGGCCCCATGCCAAACTTTCTTACCAAGAAAGGTGCTATACTTGATAAATGATTACGTTCAGAACACTTTGAAATTGGAGTGGTGGATTTCATGTACTTCATAGTTACGATTTAAAGTGATCCTCATCATCATAGGGTCTGAGTCATGCCAGGCAGGGATAGGAAGGTGGCTATTGAATCTATTGCTACGGCAGTCAAAAGGTCTAACTATCTCTGGTACAAACCACATACAGGCTGCAGCTGCCATAAGAAGCCAAATTAGTTCGTTCAACAGCACGTTGTTGCCTTATGTAAAGCTATAAAGGATGGAAAACTATTGCCTGCCTGAAGTCTCCCATCGCCTCTTCCACAACCTACTTACTGTGGTCTGCACAAAAGAACTTCTCAGTCTTAATAGCTGTAAATGAAGTAAAACCATAACTGATATCAAACTGACATCTTCAACAACTTCACTGTATTTTTACAGGGAATGGCTTCACTTTGGTGTTTAAAAATTACCTGTGACTGAAAAGGTCACCGTTTCCAGAGGAACTATTAGTTTTCAGAGCCAAATTAACCTTTAGCCTAATGAAGCTGAATCCAGTGATGCTGCTCTTTGGTGAGCCAAATTATTCCAAAAATTCATCTGTCTGTAACAAGCACTGACTAATGCCCTGTGACTACAAAACACAAGCTAACTTGAGGCAGATGTCACTTTCAGATTTAATCTAGTTGAGGCCAATTCAGACTAGAAAATTCAGATCAATGCATGGCATGTATAGGCTCAGAGTGCTGGTATGCTCAGCCCTTTCTACAGTTTCAGCTTGGTATAACACACAAACACACACTCTGGAGTTTTTATCCATTGAAATTATAAAGAGCATTACTCCCTGCACTTATTACTTGATTGGTCGAATTTCTATAAGCATATGAAAAAAAAAGTTTTAAAAATGCTCCAGATTTAAATAAAATTAATCAAAATGGTTTGGGGATTTTTAACCAGGATATACAACTGTTTGTGCAGTTAGTATTGCTCCCGTATTTGTCGTAGAGTAATAAATTACAAGGTTCTTTCCTTGCCTTTGCAATCCATTTTCTTATTTTATCTCTTGATTTTTATTCTCTCTCCCACATGTTCCTCCCTTAATTACAACTTCAGACATTAGAGGAAAAAATTGTCACAATGAATCAGATGGTTAGTCCATGAGGTGCAATATTCTATTTAATACTGATGTCAGACTAGCAAATCACTTGGAAACAACACTATGTTACAAGTCAGCTGAAGAGAAATTCATGTAAGTTTTCTGAATAGCCAGTTCCTTTAGCTGATTCCATAGTGGATTTAACCAATGTAAACCAAAGGAAAGACAAAAAGACTGCCTGCAACAGTTGCCACACATGGGTTTTGAACAGGTGGCATTTCTCTCTGGTGGCAGCACCAGATACCTACAGAAAAGGCACAGCAATTGGGTCTGCAGAACATGTTTATACACAAAAATCAACTTTCTACCAAGGCAAGATACTTCCCCTACAGTATACTATTCTGTATGCTCAGGAAGAGACTAGAAGAATGTATTAAGTTTATGCATTCGTCCTAGCAGAAAGTGTTAATCCCTTGAGAATCACATTTGCACTATCTTTTCAACTATCTGCTTTTCAAGCAACAAATTCTCCTAACACTTCAAGGGCAGTGAGAAGGTAAGCAAGCAACAGAGTTCAGGTAACCTAAAGGTCAGCAAGGTCTGCCTGAAGTCACAGGTAGTACCAGGTTCAGTTTAATCTTGGGCTGAAAAGGATTCCCAATTTCAAGTTTACAGTTTTGAGCCTTTCAGTAACTCTGGCCAGAAACTTCAGTTTAAAACTATTTCAGTGTTATCCAGTGTCAATAGCTTCCCCAAAACAATCACGCAGCTAGAGTTTTAATTTCAGATTGGTCCAAGATGTGTTTCATGAAGGAGTAAGTGTAAGTAAGGGCAGTGTAGAACTACAGCCTGTATAATTAGCTCTACAGTAACTCTCTCTTTGGTTTACAAGAAGCCAGAAACTGGGTATTCCATATGTTTTCTTGAAAGGTAAGTGAGCATGTGAGAAACTTGAAGCAATTAAGACATAAGAGAACAAAGACATGGATAAGAATTTCTACAGAGATGCAGTTAAGACAAATATTGAGTCTTCCAGTTCATGATTCAGCAACCTTTTCTAAATATCCTCTTGTATATTTAGTGTGATCTCTTGAAAAAGGTTTTAGATAAACTAGGCCTTAGCATAGCAGCAGGGTGCGCACCTCCAATCAGTAAGATGCTTCCACTCACCTCCGCAAGAGCAAAATTAATTTTGAATAAGCCTTCTTGTTTATCATACAGATAAATACTGTTTACTTATTTAGAAGTCTCTTCTCTCCTTCCTGCCTAGGCAGGTACTCAGTAATTGCTGCACTCCTTTAATACAGTTGGAATATTTGAAGCATGAACCAGAAGATACTATTGCACATAGTGTTTTGTTAGGTATTTTACGATAGATTATACTCATTCAACCTGTGATTACTGTTTGCATTTATTGTGTTCCAAGGAAGGATTACAAAACAATTACCAGTCCTACAGACCTGCTAGAAGGCTTAATTGCAGATTTGCTGTATCTGTACCACAAATTAAAAAGCAGAAAGTTACATTCTTTAGGCAAAATTAAATTTTGCCCACACATACATACAGAAGGTTTTTTTCTAGTTGCTGGATTTCTTCATACTTTATTATACAGTCCTTATATATAAAAAGCTCTATTTCTATACTCTACACGATGCTTCAGGGATTGGAAAAAAAGAAATAAATGCAGCTGCACAAAAGCTTAAAATTATTCACAGTAGTAATAGTCATTGGTAGTAGTACCTCTACTGGTACTGTACTGTCTTTTTTCACTTATTGGTAGACTTGAGATCAAAGTCCATCCAGGTATTTCTGCTAAGTTTTCTAAGGGTTGCAAAGAATTATTTGGCTACATGGTGTCCAATTAAACAAAGAAGTAAAAATGCTTGTTATCATATGAAAAACTTACAGGTCATGGCAGGATTGAGTTTGAAGAAAAGGATGAGAGCAGAAATATATTATTAAAAAAAAAAAAAACCACAACACCCCCCCCCCCAAAACCCCACACCTTTTCTCCAGTAGCCAACAATGTGTCTTTTACATCTCAGTAAGATTCAAGCATTGTCAGTTTTCATCCTTCTGAAGGTTGGTGCTATTTATTCAGCACTTCAAAGGGATTTGACTTCACTTCAGCCTCAAACTGTGTCTCCTCTCATATAATTGGAAGAAAACTGCTTCGGATTTGCAAGAGATTTCAAGCTTTTTCTCCCTAGTATAGACATCTTTCTGAAACACCTATGTCATATGAAAAGTATGGAAATGACCAAGCTAGACGGATAGGAACCCATATGACTCATTTGAAGGGAGCTCTTCAGCAAAGCCTTTGTAACACTGTCATTTTTCCTGCATCAACCAATCCAGCTCTAAAGCCACGCTCCAAGGGAATGACACTGAGTCATTTCTAGTGACTACACACGAGCAACACTGAAACCAATTCTTCATGACAAACTGTGTACAAAGTAGATATGTACCAGAAGGGAATTCTGATAGCTTAGTGTTGTACACATACATTCTAAGAGCAAGCGGCATATGCAGCAAGGCCATGAGGAATCAGGCTTGCAAGCTGTATTGGGTAGAAGCCATCCTGTAACACAGGCATAACTGATGCTGTCAGTGGAGACCAGCCTACACCTCTCCCCATCTGCAAGAACTTACAGTTAAGTTTGATGGGACAGCTTGCATAATCAAGTGCTCACATGTGTAGGAAACGGATGTACATCTGTGAGTGCTAAGTGCAAACTAGCACTAAGGAATTAAAAATAAATTTCATATCCAACCAGGGCACAGACATCATGCTTGATTTGGGGGAAGACTTAGAGGTATCAAGTGCCTCCATAAGCCAGAGATGACCATAGCAATGTGGATTCTTCACACCCCAGAACTTCCTCAGAATTTTTCCACCATGGTCCAGAGCAGTTAGCTTATTTCAGTGTCTCGAAGTTCTGCCCTGGACTGTGGGATAATTTTTTCCATTTAAGAAAGCAGCTGGCTACTAGCGATCAGTTTGCTACCTCACAATTTAAAGCCAAATGTGTCATTATACAAGCTACAAATAAGCACAGGTTTTGTGCAGAAAGAACTTTATTACAGCAGTGTAGCTATGCTGAGACAGGAAGTGATGTGATTAACAACTAGTAAGTATCTGACAACTCAATAACTTGTTTTTGCCTTAGAATAACCTACGGCACCTTCCAAATTTCTGTACTTAGTATCTATCTATTGTTGTTAATTCTCTCACAACAGAGGGGCAAATTGTTTCCAAACATGAGGAACAGCCAGTATGTATGCACCAAACATCTGCAGTCTACGAAATGAAAAACTTTTTTCCCTGACATATCTAGTCACTGTTCTAATTGCTGACAAAATCCCTGCTCAAAATTCTGTAAGGTGGTGCAAATTATGACAACAAATCCATTTCCAGTTATTTCCAAAGGGTATTTTTCAACAGGGTGTTAACAGGAACTACACATGCGAAGATAATTAATTTCTTTTTCTGTATGTGATTTCCTTTTGAAGGGAGGGAGATAGTCACAATGGACTTGGAATCTGCCAAGGGAAGAATGAAAGTGGCCTTTATGTTACAGCCCCACAGAGACAGCAGTCCAACAAGAGGGATAAAGATCATTGGTCTAATCTCACAAAATCCCTCAGCCTCAATTCATGAAACACACACTTATGACTAAGAATGGGGGTTATGCAGTTAACACAGGAAGGTGTTACTCTTCTCCGATACAGGCAGTATTTATAGGAGGGACACTGCACAAAACCTCAGAGCAGCTTTGAGACCAAGGTAGATTCAAGCCAAGTGGGGAGCTCTCTCCCCTCAGTCCATATGTTATGCACAGTCGCATAATCAGTGTTACTTTTCTGTAAAATATCTCATATGGAAATCCAAAATGAGCAGACATTACAGACATGAACCAGGTATTTCAGTGGCAATTCTCCCACGAAATCATCAGCTGCATTGCCAGCAGTACTAAAGGCAATGAAAACACTACAGAAATTACAAAAGAAGCAGCTGATCTGTAACACAGATAAGCATTATTCTTTGTTAGTAGCAAAGATGAGAAAATTGCAAAGAAAAAGGAGTTCAAGGCTAGGAAACTAATTTCTCCAGCTGCTATATCAGCCAGCAAGATCAGAAAGGCTTCAACCACAGTTGATAATAGCTCCTTTCCTCTTGACATTCCTTGGAAACCACAAGTAAATGGCCAACTGTGGGAGGAAAAAAAATCCCCTATATTGTACTTTATTTCCTATATTATTGAGCTAGAGAGTGTCTTATGAGCAAGGAATTTGTACCTTAATAGAATCAGTCCAAGTTTATCAAGAGAATACTGAGAGTTATATTTCTTATAAATTTGCTTATGATGGCAAACTGTTTCCTTTCTTTCCCTGTTACTGGGTTAAAGAGAACACAGGAACTGTCTTTCAAAAATACATCTTGATTTTTGAGAAGTATGTGCGGATGACCATAACCAGGAAGGGCTTTGGGAAAGACATTTTAAATAGAAGAAATCCCTAAGACACTCCAGTAGTTTCTCTCAGTTAAGCTCAGGTCTTGGGCTTCTGTAGATTCCATTTTTTTATTGCCCATACCGCAAACAAGAACTTCAAGAGTTTCAGCTGGCACCAAGAAGGTACAGCACGTGCTACTGCTACCCGACACAAATATTACCATGGTGGATGAAGTTTTTTTTACCTTAATTTCAAGCAAAAAGTATGTGATTCAAGTTTAAGAATAAACAGGGCAAATATGGCACTATTGACTTCACCAAAACTTTTGCACCAACATTGAGATCAAACAGCTCCCACAAAGGGAACAAACCAATAAATAGTCAAGGAAAAACTGATTTAATTTACCAAAGGGTCAAGTGACACTAGCAGCTCAAGGATACCCGAATGTACAGTTACAGTACATACATCTTCAGCGAGAAATTGCCCATTCCAATTTTCTCTGCTCCCATTTATTTTGCAAAGGTTCAGTACAGCTTTGGGAGCTTTTTAATAGGGAAAAGAAAGGGAGGTTGCAATATATTTTTTTTCAGGCTTAAGTACAAAATTGATGTAACATGGCTGAGCTTGAACATATCCTCAGTTCCTTCAGTAGGAAAGCACAGTTGCACCCAGTTGCTAAGGCAAGACAGGAGGTCATCATTTCTTACCCAGAAAACAGCCTGAGCAACAATCAGCAAACTAGCAGTCAAATGTCTCTCTGCTTTAAGCCTCCACTGTCTGCCAGACTCCAAACTGTTTCTCCAACTTGCTGTCTCTAAAATCACTTGCTACAGACTTTAAGCAAGTTTGAGCTCCCAGCTGGGAGCACTATGGTCTAATGTTGTCTGCTCTATTTCAGTCCAGGTTGCCTTTTCAGGTCCTTTATCACAAATATCCCAGTGCACAGATCTTTGCTGGGATCTGAGCTTTCTGGTTTATTCCATAGCTTAAAAAGTCATGTTCACCCCTTTCCTCCCCTATCCCACTGCTGTCTGACTTGGCAATCATTTCCCCCACACCTGCATTTCCTCTAGCATTTAGTGTCTTGGCTCAGTACTTAGAAGCTGCTCTGACCTGCAGCCCACACATGCAGGTTCTGCTGCCAAGGGCCTGGCTAGCCTCATTATCCCACTCTGCAGATGTCAACAGCCACTCGTGAAGACTGGACCTCCAACTTTCTTTTACTAGAAAGGGCACGACCAAGGTCTGGTCTACTCCATGAAGAGTAGGTGTTCAAGGAAGCCAACAGAAATTGCTGTAGAAGATACACCATATATATTCTTACAAGTCCTACAGGAATTACATTAATCCCAGCCTTCAACTTAAGTCTGTGTATTTTTTGATGAAAGGAGATTTTTAACTTGACTGGATTCAACTATGAAATATATGGCCTTGCTAGAAAGGAACATTAGCTCATTTATCCTGACCATGATGTTGACCAAATTGTCAATCCGGACATGGATCTAGATAGACTGGACATCCTTCCCATTTTGCAAAGCCAGTTAGGACTCCTGCATTTGTCTGTTCATGTTAAGAGAGTCTCTATGTTCTTTTTATCTTCTTTGAAAGAATTGAGAGCTTAAAATTCACCCTAAGCTAAGCATTTTACTTACATGACTAGATAGTTGCCACCTTGTCATCTTGGATCTTAGTGTTTGGAACTAGAAAAGACACTTCTAGTTAGTTTGCCAGACAAATTAAAGTTAATAGCAGCAGTCAAGCCATGCTAAATCCTACTCCTGTGGGAAGAACCAGGATTTAGCTGGGACTGCTCACTGAAGTAGCAAACGTTGGGTTCTGACTTGCAGAACTGTGCCGCATCTGTGGAGGGGGATTTCCTGTCTGGGGTAGCTAGGGAGAGTGGTAACAAGTCAGATTTATGAATTTCAACAGACAGGTTTTGATACTCACTAGTAGAAATACAGAAGGGCAGAACTATGATAGTACTCAGTACCCTTTACAGGAACTTCTTTTCTTACTACCACTCACACACTGCTCCCTGTTGGCTTCCAGCATATTGCATATTGTTTTGCCATTCCCATGCCTATTCACAAAGTGCTCAACTTTTTTTTTTTTTTCTTCAAATCCTCAGAAACTTCCCTGCAACTTGCCTGCCAAGAAGTAATACGGAAGCAAAGGAGTGTTCTACCTCCAAGGTTTGAAACACTTTTCCTTGATTTGTGTATTTTTTGAAGAATAGACAGCAAGTAGCTCTGTTGCCACTGTATGAGTCACAAATTGCCTCCCCAGGCACAGGCCTCAGTGTTGTCAGGCCTGGGGTCAAAAGTGGATCTTAGGCAAGTTGACACTGATGCGCTTTTATTTCTGTGGTAATAACAGAGCGGCAATTTGATCTCACCCAAGATGGCTATTCATTTTCTAAGTGTTTTACAAACATTAACAGCTTGCAGTTAGCAATGATCTAAACTGATAGACAAAATGGACCACTATTACCATTTCAGGGAGGCAGTGGAAACAAAGGGAGAAGGTAGATAAGAGTGATCTACACAAAATCACAGCAGCAGCTGAACTCAGACCCAACTTGAAAACCTCATGTTGCCTTTCTCTAAAGGTCAACAAATATGCAAGTTAGATCTCATGCCATCACACGGACTCACCAGTGTGATTCAGGGAGTAGCATAGCCAAGCTTTTATGAACCCATACTCCATTTAACCAGACACTGGCTGCATTACCACATGAATACAGTCAGCCTTGTTACAGACACATGCTGTCGCAGACCAAGTGAACTTGGGCACCTCTGTACTGTGTTCCCTAGGCTTCCATTCAGGAATTACTACAAGCCAAGCTGAATATTTCTTTACCTGCAGTGTCAGCAAGTCCCAGGGTCTTACTCCTCCTTGACTTCTTATTTTCCAGAGGAGAAAACAGAAAGCATTTGAAACCAATAAATTTAAATGTTACATATGATTTTCTGCATAGCAGTCACTATAACGTGCATATTTATGAATTTTGCTTATACCACTCCTGGCAGGTAGGCAATTTTCAGCTTACAGAACACAAGCAGAGAGTTCTTAACAGCCCTTACTCCTCCCATCTTAAACACAGTATCTTCCTTACTAGTCATTCTCTTTGTTAATTAGTTATCAGTGATTTGCTGCTCCCCCCCACCCAACAGTGAGCATAGAGGAAGTGATAAAAGTTGTTTCCTAAACCTCTCTCTCCAAGAAGGTACATTCACATCCATTAAAATTAAGCAAATACACTAACATTAAAAGGGACCCCATTGTTTAAGCTTGCAGGCACCCTTTAATGCCCACAGCCTCCAGTGGCTTAATTCCCCATAGAAAACACTCAAGATCTCAAAGGTTATCAGCCTCATTACAACAGCAATAAAACAAAATAAAAAAAATACTCAACAGTCTGGACACCTAACAGGACAGAACCATTTAAAAGAAAAAGAATGACATCTTCATAGAACTTGGTATGATCAGATGAAACCAACCAAAAGAACTCATGAACAGTTCTCAGAAATTGCAGTGCATGCACTCTTAAAAATAACAAGCCCCAATAACAAAGAGAGGAAATTATAAGCTATAAACAAATTACTTTTAATTAGCCCAGGCAGAGCAGCATGTCAACCCCACTATTTCACTTACCCCATTCCTGAGACAGCTCAAGTGGCAAGCACGTTGTATTACATGAACACAGTCCATGTGCTGCTAAGTAACTCTCTCTGGCACCCAGCATAGCTGTAGCAAGCAGGGCAACAGACTTGGACTCAGGTACCCAACATCATCTTGTATTCAGCTGTACATTGATATACAGCTGAACACATGGATCTGGACAAATACAAGTGACCTGCAGCTACTTCCTCCTCTATCATTTTTATGGTGCCCACAAATTATACCCCACAGCAATTGTATAATTTCCAGCACTTTTTGCAATAATTCAGAAAAATACTCTATAAAGACTTTGTTACAGGATTCCCTTAGAAGCACTCCGTGCTGCAGCTACCACTACAGTGTACTTTCTCCTGGAGAAACCTGCCACTGCAGTCCCTCTGCCTCACGCATCCCTTGGTTTTTCCACATGCTGGGTTGGAGCACAGCTCTCTGGCCAGCATTCTCAGCACTTCGCTTTAGAAACAGCAGCAGCACCCAGTGCAGGTTCAGAAAAGCAGAAAAACACAACGCAGCTCCATACCACCCACAGTGGTAGAAGCTCCTCGGCTTCCCTAGCTCACCCTTCCCTGCAACACCACCCCACTTACCTCCTCCTCAGCTCAAATCTACACAGAAGTCCAAAACAATTCAACCTCCTCTCCAAGGTTTCCTAGTGTGATGCAGGCTCCAGTCACTCCCTTTTTAAAGCCAGGCATTTTGTTTCCTCAAAAACCTTCAGGTAGCAAAGTCTCTCTTTGACTCAAGTTTAATCCCAGCAGAAGTATGACTGGCAGTAAGATGCCAGTAAGGCCCAGGAGGAACCATCTGTTCTGTTACAAACACCCTTAAGAGTGCTTCTTTAATCCATTTATGGTGCATCTTCATCAGTTTTATAAAGTTTTTAAAACAGGTTGTTTCCTGGCCCTGCAAAAGCCTCACTCAGCCCTGTTAGCCACCTGAACCCATCTGAGACAAGTTGTAAAGTTAATTACAGCTAATGGTTTCATGCACAGCACCTGGGCTGGGGCACTTACCATCCACACCAATGGGAGCCTCTTTTGTCAATGTATTGTCCACATTTGCAACACATACTACAGTATATATATGTATTTAATTACCTCACCTCACTGATATATTCCAACTTGGTAAGTCTCTCATGTGCCCCAGCCCATATCTTTCCCATACTATAGGGGATCTTCTATGCTACTTTCTTCATAGCACGTGCTCCAAATCCATGTGGGGTTACCAGAAATCAGAGGGTAGGCATGACAGGCTATAGTCACCCACCTATTCTACTTGCCCTTTTCCAGTCTAGATAAAACATCAACAGCTTTCCTATTTTTCTTTTCCCAAGACATCATCCATTCCCCACATTACCCAACCCTGCTTTCTCTGGATACCTGCCCCCAAATCCTCCAGGTGACTCCTCCATAAGAACTACTTCCATCCTCTCAGCAACAGCACTGCCAACCCCAAGCCTTTGCTTCTCCTCATTATTTAGTTTCTCACCAGTTGCTCCAAGATCCACCCTCTGGCAGCCTCCAGTTTTCAGTAAAGAGTTGCAACTCCTCCTTAATTCCCCCCCAAGAGAAACAGTAGGTGCTGTGCCATTCCCTTCCCATATTGACATTACATCTTCTTCCCATCCTTGTACCCACTTCTGGGGACTTCACCTTTCAGACTCTGGCTTGAGCCTGTTATTGCTGGGTGCTACATTATGACTCCTGTTTACACAGTGATCAGTTAGACTTCAGATGATTAGCTGAGCAGACCTCTCTCCTTTGCTCTTAGTGAGTACGGAACAGTGCCCAGAGGAGCTAGTGCCTTCTGTATGCTCCCATACTTGGCTGAGTTTCTTAAAGAAATTGATTGTTGTTATTTAAAGTATAAAACTACAACATTTCTTAGCCTCAAAAAGGAAGTCACTGTTCACTGTGCAAGGGGAAAGCTCTATTGGAATCATCTTTCACTTCACAAGCCACAAATCACAATGTGTCCATAACATTAATTACAGCATTTAGTGCAGAATTAAATTTACGTAAATAAAAGTAATTATTATAATTACTGCTACTGTGGTGCAATTATATTACTAATTGTGCCCTCTCAAATTATGATCACCCTGACTTGCATTTCTGGTATCAGCTATGTCTTTATATACTTCCCCGCCCCCAAAGGGAAAAAGAACAAGTTCCTCCCTCACACACCACATTTCATCACCTACCAGCAATCTAACCACACTATCCTGTTCTGACCTGCTAGTACAGATTTACTAATCTTGTTAGGTTTAGTTGTTCAGGAGACAAATAGAGTACATACAGCTGGGAGAAAAGCAAGATTTGTGGCTCATGGAGTGCCTTCTATTATGTAGTTATGGATTAAATTTCCTACCAGTACCAGTATTTTCAAGTTTCTCATAAAAACTGGGACGCAGTTTTACTTTGAAGACCCAAAAGGATAATGTTTCTGAAACAGAGCACATTCCCCAAACTCTCTAGGCTGGGAACTTTGCAGGTATTTCACACCTACACAGGACAAGTAATTACTAGTCAAATGTGGTTACAGCTCCAATTGCTGCTCTATAGCTATGTCGGTACCTATGTTTGTGTTTAAATCACAAGGCAAGTATGCTCTGGAGAGTAAACCACAGTCCCAAGTACACCAGTTGCCTAAAGCAAACAGTTACAGATCTACCCTTGCAAGCCACTTTCCTTCCAGTGGAAATTAGAGTGGACACAGAGAAGATAAGAAGTGGAGGAAGGATGTTACTTAACTGCGTCACATCTCAATACGGCATCAAGATGTACCTGGACACCCATCCAGTTATCAGCTGAGAAGTACCCTTAAATTGACTGGTGAGATCTGCCTTATACATAGACTGACACCTCTCTGTTGTGTTTTACTCTACAAGCTTTCTCCTCAGCATGGTTAAGTAGACTAGGAAATAGGACTTTAGCGAAGAAGTGAGGCTGCAACCCTGCAAGTGATTAAAAAGTCTTCAAGAACTGATGGCTTATAAGGTGGTGTAGAGAGTACATTGAACCAGTATTACACTATGGTGCTGGAAGTCCCAAAGTTTATCATTTTTCAGATAAGGTGCAAAATGCAGGTTCTGCTTGCTATGACCATTGTTAGCCTTTCAAAAGTTAGGAGCTTTACTCTCAGTGAACAAGGAAAAGTTCCTCATGTCATCCTTTTTCACTGTTTTGTAGAACTGTTTCATACTATCTTGTAGCTGCATTTTATACATTCTACTCTGAAAAGAAGAAAAAAAAGATAAATATGCTAAACTGAAGAGGAGGACGTTGGTCTATAGGCAGCTTTTATCTCAAATATGTTAGAATACAGTTATGACAGAACAAGTTTGTAGTGTAATAAGTTCCAGTACTATATACATTTAAGACAGAAAATCCTGTGCCTGATACTTACCATGCAAATATATAATACTATCACTTCACGGAGATATACTGTCACTATGTCACAAAGAGATACTGTCATTTCATGACATAGCACACTTTTCTTATTAGGGTTGACCGCCTTATCAATATGTCTGTCCTTCTTCCTGCATACACTATTTATGAACACATACTGCTCTATTTATCTGAGCTAGTATAGATCTCTCTCAACACAACCCCTCATTGTGCAGCACAGACATACCCATTTAACATGTCAAGCAAGAAGTTATACACAGTGCAGGTCCAACAGTAGCACATTGGTTTCTAAGTTCACAAAACAATCTTGGCAGAAGACATCTTCAAAGACATACATTTTCAAGTATGAAATACAGTGAGTATGGTCATATCTAGAAATCAGCTCTATGCTTCTTGCACACCCAAAGCTCTCCCTGAAGTAAAGAAGAAATTTGTTACAAGTACTTTGGTGAACAAGACCCTTTGTTGTTACCAATGAAAGTCATTCATTTGAGCTGCTAAGTGATTTTTCATTATGGTAAGAAAAGCAACCATAGATTTAGCTATGACTGGAAGAGCAATAAAAAAGCAAAAAGGAAGAAATAATTTTTATGGACTGATTTTCTTAAAAACAAAAAAGGTCAGGGAACATTATATACCTCATCTAATTACTTACCAATTCAGCAGAAGCTGTAACTTTGATTTCACTAATATACCAATGAGGTGAAAAATTATAAAATCTCTAATGAATGGAGGACAATTTTTCTGTTGGCACAGAGAACCATGCTTTTTAATACAAGAACATTAATCACGACAGAATCATTTTTTTGCACTTGGGTCTGCTGTTTGTAAAAGGAAATTTCAAACAAATCACACAATAACTTAATTCTAATGAACACTTACCTATTGCAAATCACTACCAACATTTTTACAACCAAAAGGGGATCTGTATTATCTTACTAATAGCTTGCTAAAATGGTCAAAAGTCCTGTAGACTACAAGAAGTATATAGAAAATTAGAGAAGAAGAGAGGCACTAAAAGTTCTGTGATAACTTTACAAGATCTAATTAATTTCAGTATACGAAAACCTGAGAAATAATTTCAAAACCTTCTCAGCATCACACACAAGTATGATTCTCTCAAAGATGAAAAAAAATTTTAAAAGTTCTCATTACAATTAAGTCAGCTTAGTGCAAATCATTGCAAGGACAAAAAATACACAAATCAGTGACATAGCAATAATTTTTTTGTCTTACAGAAACAATTTGGAAATTGTTTACCTTTCTCTAGACATTATTTTGTTGTTGTATTTACTGTGAGACAAAAATTCCATTAGCTTTCACCCATGAATTGGAGAAGTGGATTTTAGTGCAGTTTCTGTATCCTGTAGGCCAATGACATCAAAGCCATTTGGTATTCTCTAACTAACTAAATACGCTTGACTCATATCATCTCGTCTTATGTTTCTTCTGATGAGATTGGTTTTCTCACTCGTTAGCAGTAGGGGAATGCTACTGTGCATGTTTTCTTCTCAAGAACCAGCCTAAATAGAGATGACTGCTGGTGTCTCTTCAATTGACTAAGGCTAGGTGGATATAAATAAATTTTCTTCTTGTCTTTGATTGTCTATACCACTACTGTTCTACATAATAAAAATATCTGGTATAATAACTAAATGCTTTTATTGAACAGGATTACTAGTTATTATTATTTTCTTTTTAATAACTCAGGCATTGCAAAGACCAAATCCACAAAACACCATGTGGCTAATTTCAGCAACTTCATAGGTCCAACTATATTTTCTTAGCCAACAAAACCATTATGGGCTCCTCCTCAACACTTGCTAAGATGGTAACACAGTAATTCAGAATGGGATATACATAGCTGCCATTAGGAGATATTGGCTGTGAATGATGAGGTAAAGCCATGACAAAACAGATAGCAGAATGGAGGTGATCAGATTTTGAAGTTTCTGAGAAGCAGTATGTTTTTGATCTCAGGCAAAAGCCTTCCATAAATGTTATATTTTTCCATGTATGCAAGGTCTGGATTTTATTGCCGGAGAATAGCATCTTTTTCTCCTTTAAACTAAACCACATTTATGCATGTGTTGCTCCCAGTGTCATTAACAACTGTACATACACAAAAGCTACAGAAAACAATGGACAGGTTGTAACCAATATTTTTTAAGAGAGGGCAATAAACAATCAAGGAGAGTTTCTGATGATACTAGCTGTTGTGATGTCATCAATCTTCTCAAATGGTCTAAAAGATAGCTAACAAATATAGACAGAAGGCTCATATTCTACTCCTAACTCTGTTTCTTGCCACCTTCTGGATAGCTATTTCATGTTTTTTACTTACTTTCCTTATCTGTATGCTATGCTATTTACACAGACCCCCTTTTATGAGACAATTTGGGATCTAGATCTGAAATGAGTACATGAGAACTAAACAGTTCAATCTGAAGTCAACACAGTAACTTAATATGCATTGGATTTTATAGTGACAATCACAAAAGAAATGTTTTATATTCAAAACTCATAGAAGAATCCAATTAAGCACGGGAACAAAGGCAGTACATCATAGTGAAGGTAGGCTGTTTTTTCAACATTAAGTAAAAATACTGACATTTTTTTCCTCTAACACAATCTAAGATTGCAAGTTAAAAGACCGAGCAAGACAGCTAGTAATCAGTAGGAAATTAACAACTATCCATGGAGGTAGTCAAGATAAAGAAAACCAGTACTGAATTGGAATTAAACAGGGTGAAATACCTGAAATGCTTTGCTCACCTGTGTAAGACTTTCAGATACAAAAGGCCTGTTTGTGGTTCAGAGAAACAAAATAAGAATTAAAAGTTCAGAGAAAATGTTTTCCAAATTCTTTGATCTGGAGTTTGGTCTAAAGAAGCACTTCTCCACAAGTTTTACTAAACAGCTTTGGTGAGAAAACAAGCATTTTTCTAACAAATCAATTCTACTTTATATTCTTTCCTTGCATGTGTCCTGTATAAAGAATTATTTCTTGGAGCACCTTAATCAGCACAGTGCTCCTGATGTGTTTTTAGGGACATTCTCCTTATTTTCTTCTACAGAACAGAGACATCCAAAAAAGCTCCCTCCCAAAACATGCTGACCCACCAGTATCCTTAATTTCTAATGGAAGAGGAAAGAGCAAGTGGAATATTGCACCATGGAGCCTGACATGTCACTATTACAGATGCTATTAGTCATCTGCATCAACGATTCTCCCAAAGTCTTTTGTCACATACAAAGACTGCAAATGACACACTCAGAAGACAGAACAGCTTTTTGAGTGTGGTACAGACATCCAGGGCCCTCTTTGGATACTGTAGTTGCCTATACACTGCTTTTCTGATTTAGTCTTCTATCTTGAAGAAGGTAACAATCCTTACTTGAAGTTGTTTGTCCTTAAGAGTCAGGAACTGTCATCTCTCTAATCTATGAATCTTTCATAGTGCTTTCATTCAGAGCAGCATTTAATAGCTATATTATTGAGAATTACATTATCTCCTAAATTTACATGCTATCCATAAATTCAAACTACGTCTTCCCTGAAGTTCACTTCCTATGCCATTCAATATCTCCTATTTTTACCCCAAACCTTAAATGCTGTAGCACTGAATTTTAAAATGGAAGAAGATGGAGAAATTGTGGAGGGTTTTTTAAATTAGAATAAGGCGTTATGATCATAATAGGGACTACAAAACATGTAAATACATTATCTTCTTCAAAAACACTGTAACAAGTAAAAAATAAATAAATAAATAAATAAAAGAATGTATTGGGTACAAAAGAAATGTCATAGGGATTAAGACCTGAAAATACAACGTAACCTTATCTTTGACAGGTGCATTATACCTACTGCTAGCAGACTTACAGCTTTCTGTCTTGTTTTCATTTTAGCAACCTTTGTCAGCTTGCCACACCTGTACATTTTGAATTAAACTGCAAGATAGGGAGAGGAGTTTCTTTTCAAATCTTAGAGAGATAACTTGTGCATCAAGTATTTTAAGAGCTGATAAGGCAACTACAGCATTCCTGGAAACTTCAGGATATTATAGTAAAATAAAAGTCAAGAGCTACAGTATGCATTTGGTGCATATGCATACATAAAATGGTTTGCTGGCACCTACCAATCTATACCAAGTAACCGCCTGCAGAAGGATAATCCAGGTTAGTGCTCTTTTCCATATGTATTTCTCATTTCTGAAATAAAACATGCACTTCTAGAGACAATATTCTCTATCTTCTTTTTCTTTAGTCAAACTTCCATTGAGGAATTCTGAACAATTTTGATCCTTTTGGAAATAGCCTCACAGTATCTGTGCTTTCTTGCACCTGTCACATAGGCTGGAAGCTCAAACACCTGAAGCTGTTGCAGCATACTCAAGGAATCAACTACAGCTGACTAGCTCCCATAACTGTAGAGAGGAGAGTGGGACTCTGTGTCTCTTGTTATATGTTGTGGTTCTTACAGGTTGCCCAGAGTGGTTGTGGATGCCCCCTCCCTGGAAGTGTTCCAGGCCAGGTTGGATGGGACTTTGAGCAACCTGGTCTGGTGGAAGGTGTCCCTGCCCATGGCAGGGGGGTTGGAACTAGATGATCTTTAAGGTCCCTTCCAACCCAAAACATTCTATGATTCTATGAAATCTCTTCACCTGCGTACAGGTAAAACCAGTGGTTTCTTAAAAAACTACAGATTGCAATACAGAAATTAGCACACACAATTGATTCTGTATGTATATCAAATAGGAGGTGTTTCCACTGCTATCATTAGCATAACTGAATGTAATTTATGCATGTTCAAATCATCCTTAAACTATGTAGATCGGGTTTTGTAGCTCTTTTAACTAAGGCAATGCAAAGCTTCAGGCAGGCTGCAAAACTTGGAGCAGCAGGGCCAATACTTCAACATATAGAAGACTCACTTGTCTCAGTTTTTCCTCCTTAGGGAGATAACAAAAATCAAGTCTCCCTTTCAAATGTTTGGATTTAAAGGTGAAAAGTACCACGCAGGTGTATTATTATAGTAATCTGATGAACTAGGAATGGTCAAATGATTTTAAAAAGTCAATGAACTTTCATAGTTACTATAATACATTCTTGTCATACACAAGAGTAGCATTTACAAACAGCTTATATCCAAGGAATCAACAAAAGAAAGAATTAAAGGAAGGAACATGGAGTGCGTGGACTCTTCTTCACAGAAACTATGAAGGCATAAACTGACTAATAAATGCTTTTTCCATACAGCAAATATCATAGACTACTTGTCGTGGTTTAACCCCAGCCAGCAACTAAACACCACGCAGCCGCTCACTCACTCCCCCCCACCCAGTGGGATGGGGGAGAAAATCAGGAAAAGAAGCAAAACCCGTGGGTTGAGATAAGAACGGTTTAATAGAACAGAAAAGAAGAAACTAATAATGATAATGATAACACTAATAAAATGACAACAGCAATAATGAAAGGATTGGAATGTACAAATGATGCGCAGTGCAATTGCTCACCACCCGCCGACCGACACCCAGCCAGTCCCCCCGAGCAGCGATATCTCTGCCCCCACTTCCCCGTTCCTATACTAGATGGGACGTCACATGGTATGGAATACCCCTTTGGCCAGTTTGGGTCAGCTGCCCTGGCTGTGTCCTGTGCCAACTTCTTGTGCCCCTCCAGCTTTCTCGCTGGCTGGGCATGAAAAACTGAAAAATCCTTGACATTAGTCTAAACACTACTGAGCAACAACTGAAGACATCAGTGTTATCAACATTCTTCACATACTGAACTCAAAACATAGCACTGTACCAGCTACTAGGAAGACAGTTAACTCTATCCCAGCTGAAACCAGGACACTACTATAATCACATTTTAACATTTATAACATATTTTAAAATAAGTATAATTTACAACTCCTGTGCAGTTTGCCTTAAAGTTTTTATCAACCAGACACTCAGAGAAGTTATTTTTTCTAATGTAACTACAGATGAGATTCAAATAAAATCTTAAAATAAATCCTTTACCTGATAGAAAATATATTTTAATAGTGAATTAAAAATAAAAGATTTGTCCCTCCTTACTGCCAGGAGATACATCAAGAAACAATATCTTCTTTGAAGTTGTAAAACTTGCCTAAAAATCAATGAAAAAAAGTAACTTACTAGAGTTAATCACAACACTTCCTTCAAAGCTTAGTGGTGACTGAAATGGAATATATTTTTTTATTAATTTCCTTGCACACATCTTACAACACCAGAGTAGCTGAATTGTTTATTTCAGAACAACTCATACATATAAGCATGATTTTAGAAAGTTCACATGCAACAGACTGTGATAAGAGTTTGTATATTTTAGTATCACTTACTTTCACCCAACTGCACACAAGAAAATTATTCAAATTACAAAAAAGCTTACTGGAATGTTGACTTTAGCAAGTTTTTTCTAAATTCCACTTTGTAAAACTAAAAATAAATCTTTAAAAATTTTAACCCAAAATACTGATTTTTAAAAGGGATATTTGTGGAACTTAAATATAAAACACTTTTATTTTCATAAAGTACAAAATGCTTGAACATTTTTAAAATACTCAATGCTTCTAAAATATTATGGAGTTGATAAATTGTCACAAATTTAACACAGGTTCCCTCTAATTAAAAAAAGCGGTTCTCAAAATAAATCAACAATCCCTAGTGCACTTATAAAGAAAAAAAGATCAAAAGCAGTAACTGGTATCTTTCCTTCCAGTGTTAATTAGTAATTAAAAATCTTAGCTTCATTAGTACCTACTCTGAAATAGTTTGATTTTTTTTTTTTTTTGGTGGGAGAAGGGGGTGTTACACAGACAAATCCTGAAACAAAAATCATGAAAATTAACCAGTTTTGAAACTGCTTGCCTTCATCACAGTTAAAAAAGGATACGAGACTCCAGTATTTTTTTTAAAATAAGCATCTTCCTTGAAGACCTCAGCTTTCATTTGGTCTTGAGTTGCATGTATTGCATAATTCTACTGGCCAAGTAACATCCTTTCTCTGACAGTTCAGGTATGTCTCATAATTTTAAGTAGAAATAAAAATACTAGTATCGGTTCTTTGGCATAGTACAGAAGCTGACAGCTCCTACTATTTGGATTGACTGCAAGTCCTAAAGAAGAATTTCCTATATTTGGAGCAAGGGGGACAGGACGGGACTTGTCACCGTTTCAAAACCAAGTAGATTAAATGAATGTCCCTTCATGGATTTCAAGTGTCTTCCATTTGTAATTTACTTGATGTCTTCAGTACTGACTGCATTTTCACTTGCATTATCACAGCTGAATATTTCCTGCATACAAGGTAATCAACAGTATAGCAGTAAACCCCGTTAGTAAACCAGCATTCTGAATAAGGAAGAATGTGAGATCCATCTTTCTTCCTGTCACTTTCTCTCGCAGCATATCATTCATCTCTGGGAACTGAAAAAAGGCATATTTTTAGGTAAGTATTGCCATCTCGTGGTAGCACGCATAACTTAACGCATTAAGAACTGTACCATATTGCTACTTTGGACAGAATATTAGAATTAACAGAGGGTGAAGGCAGTCACAGGAACATGTCACCCTAATTGCCCTGGAAAAGCACTTCACCAAGGACGGTAAAAGGAAAGGGTGTTTTGTTCCTCTCTACTGTGATTTCACCTGGTTGTCTCTCATGCAAATTTCCTCTTTTTGATTCCAGCAGTCTCCTAGGGTCCAACTGTTGGTCCGTATGTTGCTAGGAATAGCTGCCCTTGTATTGCTAAGTGTTGTGTTTCATCCTTCGGTAGTATAAACTAGTATATACTAGTATAAACCAGTATAAATCCTTGTTCAGGTAATGGAAGATAAGGATTATTCTGCTTTATCAATAAGCAAATGAAGTGAAGCTCAAAACATAGACAACCCCTCAGAAATAAGAAACCTGTTACAAATAGAAGGTCTGGTGGGCTGATGAGGTAGTGGTAAAGCAAGGAAGAAAGAACATTGTGAAACTGGTGGTAACACACGCAATATTACATTACAGTGCAATGAAGGGATTCTTCATTCCATAACATGCATCTTAATAGCAACATAATAGCAAAGGATGACTGATCTGCTGTTAACTGCAGAAACAAAGATAATTCCTCCGAGAGCCAATGGAGGTGATGGCAGATGAGCACTGGCAATGAAGTCTTCTGTATGGGGTGATTCAGGGTATGTGTTTGCTGCAGATAAAGTCTACTGCAGTGGATTTTGACAAACATAACTCAAATAAGCTTTAAAATCTTCTCCTGTTGTGCTGAGAGTAGTATGGCCAGAATGCAATGAAGACTGTATATTTCATTGTTAGCTTAGAAACCTGCAGGTTGGGTGACTCAGAAGCTGTATCTTTCTTTGATCTCACAAGGCAAAAACAGCCATTGAAGGTAATGCAACTCTTGAAGAACAGATTAAGGTTAGTGGGAAGTGGCCGAACCTTCCCAGAAATCATTCCAGAGCTCCGTAATCCTCTTGCACAAGAGGCAAAGACCACAAACCAGATCAGCTTCATGCCATACAGCAAGGCTCATTTGTGCACACACCTCAGTGTACACATTCTCATATACCCACAGCCTCACCACACAGTGATCCTACTGGCAGAGGCTGGACTATGCCAATGCTGGAGGAAAAAAAGAACAGTAAAAAGAAAAGGAAGGAAGGAATGACATTCTAGTTAATCCTACCTGCTTCTGGACAAGCAAACCAGAAGTGTGTGAAAATCGTAACAGAAAGCAGAAAGCCAGATCTCTGTACAGAGCAGTTGAATACCCTATTTCAGACTTTTCAGGGGGAAGAAAAATTCAGATAGGTAACTGATACAATCCAAAAACCTATAAAGAGAGAGAGAGAGAGACTGGGGGGAAGGGGAGAAAAAGAGAGAAACAGAGAGAACAGAACAACAGATACAAAGAAAAGAATGTTACCTACTTTGATGGATTTAATAACAAATCTAAGTTGAGCCACTCTAAATTTATGCCATGAGTTTTACACATCATAGTTGAGTACACTACTATTCGTTATATAAGAGTGAGGCTAAATGAAAAGCATTAGCAATTAAGGTACTGCAAACTTGTAAAATAAACTATTTATATTGTTCATTTAACTCTAACATTATTACTTATTAAATCCTATGTTATTACCTAAACTATAAGAGTATTTAATGAAATAGTCGCTACATGACAGTTATTAAATGCATATAGAACCAAACTGGGGTCTCAAATCTTTTCAAATTCAGGCCTTACTCCTCCAGTTCTACACTCAAATGGATTCTCACATGGCAGATGTAAACACCTTTGCAGATACACCTGTTCTTACAACACTCAATTCAACACAATAAAACTTAAAATTCTTGACAGATCTCTCTCATTTTGAGACAAAACATCATCATAAGAGTAAATTATGGAATATTGCTGACTGCATGTGAATCCAGATTTTATTTCCCAATGCCTGATCTGGATCTTAGCACAATTTTTTTGGCTTCTATCTTCTAGAACACTTTAAAAAATAAATGATAAACAGACTGTTTTGAATAGAGTTCAGCAAATTTTTTAGTCTGAACCAAGAAACTGGGGTTGGCACTGTTGAATTTAAACCAGAATAGAATGAAGTCAGGTTTTTCACCTAAACAACCCCAAAATTATCATTGTGGTTACACAACACCTTTGAGTTACACAACTCAAACCTAAATATTTAGTTTCATTGTGTTTACCTTTTTTTTGCTTTTCTTTCAAAATATGGTTTCAGTAGACAAATGAAGCTTTTAAAAATAATTAAATACTTTGCTACTTTAAAATACTGAAACAAAGTATTTAAACACTTTTTACTCTTTGATGAAACCAGCCCAAATTCATGAAAAGCTTGTCTCTGAAACTCCTTTTCAGCAATAATCTGATCAGCCCTATTTGTGAAGTGAAAGGCTTTCACATTTCATGAATAAGCATAACTATTTGTGCACCTCCACTAAGGGTATAATTGATGATTTAACATCTAATAATAATAATAAGGAGATGACATTGGCATGAGAGGGACAAAATACTAAATTCTACTGGAGAGACTTAGTGAAGTCTTTGTTTTCTTGCAGAAAAATAAATATCTGAAAATGAAATTATATCTCACCATATCTGCCAGAGAGATGTACAGGAACATTCCACCGGCTACAGCAAAGATGATGTTAGGAGCAAAGTTGTTGCCTACTAATATACCAAAAGCCATCCCAACGTAACAGGAACATGCAGACATAAAGTTGAAAAACAGAGCCTGCCGAGTACTCATTCCTGCATTAAGCAAGATGACAAAATCCCCTAAAAGAAAAGAAAGAAGATAAAAAGAAAAAAAAATAGAAAAAAAAGGAAAACCATTTTCAGAAAACGATATTGTGATTATTTTCTGATTTCAAAGGAAGGCTGGAGAAAAGACACGTTTTGTATACAAATTATAACCCCCTGCTGTTTTTCTTCATTCAAGTAAATGATGAGGATTTCCCTTCAATACCAAGGTAACTGAAATATTCTATAGCAAGTAAATGATGCACAACAGAGCTAAGGAGCACAGGCACACAGAACTACCTATAATGATTTAAAAAAAAAAAAAAATTAATACAACAGTGCATGTAGCATACATGAACAGGGCAATTAATACCTCTCTAATATACATTCCCAGCTTCCACCCAGCTGCTCTTGGGAACTTCCTGTGCTAGATGTGTATTTTGGTGCTTGCGAGGTTTTTGATTAGTATTTTTTCCATTAATTTGTCTAAACTTTCTTTCAATCTATGCCAACTTTTGGCCAGCACAACCTCTTACAACAGTGATTTCCACAGTAAACAACATGTTGAATGAAGTCCCTTACCCAGTTCATGAGGAAACTCTTCACACAAGATGGCTATGGAAGTACTAAGCCCTTGAAGCAGAGACAAAGTGAAAGAAGCACCAATAGCCAAACCGTCTATGAAATTGTGTACGGCATCACTCAGTGTCACCATCCAAGCAATGGTCCCAATCTTTGACAGTGGGCGCCCATTAAGACACTTGCATAAGCTGCCTTGGGTGGCTTCTTCCTGGAAAAAAATAACATCATAAAGCAATTACATAAAACACTGAATAAAGAAGCCAATGAATCACACTTCATCTTTAAATGAATGCCAAGTATAAAATAAAGAACTACTGCATATGAAGACCAAAATGCTTGGTCCAAGAAGCAAAAGGCACACATAGCAGCAGCAAATGTTTTCTTTTCAACAAGTTAACACACAGGGCCTAATCACCCTTCTGACTACCAAGCTTTATCTGAATGCCCTTCAGCTGAGGCAGAAAGCAATTCAGACCATCTCTCTGGAGTCTCTGTCAGATTAAGAGAGTGCCAAGGCTCCTCACAGACAACTCAGCCATCTCTATTAAGCATGTACAGTCAGAAGGATATGATCACAGTGACTGACAGCATCTCTTATTTCCTACCAAAACCACATCTGGACCAGCTAAATACTGCCAGTACATCATGCTCTCAGAGACACACTTAGCCGCCACAGTAACAGCCAGGTACATGTGAATATAGACACACATCCAGATACTCCATAAACTTTATTTCTAATTTTGGGCAATGATAGTCAAGCCGAGCTATTCAAATTAGTTTCTACAAAGTGAATGTTTAATAAAAACTGCAGGGGGTAATTCTGACTGTGCGAGTTGAAGGCTCAGAGCATGAAAACAACAGGCTAATATAAAACTGCAATGCACATACACACCAGGGATCTCAATAATTCCTCCCAGAAATGGAAGTAATTTATACATGCAGTGCCATGAAATAATGAAAAACTTGAAGCAGATAAAAGGAACTGCCATTTTAGCTGGGAGCACAAACTAACCTCCACTAAAAAATTCCTGATGATCCATTCTGATAAATTTCTGTACACACATATACTGCAGTTATACAATATTTGGATCATATTTCACACACACAAAAAGGATTTGCATATAAGGCATTAACTAGTGCTTACTTCCTGGAATACATAAGCAGTAATATATACTCCTGTGTGCCAACAGACGTATTTATACACCTCTCCTTCTCTTGTAGGAGAAAGGTGTAGAGGAACACCTCTTCCTCCTTACAAAAAGGACACAGATTATTCCAAGAAATTTTCCTTAGTTATTAAAAAGAACCTTGCAAATTGTTTTAGTTTTGCCATATCCAATGCAAATGCTACCAGGCAACTGAATTTCGAACTTCATGGGAATATAATGATTAATAAATTCTTACAAAATCTTTAAAGACAGAGCAGTAAGGTCTCTGTCATTATTTGCTTACCAGACTCTTATCTGACATACTACATCCTTGTATGTAGGAGCGCCTTAGGACAGGACAGAAGTTCAGGTCAAGGATTTCTGTGTCAGATGCCTACTGCACTACTTGGAACTCATAGCTAGTACAGGCTTGGTTGAGTTATGCCACAACTGCCATTAAAGCACACATACAGCTCCTATTCAGTGCATAGGATACTCTGAAAAAATACCTTTTTGATGTGAAAATGAGCAATGGTATCCAAAAATTGGGAGTTTCCCTGCTGACTCAAAGACATAGGTTTTAGACTTGTACTATGTGCTTGCCTTCAGTTTTTGGAGGCTTTCCTCTCAACATTTCATCTAACACACAAGCAATGCCAATCATATTTTGGGGATGGTTAATTTGTACCTGTACTAATTCTGTTTGAGATAGGATCATTTACAAGCAATAGACCTCTCTCTTAATCCACAAAGGCAACTTGAACTTCACTTTTGAAAGAAATATTACAAAGCAAGCCACATAAAATACATATATTAGGTAACTGGAAGTAAAAAGAAACATGATTATGAGAAAATTCAAATACAATTAGTGAAGCTCTTCCACCTATTCATCCAGCTCCCTGAGCTGAAGTTCTGCTCCTCTGTGTTTTTTTCTGCTCCCCGGTGACCATCCTTCAAGCTGCCTAAGAACTGATGGAGGCATTGTTTTGTAGATCGTCCTGATTTCTGCCAAAAGCACATCTTCTTTCTTGGGCATGTTTCTAGCTTCACTAAGGAATGGGAGTTTGAGACAATGCACAGATTTCCATTTTGAATAATTCTACTATAAAAGAACTTGTTCTTTTGGAAACCACACACACAAAAACCACAAAACCCCCAGCAAGTGTTTTCTGATAAAGCAACAATATTAATCTTGAAAAGGTGTATTAGCAACTTCTATTATACATGAGAAAGAGAGGTGGTGGTGGTTTTTGTTCTGTAAAAACTTTCTATTACCAAAAAATTCACACACCAAATGCCAAGCATCTCATAAAATAAATGGTTTTATGAAAAGAGGTTATTAGGATGAAAATTCCTAAAAGAGCAATGAAAGCAGTGAGCAAATAATACAAATGTGCAAAAATGTCACTTGTACATACTTGTTTATGCTTGTTCCCGTCAAAGCACATTTGTTTTATAGAATCATAGAATCATAGAATCATTTAGGTTGGAAAAGACCTTCAAGATCATCGAGTCTAACCATCATCCGTGCGCACTAAACCACGTTATGGAGTACCTCGTCTACGTGCTTTTTTAATACCTCCAGGGATGGTGACTCAACCACTTCCCTGGGCAGCCTATTCCAATGTCTGACAACCCTCTCAGTAAAGAAATTTTTCCTAATATCCAATTTATTTGGGAACCATGTGCGTGCCTACAGTTTTCTGAGGGCTGTAGGGGCATAACTGGCTTGGCCACAGAGCTTAGTGAAGGACCCATTTTATGGCACCAGTTGCATGGTTGAGAATTCCAATGACAGTCCAAAGCATTGCATATGTATAACAAACACAAAAATCTGATCTGAAGGGCTTTTGCATTGAAATAAAAAATTTACAAGTATATGTGCTGAACTTTCTGTGTGTGTATGAAGAAAAGGAACATTGGAGTAAGAAGATGCTATTAAGAACTAGCTGTTGAACTCATCAAGAATGGAACTGACTCTAGAAATGTGCTGAGGTTTGGGTTGTTTTACCTATGTACTTTTTTTTTTAATTGCAATTAATTTAGGAGAACAGTGTTGATTTACTTCTAAAAATTACTTTCTTGATCCAATCTTTCAAAATGCAGAGACAACTGTAGTTTAGAAACTAGGAATCAGTTTCTGAGATGCTTCTGTAGTATATATATGGCTATCTGCTGTTTACTGTGCAGCTTTGAAGTATCATAATTCTTGCGTGTAACCTATTTTAGATAATATCTTGACTTCTTCTGTAAATTATATAAAGTACAATGACATTGCTTGTCTGGGTTTACATTCTGAACTCTACTAGATTGTGTGTCCGATAGAAGTAGATGAATGACTAATACATATTCTTAATGTTTAAGATAAGGCAGACTACTGACAAATTTACCCTACAAATATATAGGATTCCAAGGCAAAAAATTAACAACATCTGTCTCTGCTGGACCGTTACCACTTTGTCGTGGTAGTTCAGCAGACATCACAGAAGAGATGCCAGCTAAGGAGCTCTGTAATATCCAGCTGGACTATCAGGTCAGACTTTTATTAATTATTAGTGCAGTTCTGTATTATTTGTATCTCCGCAGTTTATGGTAAACCAAAGACATCCTTGGTATTTTTACTCTTCTGAACGCAATTTTTTCTTTAAAAGTAATGGCCTCTCCTTTGTTCCCAAACTTAAGAAATTATAGAGACTCACTTATTTTATCCTATGATATCTCATCAGATTACTATTGCTATTTCTAATGCATCTCTGACTCCCTCAGACATGAACCAGACGTGTTCTTTTGTGTCCTCTGGAAGTGCCCGCAGGACCAGGAAGGAATCCTGACAGTCCTCCAGGGCATAAATAAAGGCCACCATAAAGTTTTGTTATACAACTCTAACATTGTGCACTCCAGGATACAGACATTTCAGCAATTTATCTCTAAAACAACTTTTCTTCAAAGTTACTGTTGTCAAGCTGTGTAATTTTAATGCATAGTAGATACAAATTTTGGGTAAGCACAAAAGAGGTTTCCAAGCTTGCAATTACTGCTGCAAGTGAAATCTGAAAGTATGTGACTAATTAAACATTTAGATTTACTCTGGCAGTCAGTCTGTTCTGGCATTAAAAGAGATCCCTATGGCTGAAAACAGCTACCACACTTTGGCACAATCGGACTTCAAACTCCCTTCTTAAAGCTTAGATGATGATTTCTGGCTACACTGTGTTTGCCCTCTCTAATAAGCTTTAGATTACAAGGACACATTAAAATTCTGTTAGATATATAGAATCATAGAATCATGTTGGCTTATGCCAAATGGTTTCTTCATAAATACCAAATGCCTGTAAAGCTGAATGCATACCTACCCTCATGGCACTACACTAGCTGCCCCTAGTGTAGTAACCCCTCAGCCACACTGGCCCTCCCCTGCCCCTAATGATTCTGAAGGCTGCCTGGCCCCTTTGAACCTGCCTGGAGGAGGAAAAGAGTAACGATGGCTTTTTTGTTGCTGCCTCCAGTATCAGCCGCGGGCTATCTGCCACTGGGGATTTCCTTGCAGCCAGCCTTGGCTCCAGAATGAATTTTACCCTGTTACTTTCAGAAGGTTTTAATACAACATATTCTCTTCCTCATTTCGGAGAAATGGAGAGGAAGAAAGAATGGAAAGCATGAATTTTCATAAGAACAATAAGTAGAGGAGAAGAACCTTTGTGAAATTTTAAGTTCTTAAAATCAAGACTGCATGTAAAAGGAGATTCATGAATATTCCACAATGGATCTTGGGGTGACCTACAATACTTTATGATCACAAGCACTGCATCTAAACTAGTTGCTAGAAATAAATGCTATACAGTTACATTTTATTATTATAATATATGGTATGATTTTGTTATGTTTACATTATGCATAAGCAGATGGCTAGCCAAAACGTAATAATGGAATAGGTCCAGATAAAACTTCTGGTAAACAGGGCAGAAAAACAACACCCATACCACTGGAGATGACTGTCTCCCCACAGAGCGGAGGGTTCTTTTGTTTGTTTTATAAATCTACAAAATACAGTTTATGGACACTCATAATACTAATTCCCTCTTGGTGCCCATGCAATTTTAATTACTAAGCGCGTTTCTCCTGGTTTTTAAAATGCCCAGTATCCACCACACTTCATGACACTTCTACAGTAAGGACAACTACAATTCTGGTACTTTAAAGTATCAAATGCCCTGTGAGCCTGCAGGGTCAATGCAGAACTGTAAGATTCTCTCCTGGCTGTTAGGGCCTGCCTCTGGCTTCCTCTCCTGCTCTTCACTACTCCCCACAAATACCTTACTGGCTAAAGAACATGGGTGGCAAAACGGAAATCTTTACTACGAAAAAAATCTGCCTTAGCCATCAAGGAATTGTTTCTATGTGTTTTTATTTTTTTAAAATAAGGGACAGTACTGCTCCTCCCTGCACAGGGAAAAGAGTAAAGAAGCACACCACCTTTCTCTTCCTGCTTCCGTTTTCTTCTCAGACAAAAGGAAGTCATATTTGTAGTATGAAAACAAATACAGAGAAACATAGAGAACAAATCTGAAAGAAAATAATACTTAAACCAGGAGGAACGGCTTCTGTCTCAACATATTACCTCCATAATTCCCACAGTATCCAAATATACTGGACTAGCACAAGCAGTGCTCACAATATACTGCATGAAAGTTACTGTATTTAGTTTTCCTCATTAATCATTAATTCAGAGGAATCAGGTTCTCACACTTACAGCTTTATGTAGTCAGGAACACAATATGGATCATGCAACACTAAAACACACTATCACGCTTTATGCAAAACAATAACAACAACAAAATCAAAATTAACTGAATTATCTGATTAAATATATATCTCTGTCCTACCCATCCTGACACTGATATTAATTAGCTCTTCTGTTGGCTACAAACCAAATGCATCATTCGGCTTTTGTAAGCTTGCCCCCAAACCCCACTTTTTTTGTAGGACTCAAGCAAGTTATAAGCTGTAAGTCTACAAAAACTTGACAAAAGTAATAAAAATTCATATTAACTCTCCCCTCAGATATACTTACATAATTGTCAAGGATAAAATAAGTAAATAGACACAATTTTCACACCTGTGCTGAGACCACACTGATGCTGTCAAAACCAAGATTTCCATTGCTCTCTATGACAGCTGAATTTGCATAACACGTCCCTCCATTGCTGGATGATAGTGGTTTGGGTGGGTTAGTCTTATCCGGAGAACAATTCTGTTCGCCATTTTCAGAGTCAATATGGCCAGTCTAGGTGACAAATAAATAAGTAGGTAGCTAATTAAAACAAAAGCAAAATAAGAAACATAAGAAAATAGAGACCAAAAAAGAAATGCTGAGGGCATCATATCCATGCTGCCTTGCTTTCAACACCAAGTAAATGTTTAAATGGGCAGCAGTAAACATTTAAAAGTTTAAATGAACTCCAAACGTATCTAAGTTCCTAACTTATCTCTTACTTTTAGCTAATCAGAATACATGTGAGGATTTTTCATTTTTATACCTTTATACAGAACCTCCTAAACTGAACATATGACCATAAGTGATCAACGATTACTAGTTATTCGTGGCTGCTTGTCAATAGAGCTTATTAGCCTTTGTCAACTGTTCCCAAAAATAAAGGGCAACAAATTCATTTTTTCTATTTATTTCTTTGGTGCAGTTATTACAAATGAGGGACAGATGATCTTCATAATCTTCAATATCAGCAACAGTTTGGGAGGATGGACCTTAAATAAGGTAAGAGTAGGAAGACAGGACAGTTTCCTTCACAAGACATGAGCAGAGAGGACCAGAAATTTTGAGAGGCCGTTCTCTGAGACAAATACAGCTTCACTCATGTGAGTACACAGAAAACAAGTACTCTGACACAGGGGTAGAAAGCAGAGCCCTGTGCAATAGGGATAACTGCAGTGTCAGTAAAGCAGGTCTGTGTACCAGAGCACAGGGAAACACAGAGCTGAAGTTACTGACGGTGAGATTCAGGCACTGTCAGCACAGTTACACTTTACAGATTACTAATAAGGTATATATGTTACATTGATTTCTCCTGCCCAAAGGGGAGCTCCAGGGGCAGACTCCACTCTCTCCAGCTCTTACATATTTCCACTTTTTTCTGATGCATTTATCTAGCACGGCAACAACTTGGCCGTTGAGAGCAACTAGAGCATACGCCAGTGACAGCAGACCACACTCACATCTGGATTCTATTCCCAGTTCTGCTTTTAACTCCCTCAAAAAAGTGAGATTGCTTCCCCCATCCATACGGATTTTAAACAGATATATCAGAACATGCGGTAAGGCTGAATTCATCAGATAAAATGGAAAAAAACCCCACATTTTATTAAACTATCGAGTATCTCATAAAATATAACAGGTACTTCAAGGCAAGGCTTGTTCAGTTTGTGATACATTTCATTACCTGGTTATAGATCTTCAATATCACTTTAAGAATCCTTTCCACAAAGAAGAGAATATAGAATCCACCAAACACAGCAACTGCTTTCTCAATATAGTTGTCTACTTTTGGGTCAAACCCAAATGCCTAACAGTGAAGAAAAAAAGCAATGCAAATTAGTCTGTAATGTTAGTACGTTTCCAGAAAAAACAAACGCCACACACACACAGATACTCCTCTAAAATACAGACTGTCTTTCTACTGACCTTGAGTTTCCATGAGGATGAAATTATGAAAGATCCTGATCTTTTTAGATTTTTTTAACTTGGATGAAATGTTAACCGTCTCTGAATTCAGTAGAACTTTACATACAGAACATAGTAGTAAAGTGCAAGAAGAGGAAGGTCTAACCTGTAGCCCACTAAAGTTCACTAGAATTTTATCCAATGCATTTCTCTGTCTAGAAGCAGAATAACCCTTGATCTTTCCCGTGGCACAACTACACACAGATCTTGATGGCTCTGCTCACCCAGCCAGAAAGAGATGGTAGCTAATGGCACTGAGGCCCACCCACAACTCTTTGGAGACTGCAGCCCACACACAGAAACCCACTGCAGCATGCTTCTAAAATTAATACACTTTAGAAACTAGTATGCAAACCAAATAATGATTCCCCTTGCTTACCTCTGGAATGAGCTGGAAAATTGCATTAGAAAAGAGAGTACCAATGGCCAAGCCCACAAAGTAGGTTAAAACCTTGGGGAAATACGACTTCCTTAAGAGAGGAGTTAAAATCAATCCCAGAAGTGATGCCAAGTTAATGATAGTCACAGCCAGGAACCCAAATCCCCAAACTGTGGATAAACAAGCAGAAAAATAAAATATTTTAGTATAACACCCACTTCGGGCTGTTCATGATTTTTCTAACAGCTAATTTGGCATGGAACTGGGAAAAAGAGTGGCTCCCTGGTTGAAATTATATTTCACAAACACAAAAATCTTAAAATGCATAGATAATTAAGATGCATACCTGCAGAAAGTAAATATCTGGAAACATTGTCTGGGACTACCATATTAAAAAAGGAAACTGTGCTAGTGTAAGATCTGGGATAGCCTATCTGCTGCTACTAGTATAAATCAGGTCTCTCTACAGCCAGTGAAGAATAAAAATTCAGGCTTAGGCCAACAGTCAAAGTAGCTACAGCATAGACATAAGACAAAACTTCTTACTAGTCCAGGGTTAGATCCAATTGTCATTTTCTCCAAAGGAACTCCAAGATAGAAAGTCTGCTATCTTGGCTGTACTGGATTCACAAATCCTTCCTGATAAAGGATGACTCCTTCAAATCATCCTGAGGTGGTAACTTTCTGTTCCTAACAGTCCTCCTTCTCCTCTAATTCAAAGTAGTTCTGCTGGCTGAAAACGCTGCCCATCACTGCTTATCAAACAGGTGAGGTGGCAGATAGCTCATAGTAGAGACAATTATAATAGAGAAATGAAAGCATATAAAAAAAGATGTTCTAGGTTCAAAAAGATGGACATGTGATTTAGGCACACAATGGGGAAAACCTTTCCTAAGAAGTGTCAAATGTACCAGTGTTCACCATAACTTGGCTTCCTTCATCATAAGCATAGTCTCAGATTTTTAGAGTTCAGACACCAGGACTTGTACAAAGCCATACCATAATTATTCTGGAGTCTGAATTATAGGTTGGGGGTGGGGGGGGTGGTTGCTGTTGTTCATAAGCAACACAAAGTTGTGCCTCTATGCATGACTACTGTTTTTCCCAGTGACATCTCAAGTCCCTGTGAGCACAGAGAAAAAAAGCTTTAAAGGTTGCACTGAGGAGGTCTACAACATTGCCTCAAGTGATGTCACAGAACCACAAAGTTACCACATAGACAGTGGGTTTGTCTATAAAAATAAAACACGAATAATAAAAGCCAACACAATGTTGGCTATATGAGAACAGTGTGGTATAATCCAGCAAGTTGCATCATTATAAGCTTTACAATATGTATGCAGAGTAGTTACCATAAATTCCTTTGTGCATAGCAGAAACTAACAGATCAGATTACAATCTGCAGCCTAACTATTCCTGCAACCCAATCAGCAAACACACTAAACCAGATTCCTCACCTGCAGCTGGGATGGCTCTACTTTGTTTGCACAGTGTCACAATTTTTAGATGTAATGAATTTTACATTATGTCAGGAACAGAAAGCATTAGAAACATTTAAAGCATTTGCAGAAGGTAAATCAATGCCAATCAGAACATTCATTTGCCATTTTTGAGAGAGACAGAGAGGGAAAAACACACAACTAGATATGGGTAGATTCACTAAGCTACACAGGAGATTAATTTCCATTAAAATATATGACAATTAAGCTTGTAAATATCTTTTTGGAATCAAATCTATAATAAACAAATGGGCTTCCAATGCCATCAAGAGTCACAAACCACTGTTTACACTTTGGGATTACTATACAAGGATGAGCCTCTTTCAGTTTAGTATATGGATGACAACTACACATTATTCTGTGCAAAACGTACATTTTAAAATGAGTTAACAAAATAAAAACCCCATTTATCAGATATGAAGCATTTAGTGTACTTGCCCAAATTACTTCATCAGACACATGAAATTAGAACAAGTTTAAAAAAAAAATTAAAAAGCCAGTACTAATTACTTTTTACAACAAAAGACAAAGAGGATAAATTTACAAGTTGTGTGTGTAGATCAGTGGATGACAAAAATGATAGGATTATGGAGCTTAAAACCAAGCACAGTGTCATGGTTTAACCCCAGCCAGCAACTAAGCACCACACAGCTGCTCACTCACTCCCCGCCCCCGCAGTGGGATGGGAGAGAAAATCGGGAATAGAAGTAAAACTCATGGGTTGAGATAAGAACAGTTTAAGAGAACAGAGAAGAAGAAACTAATAATGATAATACTAATAAAATGACAACAGTACTAATAAAAGGATTGGAATATATAAATGATGCACAGTGCAATTGCTCACCACCCCACCGATCGATGCCCAATTAGTCCCTGAGTGGTGATCCCCCCACCCCCACCAGTTTACATACTAGATGTGATGTCACACATTATGGAATACCCCTTTGGCCAGTTTGGGTCAGCTGTGTCCCCTCCCAACTTCTTGTGCCCCTCCAGCCTTCTGGCTGGCTGGGCATGAGAAGCTGAGAAATCCTTGACTTTAGACTAAACATTACTGAGCAACAACTGAAAACACCAGTGTGTTATCAACATTCTTCTTATACCTAACTCAAAAACGTAGCACTACACCAGCTACTAGGAAGACAATTAACTCTATCCCAGCTGAAACCAGGACACACAGAAAAATAGGTTATTGCCAAATTGTGAGAGAAGTTCTCACAATACTATATGCTTCATTAACAAATGGTCTAACTTTCATGCTGGTACTCTTTGTTCAGAACAGCAAAACATACTGGGACAATTCACTTGAAGTACATGTTATGCATGATACAACTGTCACCATTTTGTACGCTTAATGCAACGGGAGATGTCTCCTAATGTACTAAAGGACCTGTGCTCACAAGTAGGGACATATTCTAATCCACTGGTATGTATCCCCTTTTGTCACAAAAAAAAAAAAAATGGAAAAGGAAAAGCCTCTATTCTTCCTGATTTATCAGGGATTAGGGGTGCCAGAAGACAGATGTGATTTTACATTTAAAATTATGTTCTAGATCTGGATGGCCCAAAGAACTTGGGATTTTACATATTGATATTTTGTTTCTGATTTACTCACCCAGAGTGGAAGAATAAGAAAGAATTAAAATAAGCTATTAAATAACCTCAGACAGTGAAAGAATAAATTAAGTATTATCCACCCTAGGCATTCCACAGATCCTGCAATGAACCTCAGTAGTATGGGGACTAGTTTAAACTAATGAAATTTTTAAAGGAATAAAATAAATCTAAGATCTTTCTTATGTGTTCTCCAGGAAGGTGCTTCTGGGCCTTGTGGCAAGCTTCTCTTTGAGTTCAGAAAGACCTGAAGTGTAATTGGAAAGAAAAAGAAAAAAAAAGATCACCCCATAATTACGCAATTATGGGAACTGGTACTTCAAGAAAAATACCACAAATTGCGGTGGGGGTGGGAGTGATAAAATTCCAATGCAATCAATGTTGCCAAAGTTCCTGCATTATGGACCATATTTCACAATATCATGTATGCACTGCTGTCTCAAAATTGGTTTTATTCACTAGGACTCCATCCACACTAAGCTTTTCATGAGTCCAGGCATCTCAGAAAGCTGGCTAGTCTGACTTTACGTATCAGAGCAGAGCATTCTACTCAGGATGCACACTCACTCCCCCTGACACTGGTGACACGGTCAGCTTTTGTCAACTTCTTGCCAATTATTCTTTCTGTCTCTAGAACCGTGGCCCCAACAAAGAGACAGCCAAGATATCCAAAGCCACAAGAAATCCAAAAAATAAAATGGCAGGAATGCAAGTAACCTTCCTGAGGCAGGCTCGGGGTCTTCCTTCGCCTTTTCCTAGGATGAAGAGGAAATAAGGGTATGAATACCTTTCTGAAGAAGCCAAGCAGAGAACACAGAACCTGTTTGCCTTGGACAAAAGGAATGCCACCGGGCATTTCCAGCCACTTCATGCAGCTCTATACACCTCCCTATTATCTTTCAGAGAAGCAAGAAAAGGAAGGACATGAGTGGGCGCCTCAGGTCAGCTAGGTTAGACATAAGTTATGCAAACCCCAAGGAAAAAGACATGCTATATGCTGCCTTTTAACTTCTACTGTGCTTCGGCAGCACTTTTTTTTTTATTGCAAGTAGCTGTCCCATAAAGCTTACTGTTCTAATTTCTTCTGTATGTCTTGCCCGTTCATATTTTGGAAGACAGAATATTGTTAAGTGTGTGTGAGACTTTGGGCAGAAAATTCACATTTAGTGCAGCTGGAAACATGCACAGAGGATTTTACTTCATGGGTAGTAATTGAAATCAGCTGGTCTCAATGCTGCTACAATACAAATTCATTTTGGGATGGGGTGGGGGTGTGCATAAATCAATATCTGCATTTGGCACCAGGCCTTTCTGTGAATCTCCTTTCAAAATAGGTACCACCATGTGTCACAGCCTCATACACTTGTGGTTTTAAAATACCCTAACCACGGGCCTCGCAGATTTCTTGTGCTGCAGCCAAGGGAGGGGCAGGGAGAAGGCTGTCTTGCTTATCTGGCTACTGGACATTGCTTCTGAGCTGGAAGGATAAAAGAAAAACAAGAGGGATGGTCTAAATAGCTCAGGAGGTTAACTATAGGCCAAGCTTTCCATGTACAACCTACTTAAACAGCCCCCAAACAAAAAAAAAGAGAAAGACAGGTCCTACCCTCCAGTGCAGATATTATGGACTTCTTGACGATATGTGCCCTTATATGGTATAAGCAATCTAGAACAACCATGGTAAATTGATGCCATGGTTTCAGTGATTAATCAAATATAATTCTAATTATTCACTGACACAGCTACGTTTTAGGAATGATCTGTAATTCTTAATAAATATCATCACTTATATTAATCAGAATGTTATTAATACTAAAATTTCAAAAGTTATGAAAAACACTGCTGTATCTCTGCTCATAAATACTGTCATTAGGCACCTGCTCATCCAACATCCTAACTTTTAACTTTAATTCAGCTGACTCCCTTGGAACAATAAATTTATTTGGAATACTGAGTAAAATAAATAGACCATTCCATATTTGATACTTATTAGTGCAACAAGTGACTTCATTAGCCAGCTGAATCTTCCCTCTCCTACATTTTTTACTGCACTGTACAGTTCTGTCACAATAAATACAGAAATAATAGCGAGAAAAGTAGGAGGAAGGAAGATTAAGGCGACTCAGCCATGTGATGATGTTCCATGTAGAAGGGGCAGCACAGATGATGACATGAAAGCAGGAATTGAGGTTTGGAAAGAATGTGAGTATTTTTCCTCAGTAAAACAGTCACTGGCTCCCCTGATGTCATGACTTCCCCCTGCAAATAATTCCACTCGAATGCAGTAAATAATTTTACCTTGAGTTGCCTTGGTACATGCACATCCCACTAAGTCTGATTTCCCACTGCAAATCACCTGTACAAACTTCCCTTCTGTACTCCAATCTTCTCTCCTATTAACCAGCTATTAGCGAGTCCTTATGCTTCAAGGCACAAATCATTTATCCAAATAAAATGGGTCAGAAAGACTCTTCCTTTAATGGGCAACTTATTCCATAACTAGCTACTTGGTTCTTTCACCTTTCTCTAAAACATTTTGAATAGGTAACTGTCGAGAGATAGGATATTTGTTTAGATAGTCCGCTGACCTGAAACAGCATTTTAACATTATGTTCCCACTTTACAACTATATCCTCCTAAACAAGACACTCCTGTTAATGTATAGATAAATGCTTACCATTCCCCTAAAACCCCACTCCAGTTGCAGTATTAATGCAATTAATATTAACTAACCTTGTAAAGAATGTGGTTTAGACGTATCCAGAAAGTTCTCCCAATGATCACACGGGTGAAAAATCAGCTGTTGCAAAACAGCAGGACATATTGTAGAGAAGCTTGAATTTGATATGTGACTGTTGTTGGGTATCCCATGCAAAGAAAAAATTTCCTCACCGGTCAAGCACTGGAACAAAAAGAGATTTTGCCAACTTAATACATTATTGCAAAACCAAAAAATAAGTCATACGCTGAGAAATCCAAGAATTACAACATAAAAATACTGTAACACATTTTCAAGGAAGTGTACACAGTGTTTGTATGCTGTGGATGAAAACACTGTGATTGCTTAATGTGACGCAGAAGTGATTCAAAGTATTTTAAGTAAGATAAAATCACAAATCAATGAAACATGTTCTAAACAGACATTTGCAAATCTTATGCCCCATGAACGAGGACAGTTAAACTTTACAATATATTTAGAAAAATAGCTTCAATGTAATTAAAATCTCATGTAATTACAAAATAATGAAAATTTAAGAGCAGACTAGATACAGTTAAAACCTCAGTGACAAATGATTGGTAATTCAGTGACTTCTTATTCATGTAAGTGACCGCTTCTACTTTACAACAATGCTTCTTATTTATCTCCCCAAATTAGCTGTTTCAAAATGGTCTGAACGTTAGCAGCACTCAAAATTTTTCATTCATTTTATAGCAATAATTGTTAACAGTAAACGTTGTTTTGTAAAACCATCCCATACTCCAATGAGATAAACTCTTACTTGGGATCTTCACTTTGCCTTCAGCTCAGGACATAACAGTATCTAATGGGTCAAGGATAAATGTACTTAGCTATGCTAAACCAGGCCAGTGGCAGGGCTTGTTGCTCTGTTCATTATTTTCAACCAAAAAGATACAAGACAAACCATGAAATATCTTGAAATATACATCTACAGAAAAATTGGATATTTTTATACGAACAGTTCTGTACTGCTGAAGTCTTTGATCTAACACTCTCCGTTTATTCACATTCATTATTTCCTACAATGTCCAATAAGGAAAGTGTGTTCTTTTTGGGGTGTAAACAAAAGTGATTTGGCTTATTGCTATACAACAAACACACACCAAGGTTGAGTCTCAAGACAAAAAAAAGTCAAACGTTTTCCTTCCATATGAGACATCAAGTTAGAGCATAAATGCCACTGTAGCAAATCTCAGTGTGGTTGTAAACATAGAGCACTGGAAGCCTTAGCAAAATAAAAACAAATGGTCATTCCCTGCTCTTTTCAGTTTCGCTAGCCTTCGGATTCCACAGCACTCCTCCAATAATTCAAGATTATTATTTATAAAGCAAATTCTTTCTAAAGGTAAGCCAAAGCAACTGCAAGTCATTTACTTCAACAGAGCTACTTCCACTTCCGTTAATAAATATTTTTCTAATACTGTCCAAAAGGTGAAAGGCATGCACACATCATTTGAATGTGACTATCTCTGATTTAGCTTGGAGGAAGAGAACATGCAGGCCTATTCAAGTGACTTCAGCTAAACTACATGCAGGATGTTTCTGTCCTTCCTCTTTAGTGACCCAGTCTAGCAGAGCACTCAAGTACATGCTTGAACTTAAACGCAAGTATAAATTTTTTAAGGCCATGAGACGTTAAAGACTCAAATATATAAAAGTGATGTGCATATGCTTTCATCTTTCAATGTCAATGCTAATGTCAAGGTATCACATACAAAATAAATATAACTAGATAACAGAAAATGTTTTTTCTGTTTTAAAGCATGTTGCTCCATTTAAACTCAATGGAAGTAGTGCAGAGAGAAATCATCACTGAAAATACAGTCTTTAACAGCCCAATGCATGAACCTCTGGAGCTTTCTAAACTGGTCATGTGTCTAAACATTTTACCGTTAACTCTGCATTATGGAATAATGCAAAATACATGGCTAATGTGTCCAGTGTGAAACAAAGAGAGGATAGTTGTGGTCTATAGGAATAGTTCCTATATGGTGCTTCTTGTATTACTGGCTCGTAGAGCCATTTCTGGAAGTCTGCAGTGAAAAGCCCTTAGGAAAACAAGCCAGCAGGAGCTGAGAACTCGTAACATAACTATCTCTAAGAGAAATCATCTTTAACTATCTCATTCCTAGAAATAAAGAATGGATTACTAGTATTTTAAAATACTAATATGTTAGTATTAATATTAGTTCACAAAAATCCAAACCATGTTGTAGGTAGAAAAACAGATTATGGAGAGAAAATAAATCAGACACAGCATGCATTAGTAAACTTGAGACTTGTGACTTTGGCTACATACAAACAAATAAGCAAGAAATACCATTGGACAAGAGCTCTTTTATGTGAAGATGAGAAACAGCATTTTATTTAATTACTATTATTATTTTCATCAGGGACAAACCCAGAGGATAATGATTCCTATAAATGATTCATTGTTATAAGTCACCTCATCCTCTCAGTAAACTGCTACATACATCCAAGAGCTAAAAAGCAAGCTTGCACGAGTTCACTGGCACAATTAAAGGATTAATTAAAAGATTAAACCTATTAGAAGCCTTGGATTGGAGCTACTCATGTTTGCACACTGCAAAACTCTGCATTTATCTTTGGAGGATAAATACATTAAGACAGCCACACTGCTGTAAAAACATAAACTATTTATTTTGTAAGACTGATGGATGATCTCAGGAGAAAGGAAATATAGCCTCATGGAACAGGGAACTGGGAATGATGTCCCAGCTCACCAAGTCTACCGTCATGTCTGTCCCCTGCTATTCAGTAAGCCTTGTCATAGCGATTAGGTGAGGGGACTGGCTGTAATGTGACTGTCACCCAGTGTTTAATAAACAATTGCAAAAAAGATATGACATAATTGTTCATGTCCCTGAACTGTTAAAAAATAATTTTAAAAATGCTTTCATCAAAATTGGGGAAGACTTAAGTCAGTAAAATTTACACAATTACAAAGTATTCAGACTTAAAGAAATTAAACCATCAACTGGGTTATTCAAACAGATGTTTACTTTTCTCCTGGTAAGGCTCTCCCAAAAATGATGGACCAATATGGGATTTTTTTTTTTTTTGTTAAGATGGTAAATGAAATAAAGTGATGCCCAACTATCTAGAATCTCTTTACATCAGTATCTTTATAAATGAAAAGCAGATGCCAGCTCACCACATCCTTTGAAGGAAAGGATGGGATAACTGCTCAGACAAAAATAATGCAGAGATGACCTCTAACTGGGAAATTAACAAAAAATGCTACAGTAACAACCGTCTTGTAAATGTCTCAGTCCCTTTTCTGATCCTCTAACATATTCTTATCTTTGCTCTACCTTTGTTTTATCTGTAGCATTCCACATGTGAAGTACTAAGATACCCAACAGCAACCTTGTCTGCAGTTTCTAGATGTTGCCAGATTAAATACTAGCCCAGCCCACACCAGGGCTGAGCAGTGGGTCACACAGTAGCAACAGCAAAGAAAGAATCCAGTGAATACCTACCCGACCAGCTTTTTTTTTTTTTTTTTAAATTAGCCTGAGCCTGGATAAGGCAAAATAGAGACATATCACTATGACTTCCTCAACTTACCTGTAACAAATTAAAGCATCTAATGCTGATGTGGTGACACCTTCTTGTCACTCAGCACACGTAAGAACTGGATGCTAGGAGATGACTATGCCTTCAATAGGCAGCACTCCATGAGAAAGAGTCAAACCAGATGAAGCTGCTTGAATGCACTTGTGTGCTTTAGGGATTTCATACACACCCCAAAATGTTCAAGGCAGCTGTTCATGCTGGGAGCTGAAAACTGTCCATGAATGCTGAAATTTGCTGAAAATATTGTAGAAATAAGACACTTAGAGGGTAGAACAACTAAGCCTATTTACCTTCTCACTGGCCAGGCAACATCAGATCATGGTGTTGGATCAAGACCATAAGCCGCACTCTGTCAGACCATTCCCCCTTCTTTCAAAAAGCCCAAGTTCGAACTAGTGAAATACTACCAAAAAACCCAAAATCAAAGTAGATACTAGCCTGGTTCTAGTCTATCTGAAACACTAAAGTTACTGAGTTTTGACTCATCTTGAGGTAAAAATTTATTATATCTGATCATGAATATTAATAAAGATTTTAACTTCATTTTGCTCAAATGGTTTTTTTGAAAATTAAAATGCGTTATATTACAACACAGTACTCAGGCATAACATCTAGACTGGCATAAACATAGATTTGGAAAAGTCAAAGAAGGAAATTGGAGCATGATTTTAGCACCTACTGGTTACGTCAAAGCACAAAATAAAGGTGATGTTAACAAGCTTTCTTTCCAATGCCCGTTTACCTTCCATGTTGACCAAAACTTTTGAGAGTGTAATTTAATCCTAACAGAAAAATTGAAGAGCAAGAAAATATAAGCACAAAATAATTATAAAAGTGCATGATGAAAGGAAAAAAAGAAACCAAAAGCATAAGGAGTTGGAGACAGTTCAATCAACCATTCCAAAACAGTACTCAAAAATTTTGTTTTCTTTTTTGTCTTTTACAGGAAAAAATTAGCATCTTCATGGACAACATAGGGCGCAAGTTAACCATCAATGCCTACATGAGTATACGTTCAAACGCCATCATCAACAAACTAAATCATTTTTTCTTCTCCCTTATCTTTTCATGTCAACCTCATATCAAAGGAAAACAGAAATCAAGCATCCATCATCTTCTGGCTTCACATCCAGACTCTTTCAATCTTTAAGAAAATGGATCAGCTTCTGGTGGATCTTCTCTTGTGAGATTAATAGGCTTACCAAAAATGTTATGAATGAAACATTAAAACTAAACACTAATACTGGGATAAAAGAACAGAGACTGTTCCTTCCTGCCAGTTTTTGAAGTGCTGTATCACCTGTCCCTTACAGATCAGCTCTCCACTAAAAATTACTTCAGGCTTGTATGAGGGACTCTCTGATAGAGCAGGGGTGCATTGATTGGAAGAAAGGCCTGGGAGTCAGGCTCCTGGACACCCACCTGGACACTGAAGTTAAGAACTGAAAGTCTAAGATAAACCTTGTTTCCTCCTACAGTCAGATATTTATGCAGCCTGAATGGATTCAGCCTACCTGAGAAAGACCTGAATCACTCTCCAGAGGTATTTGCTTTCCTCCATAGAAAATCGGTATCCCTTAGGCTTCTGATGCCTTCCAATACACAGTTAGATTAGGCTACTTGATGTATTCTGTCATAACCAGTAGATACTCTAAATTATCAAGTTGTAAGCACAAAGAGTCACGGTGTTTGAAAATGATCATGTATGATTTACTTGGTATGAGCATGCATTTGCATGCACCAGCTGCCCAAAGTCATTGATATACCTAACGTCCGAGAGGGATCAAAAGCCAGGAGGTAAAATGTATTTGCTTAAATGGTACTAGCTGATGGAGGAGCCGTAAGGCCAATTTTAAGAAAGAATACAAGTCACTCATCAAAAAAGTATACACATTTCAGTAAGGTACCCTAGACATTATTCAAAATGGACACAACTAGAAAAGGCCTGTAAAAAAATTTGTTTCAGTTAAACTTCAAATGATTTATGAGGAACGTGCATTTACAGTAATAAGAAAGAGCATTACTTTTTTTTTTTTTCTTTCCTCTGTAGCCTGTGCCAAAGCCTGTGTACGAGAGCTACGTGCTTTTGCAGAGGGAAAACCTGAAGGACTGAAGAATCTACTCATTTCTATGCCCTTTTCAAGAAAGCTCCTTTTCATAGCCATATTCAACACCACAAACTTGTATTTAGTTTTGTGGCTGGGAATGTTTATGTTTTTAATACACTGTGTTGGAACAGTGTTCAATTTGTGAGATTTGAAAGCAGTGACTCTGGCAAATATTGCCATGCTTATACTGAATACTACATCGATTTCGTGGCATTAACTCCCAATTAAACCTCTGGCATTCTTTCTAAAACAAAGGGAGCTTATCCAAGGTTTGTCTCCTTCACAGAACAAGCAAAAGAGCTACTACTCCAAACGTAAAAAAATTTTCTCAAGGTCTCTAGAACCATGCCTCTTCTGTTTCTTAGGGAGTGGAACCAAACCAGAGCAAATAGTCACCCCTGCTTTCCTTTCATTTTCATGACTGACTTCATGTCCCTGATTCCTGAGCAAAAGGAAATCTCCACCAGCCTCAGGATTCCCCCTCAAGGAAACAAACTTAGTCTAGGACACTACAGAGATGTGAAATTACCTAGACTTTAAAAGTAGCAGCGAGGTCCGAGTTTTGTATGGTGACACCAGAGTAAAATATTTTCATGAAAAGTAATATTCTGATGATATTTAGTCAGTAAATTAAACACCATTTTAAACAGGTTTGAATAGATTAATTGATGGGCGTACACTTTGCCCTCAATTTAGATGGAAGATGTGAAAAATTCCAAAAAAGTTTCTTTACGCGAGTAGCCCTGTCTATAATCAAGTTTGCGCTACCACACCACAATTGTATTTTAACAAGTCCTGAAGATTTGCTCGTACGACTCCCGGAGGGAAACACTAGCTGATTCTCATAGGCTTTTTGCTGTCGGCCAAATGCTATCTACCCAGGAAAAGTGCCAGCTTAAGAGCGGAGCAACGAAGAGGTAGAGCTAACCCGCCGGGCAGCCCCGCACGGCGGCAGGGAGCAGCTCACGGATGCCGGTTTCCCCCCCGCCGCAAGCCGGTCCCACCAGCGGACCGGTACCTTTGCCCGAAACCCGGGCCCAGCGCCTCAGGACACCTTTGCTCCCTCCCTCCCCGCTTCAACGTGAGGAAACACGACGGCGACGAGATGCAAGAAACCACGGAGCTGCCCACCCGGCTCGGCGCCCTTGTCCCTGGACGTGCGTTTCCAGCCCAGCCCAGCCCTCCCCTCGCCTCGCCGCCGCCGCGCAGCCACAGCGGCTCCCGCCGCCGCCGCCGCCGCCACCGCCGCCGCCACCGCCGCCGCCGCCACCACCGCCGCCACCACCACCACCACCGCGCCGGGGTCCGCCGCGGTACCTGGTTGTGGTGCAGGTGGGCCAGCGGCAGCACCGCGCCCAGGGCCGGCGCGGCGCCCAGCCGGTGCAGCAGCCCGGCGAGCTGCCCGGCCGACAGGCTGTGGTTGGCCCCGAACAGGCGCAGCACGTCGTCGGCGAAGGTCTCCGCGGCCGGGGCGACCCGCGCCCCCGCCGCCGCCGCCGCGCGCGCCAGCATCTCCAGCCCCGCGGGACGCGGCGAGTGTCGCTGGGCGCGCAGCACGGCGCAGCCCCTCCGCACCGCCCTCGCGCCGCCTCTGCCCGCGCGCCCGGGGCTCCGCGGGGCGGGAGCGGCGCCCGACCGCCTCGGCCCCTCCCCGGGGGGCGTAGTGGGGGGACGGGACGGGACGGGACGGGCGGCGCGGCGGTGCCCCCGCCGCTCCGGACGGGGCGGGCGCCGTCCCCCCGCCGGCCGTCCCGCTTTTCGGTCCCCGCCACGCCGTCGGGCTGCTTACCGAGAGTCAGCCTAGTCCCGCCGGCCCGGTGCCGAGGGCAGCCGCAGGGCCCCCCCCCCGTAACCCTGTGTCACGACAGAAGGGTGGCACGGCGCTGCCCGGAGACGGCCTCACGCCCCAGCAAAGGGGGGAGGCTGCAAAATTCCCGGTTGCTGCCAGCCCTGGCCCAGGGGCCAAGAGTCGCAAGACCGTCAGAGGCGTCCGTGAGGCACAGAATCTTCCCTGAACTGCCCCAAGCGCCGTTTCCAGACCTACACCTGCTGAGCTCGGCCTGCCCGCCTTCCCCTACCTGCCGTGCGGCACCCTCCCCCCCGCCTGGGCCCCACGAGCAGGCCCCGCGCCCACCTGCCGTGACGACCCACGACAGGCCAGATGGGACAGTCGAGGCCAAGGTCCAGGCCCCGGCCAGGCGCACAGGCAGGTAGGGCCCCGCCGTACACACCTCACCGGCAGTATCTCCGCCGCAGTCGAGGCACCTGGACCTTGGAACGAGCCGTTCCGTTCGGCTGGCAGCCGGTTAGGCAACTCGCTTCTCTCGGGCCCCCTCCCTTCCGCAGGTTGAGACAGGGATTTGTGCCTCGTCTACCATTTTAGGAAGGTTTAATGCGCCAAAAAAGCGTGTTATTTCACGCGTGCTTTTTAACAATCTGAGAAAATTGCGACTGGTCACAGGTATTATCCCGGGGGCTGTCACTCAAGTGGTCTAGATGAAAATGCTCATGCTTCAGGACAGCAGCCGTGTAGTGGCAGCTCCAGCTCAGGAGAGATTTGTACTGTTAACGAGTTATTCTGTAACTGCCTGTTACAAAATTTCTTACCTATATCCCTGTAGTGGGCGGAGACAGCACATTTTTAGAGGTGAGTTTTTTAAACAGATTCTCATTTAGACCTCTGTGGAACTGTGCTGAATTACATGAGCTGAGATGCTGTCCCCCATTCCAAATTTTCCGAAATCAGAATTTTGTACTGTGTGTGCCAAGCGGTCTGGGTAACAGTCTAGGTAACAGCACTATGAAGGAGGCACGGTTAAAGATACCTCACAAGCTGCGAATCTCCTTTGGATAAATTCTTCATAAACAACTTCCATACCACAATGCACAAAGCATCTAGCAGGAAAAAAATGCCAGCAGTGTAACCCACTACCAGGAAATAAAAAATATAATTCTAGATAGAGCTACAATCATATAAATTCTGCTACTGGAAAACCTGTTACTCTTTCTGAATTAGAGCCCAAATACCTAATAGACTTTCATGCTTCCCTCATATTTCCTTGGTGACAGCTGAAAAGAGCCCCAGCACAATTTAGCTGCAAGCTGTTTCAAATGACAGTCCCTGTCTGCACTGGTTACACCACCAGCTGTGGCTGATGATGCTCCACCCCACCCACCTCTCCATGTAAGTGTGCATTTTGGGTCTCTTCCAGAGAAATCAACACAAGATTTCCTTTGCTGCTAAGGGAATCACAAGATTCTTCTTCAGGCAGCAGCTATATCAATAGCAGAACTGGTACCTCCTATACTTTCTTCTTCAGTGTGTCTATTTCTAAACACAGCTCTAGTAACAGTCAATTATTGAAGGCATTCTGAAATTTTAAAAAGGTATATTTGAAAAGTGCCTTATGACCAGTAGATAAACTGGAAACAATGGCAAACTGGTTAAAACAGGTAAATCAAAACAGGTTGCTGGTTGCATCAAAAAGATTTGTCAGTGCTCTGTTTTGCAGGGCCGAAAGGTTAATCTCAAAATTGATTATTTTAAGACTTCCTTTTTATCAGTAACAGAAATATAAAGGATTATTTAAATTAGTGTAATTAAACTCATATTTGCATTAGTTCTTAGGCCCATATTTGCATAATGCTGAAAAGTTCAAGGAAGTCCTGGATAATTCCATTAAGAATTATTCTCTGTTGCCAGTCCTCTGCAGAACGAATCCTGCTCTGAGAGACAGCCAAAACTTATCCTCAAGGAGTGATGCATTCATACTGCTCTAGTTTAAAAGAAATAAAAAGTTTCTAAACTGAGTGTTACCAAAAAAGACCACAAGAACTAGAAGGGCATACTAACAACAAGACCAGAGGCCACGTACCTTTCAAACTGTACATATAGCACTTGAAGGACTACTCCAAATTTTGTGTATATTCTGTACAGACCCAATCAGAAAGTCTGATCTCTGTTCATGTCAAAAATGATAAAGCTTAGCCAAATACTAACAGAGCCAAATTCTCTTTCTTCAAACTGAAAGAACAATCTGTTTGTACACTGTAAACCAAGTATTCCCCAACAGTACTTCACGGTCCTGATTCACTATTGTTTTGTTTCCTGCTTTTCTTACACCTGCGTAACTTTACTGTTGCATTTAAACCACCCCAAGGTGCCAGCACACCAGATGGTGACTGCCAGTGGGCAAGATGACACTCAATCAGCTTCTCCAGTTTTCCGAAGGGCCAAATCCTCTCTGAAGTGGGTTTCTCTTAGGAAATTCAGTGAAGCTGTAGCTAATTACATCAAAGCTAGCATGATTTGTAACTGTATGTGTTATTTACTTATCTCAAAGTCAGAAGAACCCTCTCTGTTTATTGTCATTCAAACCAACTGAAATAAGTCTATTTGAAAATAGCAATCATATTATAATTCTGTCGTTTGGCAGGTAAAATAGATACACCCATCCCTTGGATTAACATTTGCACCCTTTTTCTCTCAACTCTTACTTGGATGAAATATTTAAATGGGATTAAAAAATGATATCCTGTAACTAAACACCCTTGAATGAAATGACATACAGCAATTAAAGTATCTAGGCAGATATGTAAAAATATTGGACTGACACCTTTTTTTCACGTATTTTCCCTAACTCTTTTCATTGTGGTAAGTGAATTCCCAGCAGTTCTATTTTGTTCCTTTTTAGCTTGGCCAGGCAGACTCAAACACTCACAGCCACTGTATTTTAACTTCCAGAGCCTCACAGGCAAATAAATTACAGATAAATAGCACGCTTAGATAGATATTCAGTTTTCAAAATTGCCAGCTCAGGAATCTTGCAGTTCTCAATTCTGTGCTCTTGCAAATACTGAAAGGGAATTCAGGGATTAGAGCTCTAGGAACACAGTCAAAGGGTACTGTGAAGACTCAAAACCACAGAAGCCAAATAAAAAACATACTGTTTGGCTTAAAAATCTTAAGATAAAAAAGCCTGAATCTCATCAATCTGTGGATCTTGACTCATTTTGGAAAGCTTGGCTTCATAGAACAGCATTAGAAATACTTCCTTATATATCATAGTAGAAAAGTTTCTGAATTACAGAATTAAAAGGAATCTTTCCTTTAAGGCACCTTGGCCAAAGTACCTTTTATTGGTACAGTAAAACATTCAAATGTAAAAGTGGGATCTCAAGTTCTACAGAAGAGTTTGACTCTGTAATTTTAATAGTTTAATAGTGAATTACAAGTGCTAGGGGCATGATATGGACCTCAAAGGATGAGAGGTATAATGGCATTGCTATGGTAAATCAATCATAACTTGCTTATTTTCTGAGGCTGCACTATCGGTACCATTTGTGTATTGTTTACTATCCTGAAAAGCTTGGCTCCCACAAAAGGTTAACATTATGCAATAGATTTCACCCAGCAAGAAGTATTACTCGTTCTACAACCCTCCACTAGCCAGTTCATTAGCTCGCTCTCTGTGAAACTGTAAAATAACCTGCTTCTGATAAGAAATGTGATATATTTGCTCCTTAGGACTAAATATTGTTTAAGCAAGTATCTTTAAAAACAAAAATCTCTATAATAAAATAATCAGATCAAAATCTTCACTGCTTACATTTTCAATTACTAATATACAGAGATATTTAAGGATCTTCAACCACAACAAGAATAAGAGTTGTCTTTAATGGAGACATGCAGATGAAACTATCTTCAGTTCATAGCTGCTCATTAGAAAACTAAGCTGAATAAAAATCCACTGACACTTTAGAAATATTTCCTGTCCCCACCTTGTTAGTTTAGGGTCAAGTTTATTTAGATCATATTTCTACTGTCAAAGCTTAAAGCTGTTTTGAATCTAAAGTTTTGGCCTAGGGCCATCTCTAATTTTCAATTGGTAAACAGACTTCTAAGTTACAAATCCAGTAGCTGTTGGGCTACAGCTTCTGATGGTATGAAGTGAGATAGTGCCTGGAGAGCTGAGCCAGCCTATAGCAGCTGTGGGTCATGACTCAAAGTACCCAAGATAGGTGTGCAGAGAGACAGGAAGTAATAAACTTTCTTAAAAGAGAGCAGTATTCATCTTCACAGTGAATACTGCTCACATTGCCTCGTATTGCTCAAATAATCTTTACCAGATGACTCTTATGGAAAAAATACAGGTCTCTTGCAATTTTGAAAAAAAAAAAAAAGAGAGAGAGAGAGAGTTTTTTAAAAATGCAGAAAGACACTACACGTACTTATCAGTTAAACTTCATTTTGTAAGAAAAGGGAAGTTCAGCAGTTTGGAGTTCTTTTTCAAGGTAGCCTTATTTAGAACTGTAGCATTATAAAAAAGAATACAAATTCAAAGTGAAACATTTCAGCTATTCTCCCCAAGTCCTGCAAACACACTTTGAAATTTAAATTTTCTATTGTTCTAAAATTAGATCAAAACCAACCTTAAAGTCTCAAAATCATTGATGAAACAATTCATGTTTTGTAGGAACATGCCTAGTAGTGACCTCTTACCTGGTGATGACCTTTAAATCCACCAGAGGATCCCAGGGGAGGGTCGGTACATGACTGAAAGCTACAAGCTCAGATTATATTGACATATCTACACTGATACATAATGTATGTATCTAAAGAACAAGGGTTACCAGAGAATAAAGGAGAAGCAGTCATATGTCAATATTAGTACGATTAGATAAGCGGAGTAGTGTCAGCAGGATGCCTAAGACACAACATGCTGGCGTTGTATTTTACAGGCTGGATTCTGCAGGGATCAAGATGAACCCTGTGAGACAGCAATGCTAAACCAGCTGCAGGAGTCATTTAGCTTTTTTCCTCATAATCCAGTAGGGTGAAAAAGTAAATAGAGTTTCTGGGAAGGTACCAGAACAGCCTTACCAGCCCCCAGTACAGGACCTGGGAAAAAAACAATTGTTCTGGACAATTTTCTAGATCCGTGGCCTTCAATGCATCATTCCTTTCCTTTGTTTCTTGGAAATACAGCTGCTAAACATGCTTGAATAAGTCAGTTCTTTCTGAAAACATGAAAACTCAGCTCTGAGTTTGCAAATCATGTCATTATGCTTAGCACATCTCCAACATATGTGCCGTACAGGCCCCTGGGATTGGCAAATGTGCACTGAACCCAGCTTAATTTTTCAACAACTACTAATATGAGAGGGGAGAAAAGGTGCTATAAGGTAGAAGACATCTTACTTCAGAGGAAAACCACAGCTGCAGCTAACACTTTCCTAGTTTGGGATGCAGTGGGTTATCACAAAGAATCAGGCCCTTCAGTCACTTCTCTTCTACACACTTACTTAACACTAAAATTTAAAAAGTTCCAATTAACAAACAGTGCTCCAAGCCTGCATGAATTCTTCAGTATTGTCGCCATGCCAAATTTAAATTCAGGTTAAAGCACTGTGGTGCTTTAATCTATTAAAATAATAGCCCCCAAATAACAAAGTTTTTAGATTTGAGACATGGCTTTCAGTCAAATATTAGTTCAGTCATTTGGGGGCATACTTGTCAAGTCATACTTGAACACAAAAAGCATCTCAGTTTTAACTCCATCCTGAATGTATTTTTGCATCTAACTGCAGATACCTGCAACTAACAAAGTGTGTTAACATAATCTCAAAGATATTTTGTATCATTCTGTTGCAAGACCAGCAGCATTATCACAATGGAGCACCAGAGGTGCACACAATTCATGACAGCTTTGAAGTCTTTGTGCTTTCATGAACTTGTACAAATATTTGTAGCCTAGATTAATATTCAAACTCTGCCTGGCATGAAAACAAGTTTTGTTTTATTGAAAATAGGTTTTCTAAAACTCTGACAACTCATAATTATGCTGTAGAATACAGCCACAGGATGCCTTTGAGGCTAGATAAGAACTAAACAGGATTGAAACAGGATTGAATATTCATATTGATAATCAAAACATTCAGGTACATCAGACACGACTTTATAAAATGAAAGAGAAAATGGTATGAACCCTTACATATAGGTGTAACAGTTAGGTATGAGGTTGCCTACGGACAACCGTACCAAGTTTGGATTTCATATACACCAAGGTGAAGCTTCTAATACCATACACAGAAGGAGCACAGCAGATCAACCAAAGTCAGTTCCTATTTCATCTTGAGGTTATTAATATCTGAAGCATTATATGTATGAATTATCACGTACTTAGTTCACACAACAGTGGAATCCATTTCTGTGCCTATTTCACACAATACGACTGTGCATAAACACAAACGAGAGGTGTTTAGAATGTTCTACCACTAAATAATTTATAGGAAAATCTTTAACGTATGCAGCCAGAGGTACAAGGACACCCATAGGCTATGCATAGCACTTGAAACATAGTGTCTGAAGCATCCAGTAAAAAAAAGAAGATTATTATATTCAGTGTTACTGTAAATAGAATTTGCAAATTTTTTAAAAGTTATCTTAGGAATCTGAAAGCTATTAGTAACTTACGTACTTCAAGTATTTTTAGAATGTTTGTCCCTTAAAGGAAAATATATACAATTCAGTGAAACAGAGAGCTCTTACTGTTTCTGATGTTCTGTACATTTTCACAAAGGGCATGGATGCATCCAACTTCAGGGATTTAATTAAGCTGATGCTTGTGCGCTAAAAGTCAGTGGAGCGGAACAAGACCTGCCAAAGGGTAACACTGACACTAGGTATTCCTTCAGCAGTTAGAGCAGAAGCACTGAACAAATACCTGTTTCAGCTACATGTATAAATCAATAATAGATTCAACTTATGTAACAGCATGTTCTAGAGCTCACTAGAATTTATGGGAAAAAAAGCTCCTCTGAGAGGGTTCCTCATGTGCAGAAGGAAACAATACTTCTAGTAGCAAGTAGCTGTTCATCAATGTTCATTCACTGGTTTCTCCTTTCTCTCCCCAACAAATTTTCTAGTCAAGCAGAATATTTCAACATCCACCCTTCTCACAGTGCCCTATTTTCCAAGATATGTCACTCTGCTGAGCAAAATACGAGCGGATATACAAAATTCATATATTCCCTTGGCATTCTCACTTATCACTAGAGGAAAGTTGTGTATATGCACAGTGGCATTTCAGTACGATTTGACTAACTTGTCTGCAACAGCCTTTGCCAGTATGAAGTATAAGTTTGAACCTTCTCTCACTGGTACTCTAAGTGCCAAAATGTTAATGGAAATTATTTCTGACAAGCAAGTATTTAATGTATATCTATCTAGACAGTGATGGTGGTTTTCAGATCTGAATGCTTACTGTTTATGTAAGAATTTCTAATGCCATTTGTAACTTCATCATGGCACACCTCTTTTAAGAGTTTTATTTAGTGCTGGAGTTGGATGTTACAGCATGTGTGTGTGTTTGGGGTTTTTTTTGGCGGGGAGGGGGCACTGAAGAAAACCATTTGTAAGTGACAGCAGATTCTTTTCATATTTGACTATTTTTGCTTTAAAACCTTGTACTCTCATTTAGACCTAACACCATTAAGCCTAGCTTACTGAGGCAGGAGTACTGCTAGCTCTGCAGAGTAGTCTTTATACGCAATGTGTACAGAAGGCCCAGACTTAAGTCACAAACGTATCAGAGCATTGATTTTAAAGGAATCATGAGTTTACAGAACCAGAAAGGTTCTGTGCCTAAAAAAAAAAAAAATATATGTTTTAAAAAAAAAAGATTTTAGAAGCTGTATGTTAACTTATCATCAGGTCAGAATACTAAAAAGCCTCCACAGAACCATCACCTTTGTTTACCACAACTCAAACATGGAAATGAGTGACTCAAACCTTAAAAAGTAAAAGAAAAAGTGAGGAAAAAAACCTCCAAACAAACAAAAACCACCACAACCTTTCAAAATATATTTACTATCAGTTGTGGAATAGAAAGTGTTAAAATGACTAAAGGATAACATAATACAAACATTTGACAGAGAATACTTCCTGAACAAGTTACAGATTTAAGAAGTTACAGATTTGCAAGTGTGGGTCACATGAAAAAATTCACAAAAGAAATCAGAGAACTAGTTCAATACCATTAACTTAAAACTGGCTGCAGAAGTGTTCGATAATTTTACAGCTCAATTCACACACTGGTTTCTTATCGTCCTAACCCTAAAATGCTGTAGAGGATTTATAGTCAATTAACACTTTTAAAGGTCTTTGAAGACTAAATACATTATGTTAAGTCCTTTGACTCAATTTATGCTCTTCTGGTATAAATCAGAGTAGAATCTCTCTGGCAAAGCAGAACAGAGGACGAATTAGAATCACAACTTGTAAGTCAAAAATTAAGAGAGTCCCACAGTCTCTTGCTTGGCCTACAAAAGGTGTCCTCTCAAGCAAGCCCAGCAGGGAGAAAAGAAACATAAAAGTTCAGGTCAGCTTGTTCCCCGTTTTTGTGAGCTTGTGAGGCAAATGTGCAGACCCAGCATTTTTCCAAGCTCTAGGCTACAGAAGCAGACAATAAATTGCTATAGATGAGGAAATGGCCTCTCTGTATCCACCTGTATAGCTGTCAAAGTACACCAACATGAACAGCTTAGAAAATTATTCAGAAGTAATTCTTATTTTTAGCACACAAATATGGGAAGAACTGAAAAACTTTGTGAGCAAAAACTAATAACTGTAAGAGAACCAATTTTAAAAAACAACAACAACAAATGGCCCTAAGCAACTGCTCTAGAAATGTTTCATTTTGGGGGTGAGTATAGACTACGACACAAGAGAAAAGCACAGCAGAACCAGTGAGAAAGCTTCATAAGTAATCAATTATCAGTCTACTGCTCGACACCACATAGCTGTTGAGATTCCTTGCATAGTTGATGGTGGTTAGTTATGATTTTTTAGGGAAGACAGATTCACCATCTAATCCCTGTAACTAAACACAGTTTCAGTTGTCACTAAAGGGCAACTGAAGCAATAGTTTAATAGCATTCAGCACCTCAGGTGTTTAACAAGCTCAACTTCCCAAAACCCGTGGGTGAAGGAAATACTACATTAGTTTTTACAGATTGGAAACCTACAAGTAGCGAAGTTGAATGACTTAAATGCAAACAAGTGCATAGAATCCACTGATTTAATTCCTACTGCACACCACCTCCTGCTGCTCTATAGAGCACGTCTTGTACAAACACCATTCAACAAGGGCAAGGCTGTGCATAAGATTAAATTCCTAACCAAGAGAAGCAGAAGGGGTGAGCTCAAAATTTGAGGGGCATGTTATGCACTTTACCAAGACTTCTTTTTTTTTAAATAAATTCACCTCAGGACACAGAAAACCCTGTTATTTAAGGACATGCTGTAATTTTGTTGCTTGGGAGTGAGGAAGCAAAGTTAAACATTGGTTCACAATAACGTGGGAGAAGCACTACTATCTCCTATTTCTAGCAACACATTACTTAACTGTCGTAAGAGATGACCCTCCTTAACTGTTCCAAACTTTCAGCTGATCTCTTTTGTAGGCAAAGCATTCATCTCTTAATACCTGTGAGATAAACGACAGGCAAAGGATTTCACGTGTGGCAAAGCTGCCACGTCTCTGAAATATCTGCCATCAGGTCAAGTGGCAACTGCCAAGAGGCCAGACAAGTTTTCTTTCAAAGACCAGCTGAAGCAGAGCATTAAAACATGATCTTTGGAATCTTTGGATTAAACATGATCTCACAGCAGAGAAGGAACAGGAAGAGAAGGATTTGGAAAGTACCAAATAACTATTTGGGGGGCATGAAGGGGGTGTTGAATCTGTAACTACATTGCCAGAGGAATCCAAAATTAAATAGTGGATCTCAAATGCGGTCCTCCATTTTAATTTTTTCATGCTTTTGTCATTTCCAACATACTTATCACAGTAAGAAACATAATGATACCAAGTCCTGACTTAACCACTCAGATGGTGTTTGAGAAATCTGAAAAAATCTCACACAGACTGGTAACATCAGAAGCTGTCAGAAACAGAAGCGTTTAAGAGAGCAAAACCAGCCAACTTATTCCTGCACAGTGCCCATTACAGATATCAGCTCAGGGCTAGTGAGGTCAGCCTCACATACTACCTTATTCCACTCAGGTGTAGAAAGACCCTTGCTAAGACCAGATTCATTTTTTGTACTGGTGTATCTTCTAGCACTTTAATGTTTTACATTTTTAGAGAATTTGAACAGTATTGCTAAAGTAACCCATATTACATCATTAAAGACCCAACAACACACACGAGTTTTGCATTGTAAAATTACCAATTCTGTGACATTTTAGGAATTTCCAAGGCCTAAATCCTTAAAGTGCCATGCAACATCACACATGCTTCACTTTGTAAGAGTATTTTATTGGCTTTTTAGCATCCTAGGTTTTTTTCGGTAGGAGATGTTTAAATTCTTGTTGTGATGAAAAATAATGCTTGAATTATAGTTCAGTTATTAAACATATAACACAAATTCAAAATGGATTTGCTTATACCTGTCTAGGTGATTGAAAGTAACATAAATAAAATTCAGATAATTTAGTGATGAGTATACATACCTTTGTTTATGGAGAAGAGATTCTGTCACAGTGTCAACTAATACCTATTGTGACTATGTACTTAAATACTTGCTTCTCAATTCTTCCATCTTCTCAGACACGCCATTTTCCTTACTGTTTATAAAGCAAACCTTTCCCCTCTCTGTCCTTCACTTGACTTGGTAGTAAGTAATATGAGAGTGTTTGAAATTCAGACAAAACCTCCTTGTCCTGAGAGTACAAGGGGTGGAGGAAGATGCAGCAAGAGCAATAGGTTGTTCTTAGTGCCTTACGCCACCCCCTTTGACAAAAGCCAAAGGACAGGACACTAAAGAGGCCAACCAAGGGCAGCTATTCCTGGGTCACTTGTCTCCAGCTCCTTCTCCATACTTTGTTATGAGTTTTCTGGTGAGTGGACTGAAAACTGAGAGTTATTGTGTTGTTTGTATTTTTAAAACAAAAATTAGACTTCTCCAAGACATTTTGATGGCTATTAAAATACAGGAAAGAGGTGTTAGCCTCATGATGGAAAAATGCAATGACTAACACCTACCCAAATACTACTCACACACAATGGTGACTTTAATGTTGCCAGGCAAAGGTTGTACATATACACAAATTCCTTTTTGGTCTTTTTAATGAAGCAATAGGATTTGATTCCTTGATTATGAAATATCTGGCAAGGATATGGTCCTATGGTCCTCATACACAGATTGGAAGCAGACGGGGTTGATCATAATGCTAAATTGAAGAAGGACAAAATCTTCATCTCCTGGTACAAGATTCATGGAATAAATAACTTAATATTAACTGTGAAGTTATTCCCATATTCCAGTATGTGAAAACAACTGTGAACGCTCAAGAAAGACTGTGTTAAACAACTGGAACACTTCCAAATTATTTATCCAAAATAAACTTCCATCAGAAAGCTACCATGAACACTTACTCATTTTAGCTCTTAAAAATGAGCAATTGCTCTTGTTTTAAAGCCATTTCACATTCTTGAATTGAAACTTCAGATTTTACATTCTTTTAATGTAATATCACTAACTACTACTGTGTTTAACACTGAACAGACTAACAGTTTAACACTGAACAGACTCACTAAAACCAACGAAAAACTCCTCCCAACTTAAGAAAAGCCAGGATTTTGAAGCTTTTCTTATAGGGAAAGGACTTGACAAGGATGGGACGCTTTATCTCTCTCTCCTCTCAAATCAGTTTCATCATTTCTAGTAGATGCAGAGTCAGCAGACAGGCATGGATATGGACAACAGAGTGGCCAATAGATGGCTGTTAGAAGACAAATGGATGGACAAATTCAGGGATGTACATCAACAAAAGATCTGATAAGCATGCTGCTGAGCAGGGAACTGGAATCATCCTGACAATCCTGTCAATGTGGTGTTACCTTAAATAGTGTTCTCACTTGCTGCCTAGCAAGTTGTACAAAATTAAACACATTTCATATAGTAATGGCTCATGACTATATTGCATTTTTATTTTAATCCATATGACACTTACTTGCTTTTTTAGGGCATTCCCTTTTAGTTCTCTTGCAGCAAACCCCCAGAGAATATTTGGCACAGCTCCTGCCAAGAGAAGGAGATTCACAGCTGTCCTCTTGGCCTGCCCCCACCCTTGAATCCCAGCACCCTTGCTGATCAACAGCAAGGGTTGCGCCCATGTGGTTTGTTCTGCTCTGACAGGTGCTGGCATTTGGCAGCATTCACAGCAAGCAGACAGTTGCCGAGATATGAAGACTTGGCTGCAAGTCAGAAAGCCAAGCTCATAGAAAGCATGGAAGGATCCAGAGGATGCAAAGGTGTTAAACCCCTTCTGTCCCGGAACAGCCAAAGGTGGCTCTAAACTATGCTGGCTGCCAGTAGTTACAGGCACTTCTACAGAAGCTAGAACACCAACACGAAAAAATAATTTGAAAATAAGCATAGCCAAATATTTACCAGAACACCTAGAGGATGACTCCTAGCTCCTCATCGTCTTCCAGCTCATGACACACTAAATTATTTGAGCTGCCCAAATCATGCTGTCTGGATTAGTTGCAGCTCCAGATCTGTCTTGAAGTAATACAACTACAGTCTTTCCTCTAAATGAAGTCAAGTCTCTCCATCCTCCAACATCAGACACCAGTCCTCCACTTTCTTCTGGAATTGCAAGGGGTGTTTTGCTTCCATTGTTTAACAACTGTGACCCTACAGCTTTAGTGCTACACCAACAGATAGGACTCCCTTGAAGCTGCTGGCAACACTAAAGACAATCCCCTTGCAAGACTGAATTCTCTTTCAATTTATTGTGTTTAAATGCTGAGAATTCCACATGTAAGCAGCACACAGAGCAGAAGGGCAAGTTATTTCTCCTTCTCCCTCTCTCTCCCTGCTCACACATTTCCACAACATCAGCACAAGAGCAGTCCTCAATTAGTGAGTTTGGGCTAAACTTAAGCAAGGAGAGTTATCAATTTAAATCGCTTTGTGCCTCAGCTTACTAAACTAATGCTCTTGATTACACATAGGCAGTGATGCTCAAAGCGTGGTTACCATAATCCAGGAAAGAGGCTGTGAAAAGTTACTTGATGTCTTCTCAGCCAACTTTATCTACTTTTAGCACATCACCTTCCCCTGGACTGATGCTATTCCTGCTTATTTATCTTACACTAAACAAAGAGTTACATTATCAGGAGACCTATGCATGTAGTCTACCAAACCACAGACAGATTGATTCTCCATAAAAATCTGTTTAAAAATCCATTTTAAAAAATCATGATGCTGTCATCCTACCTCAAGTTGCAGTTTTGGACAGGGTTTTGCCGTAGAAAATGGGCATCGCAGAGAAGCAGCACGTTATTGTCACGAAAAGCACTGTACACTTCTTAGGCCAGAACCACACTAGATTATTTGCAGCTACTTGAAAATTCTAAGAAGATTCATCAAAGCAGAAAGATTTTGTCCTTCTAAGACATATATCAATGTGGATAGATCAACATTTTCTTCCAAACCTGTACATGCGCTTTGCACAAATGTAAAAACTACACAAGGTTTAGGACAGCATAAACATGGGACTTGTTGACTTGGACAACCTGAGATGCCATAAAGTAGTCTTAAGTTACTCTAGAGCCATAGAACTGCATATGGGACAGAACTGTAAAAGAAATCAGGGTAAATATAGACAGCTTGCTAGGATTTGTAATACTTGTCCTTAGCTATGCAAAGTAAAGTCACAACTTGTAACAATCATGTAGGCCTTTTATCAATAGAGATAATATTTGATGTATCTTCAAGTCAGAGTTTGTCAAACACTGATGGACTCATTCATAAAATTTAAAATTCTTATGGAAGTAAATGAACAAAGTCTGTCATTACGGTGAAAAGATAAAGTACATCCTGGCAAAGCTGTTCTTTTTTTACAGTATAGACAGCAAATGCTGGTTCATCTTTTTTTTTTTTTTTAATACACTAAAAACAGTTATTCAACACTTGCTGGGCAAAGAGCTCATGTATATCTCATTTACATTGGGGTTAGACATGGCACAGTTTCTAATCCACAGAAAGCTATCCTTAATTAGAGAGTAACCATGCTGTAAAGTTAGATTAGAATCTAGGATCTGAAAGCCTCCAAATGTGAGCGGAGCATTGGTTTATTTTTAGTGTAGTCTATAGGGCTGATTTTAAGAAGTTAATCCCAACCCAGACTCTAAAAGCATACATACAACACACAACTAGCTACTCACGCCAGTGTGTTAGTGAGAAAATCTGTACTTCTAAAACCCCTTGGGGAGGGACAGGTAGGGAAGACAAGGCCTTTGCCTTACCATTTTGTCCTCATATCAGACACAGTTAAGAATGCACATGAGTACTAGCATTAGAGGCACAGAGGCAACTACATTTGCTAAGGAACTAAGGACCTAATGAAAGAATCCAGCTATAAACGCAGATCTGAGTTTCTGCCACACCAACAATGTGTCTTTCAGTCACTTACTGGGAACACCCAGTACGTCAGCCTTTCACCAAGTACTTATTAAGGAGCCATTAATTACCATGTATCCAAGTGCTAGAGTATTTCAGTTCCCTCTGCTCTGGTACAAGTATTGTTGTTCTTGATAAACCAGAACTGTAGCCAATCCTCTGGCTTTATGCCCAACTGTCTATTTGTTTTTAGTGATATAATCTGACCGCCCTGGATGTTTTATAAGAAACATGCTGTTAAAAGGACAACTTGAAACTTTTTGATTTGTTTGGACAATTGAAAACTTGGCTGTCCCTCTTGTGGCCTTCTCTGCACAAACACAGCAACTCTGAGGGAGAAGAAAATTATTTTGACACTATAAAGCAGGCATTTTGCTTTTATTGTGAAGATTTACTGGCAAAATTAGGCAGTGTGCTGTGCTTCCTCTGCTCCAGTTCCCCAGCACCCTTTTCATCAGCCCACCTCCTTTCCCTTTCTGACTCCTATTCCACATCCTTTTCCAAGCCAAACAGGGCTTCTACTTCACACCATCACCATCTCCTCTCTTCTGCTGCTGTTTCAGTCCTCTGGCTCCAACTGTGGGCACTGAGACTGAACTGACAACCCAAGCTGACTCAGCTACAGCTTCTCAGGTGTCCTTAAGCTATGCTCCTAGTTCCAGAAGCCAGTAAAGGTATGCCAGGACTTGTGCACTTGGGCTCCAAGCCATGACTGCCTCACCTGTGACACTATTTTGTCTCAACCATTGGGAGATATTTTACAGCTTGCATAAACATAACAACTTTCAGACACATTTTATGGATGCGTAAGTTTAGAAAGCATTCCTCCCAGGTTAAGGTAAATGAACCTGATATTTTCCTTCTGGATTTTCAAGTAGAGATACCTACTGTGCTATACAGCTTTGCTAGCTTAAGTAAGAATTCAGCAGTTCATACTTATGCTCTCATCAGCCATTCTGTCACTACAACTGCACTCCAACTAAACCTTGGTGAAAGTTTAGCTTCAAGGCAGTACCATTCTGAGGTGGTCGTGTTTTCAGTTTTTTTGTAAGCAATGATGATAATGCTAGATTTACATGTTATATACACTATCTCCAGGAAACAGTAACTTTTCTGTGTGTTATATTGTTGGCAAAGCAGACAACTAACTACAAAACAGAAGGGAAAGTAGGCAGCAGGGACCAAATGAGCAAGTTGGGTTTCAGATATTTCTTCTTCTCTACACTGACAGCAAGAGAGACAAATCCATACGCTTCCTACCTCAGCACTGTCTTCCTACACTGAAGGGTCAGGCTGTGCCCCTGATTTTATATCACAGGGTCACAACGGACTTGTTTACAAACACAATAAAACTTTATTGTTTCCCACCTTCCCTACATAGATATTGCAAATAATATTGTCCTTCACTACAGAATGGCTACTTAAAAATAAAAATGATCAGATAAACTGCTAGATACCAGTAAAGACTTAAGGTGACAGACAGAATGAACCAGTTCATTTGTGCAGTCAACAGAACAGCTGCAATTACTGGTAACAGGCTTTCCAAACACTTTCAATGCTTTACTTAAGAGAGTCTCCATTACCAGACAGCTTAGAGGCCTGGCTTCTCTTCATTACCTATTTCCCCGAGTTCAAGGACTGAGCCTTAAATCATCCTGCTAAAGCCACTGCCCTAGATTTAGAATACTGGATCCCAATTTCTGATTTTCCTCTAGTCCTGCTATAAATGACCAGACAACTTATCAGTTTCATATTGCCTTTACCCTGGGGAAGGAAAGAGATGCACGTACTTAAACCTAGAAAGCACCATCACTGAAGTAGCAGCAGAAGCAAGAGAAGTCTTGACCTGTTTATCTCATTCTGCTACCACCAATACTCTCCCTCAAGCCTTTTACTTCTTCACAGTTCAGGCACATCTAACCTGATCTAGTTTTGGAAATGAACAGAAAATTCAGTGATGAAGCCACCTAATGTCCTCTGAGGCACACAGCTGGCTCCTCTAACTGCTTAAATAGTAAACAGCAAAGTCCTTCCTCATGGAAATGGACTAACCCTTTGCATGTTCCCAGGTGGGAAATACAGTCAAATAGTAATCAGATAGGGAAGTTCAGATTGAGGATCCATAAGTATTTAGAGTTTGTTGATTGGCATGCAAACATAAAAAATGTTTTTAGGACAGGACCCTCAAGAACAGTGAACCCTCACAACCCAATCAATTGGCAGAGGCAAGAACACACAGAGTCATGGGGAAAGATTTTGTGTTACTACATCATACTATTTTTACTTAGACATATATTTGAATGAGCACTGTCTCTTCATTCCTTTTTTCTTCCTAAACGCCCCAAAAGGTACAAGTAGCACTAATTTAAGGATGCTTGTGAGACTAATAGTTTGCCAAGGAGGATGTCAGAAGAACAGCTTCCTCCACTAGAATTCTTCGACCTGTTCAAATATGAGTCTGTTCAATGATTGAAGTAGTTGCCTTGTCCAATAGTGGGCTTCCACAGGACATACGATCAAAGGTTTTCTGATGTGTGAACTGGGGAGACACCTGGCAAGAAAAGGTCTCTTGTTTACTGAATTGTGTGACTTACCTTGATTACCTTGAAATTAAAATAAAGATAGTAAGTGGATGCACAATATAAGTAATAAAAAATGCAGTTAATTTATAAGATTGTTTTGATGTACTTGTCATTTCAGCATAACAAAACATGTATTTTATAAGAACCACTGAAAACTGGACTACAAGAGCTTTGCTCTTAATAACAGGCACAAGCAAACTTCTATTTAGCAATTTCTGAAGTTTCATCAATGTTTACAAACAGAATTTGGAGGAAATCCAGGTCTATGCAATATACTTTGAAAATATCTTTGCTATCAGCAATGCTGTTTCTGTTATTGCTTATTCATCACACCTTTTTCACCCCTGTAGGAATTCTTGCAAGAATTCCAAGAGACAACATATCTCCTTTTTTATTTATTTATTTATTTTATACTGCCAGTGTTACTTTCTGCTGCTTAGGAAGCACAGTACAGTTGAATCTAACCAACCATGGATATTTAATGTCGTCTTCTTTCTATAAGTTAAATAGTTGTTCCTGTTCACAAAATAGTTTATTGAAAACTATTACATCTAAAAGCATGGAAGGTCTTCACTTCAGCGAAGCCAGCCTCCATGTCAGCAAATTTTAAAACTTCTTCAAGCTTCCTATCTTTATAAACCAATTAAGCAGAGATATCTGCAGAATACATGCTCCATCTAGGTACATATTTTGGTTCTTTAATTCAGTCATGTTACCAAAAAACAACCCCACTGACCTTTGACGATCATTACTGCAGTTCAGAATTTATTTATTCAAGATTCCTGAATAGATACGGTAACTAAGACATGCTGAAAATTCAGTATCAAAAGTGTTGATTGTCCTTACAGTTAAATCTAATGTTTTAAAAATTACGTTCAAGACTAATGTTTTAATTTTGGTAACACGATGTTTTCTGCGATGTGTTAGGTGTTAAACAGACTACTCAAAAGCATGCTTACCGCTACCTTATGTCAACCCTGTTCTTCAGGGCACCTAGCGTATCCTTGAGTGCTTTTACCAAGTAGGGGATCTTAGCAAACTTCTGGAGAAAGAAACTTCCAGATACTTCCTGGAAGTAAGGAAAATACTTAGGAGATAGGAAATGCTTTAGATAGTTATCCTTTCTCCTGAGAGAGCTCTTAGCTTATCTTTGGTTTACCACTGTTTCACTGACTTGAAGTGCTTTACCCTCCTACAGCTCATAGCAGCATGCATCACATTTTTTTCCTTTTAGCAACTATAAGAAATTAAATAATTCCAAAAGGTACTGTGCAACTGCAAAGGATGGTACAAACATAGTACATGCCCTTTAGCACTGCCAACTGTGCTTGCTCTTTCTAATCAGCTTTCCATATGTAATAACCAATACAGTTATTAATATACAACTTGCAGTGCTGTATGTGGCCAATAATTATATAACACATCGGCACAAATAATTTGCAGCATGTGCAACAGTATTTGGACATGCATAATGCTCAGAAAATATTCTTTTGTAGAGCTAGGAGGAGGCAGAAGTAGTACCTCTTGCGTCTTCTAACTGGCCTCTGCTGGCACCACCTCAGACTTCCTTTGACACTTGCCAGAGACTCTAACCATCTTTGCACTTTCTATGGGGGCCTATGGTTTTATTACTTTGTCATCAATTTTCATTCAAATCAAGGCTCAATTATAGTGCTTGAATGGTAGTTTTACATCAGGAAGCCTAACTCAAGCAGCAGTAACAGTTTCTCTGCATTACTCCCAAAAGTTAGAGCTGCTAAAGAGCTGAGGCAATTATACTTGACCAAGGACTTGCTAAGCATGTGAGATGTCCTACAGAGTAATTATATTTGCATTAAAACAATAGCATTTCACTGACACAAACTTCCTATAAAACTTTCACGTTAGCATGGAAGAGGTTTACTAAAATAATTACATTAGCCAAAGATAGCAAGATAGTGTTTCTTACAGTTCTGTTGCTCTTACCATGTTGGGTTTTTTCCCATAGTTCAACACAGGTCTGGCTGCACCTGGCTTGAAATGCAAGAATAATTGAAGTCACAGTTCTACTGCAGTGATATTAAATGTACAGTATATAATCAAGATAGGGAGTACTGACCAGCATGTGGCTGCATCACAACAGTTCAGCTAGTCACTTCACCCCTAAAAATGCCCTGTTTTCAATATCACTAATGACGCATATTCTGATTTTTATTTTGTGACTGGATTTGTCTTACTGCAGAATATTGCTGTACCAGACTGTTCTCTGCTAGTAATATGTTAAACCCAGACTAGGATCCCATTATACTAGAAGCTGGACAGATCAAGGCCAGTTCCTACCCCAAAAATCACATTTGAGTCATGGATGGTAGCTGCACTTGCAATATAGAAATGGGACAAACACACAGAAACCCACTGACATCAGTACATGCTTGCCTAAGTCATTCCATACAGACTCCAGATTCTGGTCTTCTCAGTGTTTAGAAGGACTGGCAGCAGTCATGAGTAGGCACAGAGGGCTCTGACTGATATGAAGGCACAATGAGATAACTGCAGCAGTACCCTGCCCCAGCTTTTTATCTTGCCCTCAACCAGCCTACCTCTAAGCAGAGTGCTGAGCTGCTCACAAAGTAGCGACGTGAGCTACTGCAGTTTACAGCCTGTGAAAATAAATCAGCACCAGTTTCGGTTTACTTTATTAGTGTCAAACTCTAACTTCCAATAAGTCCTGTATCAGTCTACAATATCACAGGAACTCTTACAGTATGTCTTTTTTGTATGTCAGAGACACAATCCTAAGAAATAAAAGCACTTGCAGCCATTCAGTTAGGATACATTCAGATGACTTAAGTTCAGAGAGAACTTCTATTCCCAAGCATTGTGCTAACAGTCTTTTGCCAGGAGATAATGCCAGCAACAACTTAGTACCACTACTTCTTCACTTTCCAGTATTCAGCTTGGAATTGTAACATTACTGAAGTGTTTTCAGATAACACATACTACCGTGAACACTTGCAGATGGTGAGTGAATGCCTCAAGTGTTTGGCTTTACCTCTACCCAGGAAATAAAATAAATTAGATATAAACTGATGTCCTGGTGTGATTTTCTACTTTGGGCATATGTTTGACTTTTTTTTTTTTTTTTAAATCGCCCTCCCCGGGTGGAACAAGTTAGTTTATCTGAAACATGTTTTCTGAACATACAAGAAAATTCTCAGAAAGAAAAGCCTGTGGACTACAATGAGTCTCCTAAATGAAAGCAAGGTCCCTTCCACAAGATCCCTATATCCAGTAAAATTTGGTCCAACATTTCTGGAGTTTCTTAAAAAGTACAAAGCTCCTGTTCTATCAAACTTATAATAATTATATTCTGCCATTTACCTCCTAAAACTGAACATGAAGAAAATCCAGGAACCCCTCAAGGTAAGCCCACAGGCCTGCACTGGTTTAAGTATTCTAGCCATTTTTTGCATGAATTATTCATCAAGGATCATGCATTAGCCTGGTTGTCAGCATAAAACTGCCACAGAGAGAAGACTCTTGACCACTTCCTCAGTTGATCTAAGTCAACGTGACTAATCATGGTGAAGCTATAAAAGTTACATTGCTGTAGAGTAAATTCAGTTTTTGAAGCACACCTAAAGAGGGGAAGCATCTCATACTTTCTTTCTTAAGTAGCTCACCTGGGCTTAAGGAGTAAAATTTAATCCTCTTTATGATGTAGATCTGTAGAGGGGATTAATGTATGCTCTTATGTTCTGCAAAAGGTTACTACCCTTTAACCTATTACAATACATTCAAATTAGACAATGGAGTCTGAACATGAGATGTTTGCTGTCAGTAACAGGGAAGCTGTGGTAGGTGCCGTTTCCAGGTGTTTTATAGTACTACCTGAAACACATATTCCTTCCTTCCTTCTTAAGGGGTTCAGAGGAGCAGCATACTACGTTCCCAAGGAACAGCTCCAGCACACCAGGTTCAGAACTCAGCTCAGCGAAGATCACTGTGCACTGGCTCTCATTCAAAGTTTTATGGCAAAGCTAAGTTCTGAATCCAAACAAAAACAGGCAGTTAATTTTCTTAATTTGCTTTCAATAGCCTTTAGTGAAACCAGCTAAAACCACAGTGCCATTAAGATGAGCAGTATATACTAGGATGCTTGTCCCTTTAAACCATGGAATCTGTGTAAACCAAACAGTGGAATGACTCAATGGTTTCTACTCAGTTGCTGCAAAACTGGAAGGCTCACAGCATGCTTTTTCTTACACATCTGAGGAAAAATAACCTCTATGAGCTGGTACAGTAGGCTGCTACTGCCTCATGCATGCTAATTGGTGGTCATTGAATAAAGGTTCCATTTCCAGCTGAGTCTCTGAAGCCTTTGTTTTTTAAAAATAAAACACTTCCTGGAGACAAGTGAAGAAACCACTAAATTGCTACAGAGTAATTACATGTGAGGCCAGATGAAGATACCTCTTATGATTAATTTCTCCAAACAGATTAAAAAAAAAATCATACTTAAAAATAGTAATTTTAACACTGGTCAAACTGTGGTTTGGTTACCTAATTACCAAAACTAAATGATGAAGAACACTATGGTTAATGTAAGGAGTTTCACATTAAATTAATCATGCATTTCCCTAAGTCCTCAGTATATGCTTACTGAAGTATTTGAAAAGTTTCAGAAAGTGGATGTAAGTAATGTACTTGTCTTCACTCACTGTCTAGTTAAGTAGATATTGTATTGGAAAAATTTGCTAACATTTTGGATGTGGTTTTCCTAGCTTTGTTTTTCCTTCCTGGACACCACATTTGAATGCTAGCTTTCTTCCCTTTAGTGCATCTTTCTGATACCATACAAAGGACAGAAAGAACATTCCTTAAATTCACAAATGCACCTCATGAAAACAAAACTCAACCAGTATAACAAATGTGTTTTGTAGTTTACATCCATTTACAGTGTATGCCTAATGAAAAATACAGGATGCAGTGATATTAAAAGTCTGACTCTATTTGACTCTTCTGGAATGTGAAATTATGAGGTCATTAAATTATATTTTATTTGTCAATTTTGGCAAGAACTAGCGCCACTCAAAGGACACTCTAACGATCCAAAGAGGAATGTAAGCAATGTAGCATTGTCAGATACAGGTGTCTGTGATGCAGGATCTATGAGATTGCTACAGGAACCCATCATGCTCTGCCTTGCTACCAATCTCAGAAGCTTTCCATCACTGAAGGTACCATTAAAAATAAGCAAGTTTTTCCAACAAAATGATACTTAACTGAGATTTAAGCTTTCTGCAGGACCCGTTCTCTTCAACTTTTCACTCAGCAAAAAATAATGTGTTACAATAAGGGCAAGACATCCCATCATGATTTTTTAGATAGAACTGAAGCAATGAAAGGTTCCAAATGAGTTATTTACAGCATGAAACACCAAAATCCAAACTCCTGAAATTATTTTCCTTTCATATGGAGTCATAAGAATTCAAAAAGCTTTCCTAGCTTATCTTCCACAAATCATTTATCATTTGATTGAGACCCAAGAGAACTTGGACACTTAAGAGACCACCAATGCTACAACAGGTTTGTAACATGAACCCTTGCTTTCCGAGAAAAGCATGTCAGTCTAGTTTCCCCTCCGCTCCTTGTCAGTGAAATAAATATGTTTCAAGCACAGAACAGAAAGCTCTTAACTATCTTCTGTGGCTAGGTGTGGTTATTATCACTACTCCTACAGATTGTTGTGAATTATCTCACTGTCCATTGAGACTAGGATACTACTGGTCTCTCCACATATTGGTGAAAAACAGTCCTTCATGAAGAGCTTACACAAATAAAAGAGGCAAAACTGCAGCATGGGAGAGAAATACCATCCTTATTTCAGACTAAGTAATTGGATGCAAACAGATTAAGGGACAAATCTGCAATGAAACTCAAGTGTGTAGTACTCATTAAACTAACAGAAGCTGTGTCCAAGCCCTTTTATTGGCCTTAGCCTGCATACTGCAGATCACACAGACTGTCAGAGTTAGGAGCTGAACCCATGCTATCTAAGTCCTTCTGTAGCCCATTAACCACACAGAATCATCCTTGTGTTCGTATATATAACCTCAACAATTATTTCATTGCCATAAAAGGAGGTTATAGGACATGGGTTGAACCCATTCCTGAAGCATTGCAAATTCCCAACTAATATTATGTTTTCTAAGTGTGTAACTTCCTATCAAATCCAGAGCCATAAGACACGTCAGTGCCATGGATGCCTCACTTATCAATGCCAGAATTGCTCATGGCTTGAATTTCTTCCATCTACAGTCAGTCACAGACCTGCAGCATGTGTTCCTACATGATGGCAACAGCAGCTGCTGGCCAGGAGAGTGTACGCATCATCCTGTTGGCTTACCTTTGATTTCCAATTTCTGATAATGCGTAAGGCCTTCTTCATTTTGCAAAGAACACAGGTATACAAGTAATCATTGTCCAAATCCAGTGACAAATTCAAGCCTAAATGACTAATGTCATTAGGACCATGTGAGTTGGATTTGATTAATTACTATTTTTAAGTCACTGAGAAGAAGGGTATAGTCTGACAATAAACTTTTAAAACACCTGAAGCTACAGCTCCTACAATTAATAGAAAACTAGCCCATACTTTCTATATATCGCCATCAAGTGGAGTTAAACATACTGTTACCATAGCCTAAAGCCTGAAAAAAAACAGGCTGTTAAATACATGTTTAATAAAAAGGTTTTGCAAAAAGTTAAGTTTGATGTCAGATTACCAATGAAACATAGGTCCAAGTGCCTGTGCTAGTTCCAGAACAGAATGACAAACACCACCACTGAATACATCTTCACCACACTGGCTGGTTAAAGAGGAGGGTGAAGAGGGAAATACATCATGCAGCTGGTCTGAGTGGTTTTAAGTACCTTCTTCTCCCTAAAGGTGAGTGACAGTTTCCCAAAACCCATGCTATTTCCTGACTTTTTAAGACTAAATCCTTTGAAAACTGGCTGACATTCACTGGAAAAGAATGGTGGGGCAGAGGGAGAAGGAAAAACTGTTCTTTACTGGCAGCAACAAGGCACTCGACAAAGAGTACAGCTTTAAATTCCCACTCTTTGCAGTTTTTATTTGCATAATTTATTAGGACTCCACCTCTGGTTCATCTCTCGCTTCAACTTTTTGCTTCCCCAGTGTCAGGAAGACCAGAAACAGCTACAGTAGAGCAGACCATGATCCCTTTGCAAGTATTTTGGACCCCTCCTGCTTCTTGGGACTCACCTCACCTCCGCTCAGCTGCTGCAACAGCATTCATCACTGTGGTATCAGCAGTAACTCATTCCTCTTTACATCTGGTGTCTATTAAAGTGGTTCACTGCATAATGGAGGGAAAAGGAAGTGAGGATTTTTTTTTAGGGTGTCAATCATTAGTACTTGCAAGAAAAATCAACTATCACATAATGAAGGCTAGGCAAATAGGACCTGATTAATATCTCCTTCAGGAAGGCATTTCAGGGTCCTTAGGTGAACCCTAAATGTACTTTAAATCATTTGCATTATATTGTAGTGTTCTCTGGGTGGACATTTAAGACCCAGTTTTTATTACGTTTGTATTTTTCCTGAAGCTGGCATTTTTTCAGCAAGACTGCAGGTGGCAGTAGCTCTACAGTTATTTATTTTTCCTGGTTCCCTCCTGCAAACACTTTTACCTGTTTAAAAAAAAAAACAAAAAAACCCAAAAACCCCACAAAAAACCCAAAACAGCCAAAAAACCCTCTTTCTCCCTTTCTGGTGAAAGAGGTGGTGGGAGGACTGTCAGAATCAAGAGAAATAAGAAGCATTCCCCCTCTGGTTGTCAAAATTCTAGGATGCAAAATGTTCTCATTTCCAAAGATTCACCCCTCCCCAGGAATTAGATCGGGTTCTGCGTCTGAGAGAGTAGAGTTAATGCTCTTCAGGGCATGCTGGAGTGAAGGGAGGGAGATGTGTTGTAATTTCCTCAGAGCATAATTTATGGTTGGATTTTTAATGGTTACATAGGCTTATTTTGACGTCTAAAAGCAATACTGTACAGTTTTCCTTTAAAAGTATATAATTCTATTTTGCATTTCTTTTTAATATTGGACAAGTGGCAAGAGCTAAAATAGGCCTTTAAAAAAAAATAACTTAAAACCATAAAATTTAGTTTTATGGATTGCGATTCCATATTCAGGGTGAAGACAGTGAGAAACCCAGATTAGTGGTAAAACCTGTATAGTATGTACTGGTGAGGACACTAGAAACAGCAGGGTTGTTTCTCTCCCGAGTTGCCCAGGTTGAGCTTGATTGCCACAGGGTTGGAGCTAGTAAGGCAAAACTAAACTTAAATTAAATCCTAAGTTACTTAATGAGTTTAATACAGTTAAGGTGCCAATTTTTGTACATGTTATATAAGGGACATTATGGTTCTGATATCAGAGATGCAGCCACAAGAATGTCAGCATTCAGGTAGGCTGTATATCCTCATTTCATGTACCAACACCGGTACCTTATCCAAATACACCATGACTACCTTTAGCTACATGATACCATCTTTTATTCCTCCCCCTCCAAGTCACTGTTCACCAAATGAGCAGTGATACCTTGTTCTATCCTCCTTGCACGCATTCCTGCACCTTGTTCAGTGAAAACTATTGGAATTTGGGCTGGAGGCAGTGTTGACTCAACACCTTTTGAGTTGGTTCTCCCCTGCCAAACAAGATGAGGGCAAAGCACAGCAAGGTTGAAAGTTGCAGCCTAGCTATATGTAGCCCTAACGCTACAGCAGCAACAGCTTCCCTCCCTCCCACACATACACACTATACTCTTGCCTAAATATTTCATGTTGTTTTTTTAACTATCAGTGAGGCTTAGTATCAATGTCTTTTATGAAGACACCATTGATTTATTCGATTAAGAATTGGAACTAATCTTGAGAGCAGGGTTTTAGGGACCATTTTGGTTTTAAAACTAGTTTCATATTAAAACACAAGGGAAAACAATGCAGCAAACACAATCTGACCTTACCATAAATAAAACAACAGTTGCCAACACTGGACATTTGTATCTGTACTGGCAAAAGTGAAATGGTTTACATCAAATTGTAACAGACCCACTGCTGCATTCAGCACTGAAGCTAACTCTCATCCCTGTAAACAACACTGCAGCACATGCAGTAAAGAAAGGAATCACTGATTCTCTTTACCCTTAGCAGCAATTTTATCTATGTGGGTTATTGCCTACTATATGAGCTATACAGTGAATCCAACCGGTGGATTGCAGATCTTATAAACCTATTGCACTTCATGTTCTGTAAGTAGTAACTAATGTTACAGAGTAATTTTAGGTCTCTTAACAGTATTATGTTCGTTTGATAATAAATATGCGTTTCAGATCAATGAAAAGAGGTGAACTTACTTGGAAGGGCTACAAAGGAACAACTCTGTGGCCTTCATCTTCTTAAAATAAGAGTTTAAGAGTCTCTCTGTATAAGCTTATGAAAGGAACATGATGGTACAACTCTGGCTACAGCCCAATTTGTGGATGGTGGATCACATCCTGTAATGTCCTGACCCCACAGCAAATGAAAGATCAAAATCTGTCAGCTTCCAGCATATTGGTTTCTGTGGTGAGGAAGACTTTGGGCAGGTCCTCAGTTGAAGCAATTGGAGGACCAGAATCCTTAGGCATGGTGTGGCGTGCACCTCCCACATTTTTACATGGCCACTTCCCAGTGACTTTCAAACTTTCCTTCTGATGTTATTTCCTCAGCTGGGTATCGAAGCTAGCTCTGCAAATTTGACTGGCACTGCACGTAGTATTAAGCACATTTCAGAAAATGATGTACGGAGGTTCTGCTTTCTCGTTTTCTACATCACAGCCTAAATTTGAGTGCAGAACCTCCCTGTGTCACTGTTACTCGTTTTACCACAAGAGTCAGTTCCTCTCCAGCATTTCTCAAAAGCTTGTCCGCATAGCTGGAAACAAGACCCCCTGCTTTTCCACTCTACAGACAACTCATACTATAGTCTTTTCCAGACTCTCAAAGTCAGTTATCTGTTTGCCCCAACAAGCAGACTATCACATCAGTCTGCATCACATTGCTCCTGCTATCACCACATATCCTGTAGGCTCACTTAGTTCAATTGCTCTACTCATTTTCTAGGCTGAGACTTTCCCTGGACAAGCTTCCTGTGCTTGTCATCTGTTCTTCACTTCTGGTGAATCCTGTTAAGACACGGCCTAAAAACACTTACAGGGTACAGACGATCTCTTCTAAGAGCCAGGCTCACAATTTAACATTCTCTCCACTGAGCCTAGCCCTAAATCTCTCAGGAGTTTAAATACATTCCTCCCCACAGAATTACAAAGTACATGAGTTCTTCAGAAACAGAAAGGCTTTGCAAAAGATTTCTCATCACACCACACTTTTTTTCTGAAAAAGGGCATTTATAGCTCTTGTGGGAAAAAGATGAAAGAAAAAAAAAAAGGAGCACAGCCCCTAAAAACAAGCACCTTTACTCTGATTCACATTGTTGTTGTCTCAGAGATTCCATATATAATTAAAAAACCCTAGGATATTTTCTGTTATTAATGTCTTCCTGATAAATCATACACTGTAGCAGCTAGAGAAAACTAAATTTTCAACTCCTGTCAGGGCTCTTCAAGCTCTCTGTCATATGACTGAAGTAGCCTCCTATTAGGTGATGAGATCTTCATCAAGTGACTTGGGTGCCAATATGCCTTTACCAGTACCCCCAAGCATACTGTTTCTTCTCTGTGGTAATCTATTTAATGTTTAGAAAGCTGTTATTTTAAGAGTAATTTCCTTAGCTCCATGACCTTCTGTTTGTACTACAATTCTTTGGTCTTTAGTTCTGCTGTGGAAAAACCTTCACACAGTGGCAAGCAGAGTACTGTACCCAGTTGTCTATGTGGGTTAGTGTTTAATGCGATGGATTAGACGGAAATCCACCGGGGCTTTTTTTCTTTGTTCTGTGTCAAGTCTGTCTCCTTTCTTGTGTGGCCAAGACAGACACTGATAAATATCGACTCTATTTACTCAGAATTTCCTCTGTATTCCTCCGGTCTTCGTTAAACAAGTTTAGGTTGATGTAGGAAGCCTGACATGCTGCCTAGGTTTTTTTTAGACCTATTTCAGCAAGTCTGAAGATTCCAGAGCTGCTGTTCACAGCTCAGAAGTACTTGCCTAACAAACGTCTGACGTGAATATTACCAAATCTGGACATTCTGGAGATTGTTCAAATCGTCAAATGCCTTTTAAGCTAGAGGTTAAAAACAGAATACATCTATTTTTTCTATGGATTTCAGGGCAAGACTAAGTTTTGGGTGGTCTCCATTAACTAGATGGGACTTCTCTGTATGCACCACTCTTATTTCCACCTGCCTGTTCTTTAATGCATCTTTCAAGTGTTTCCATGCAAGCCAAAGTGGAAAAGATTTAGAACTCAAAATCAATGGGAACTTTCCTTTCTAGAAATGGCCAGTGAGAATTTGGCCAAGTATTCTGTCGATTGCACATTTTCTAAACAGAATCTAGCTCAGGTCCTTATAGCAGTCTTGGCACAGAAGCACATGCAGGAGTTAAAAGGAGTCAGAACTGATTTTTTAAATTTTTTTTCGTGATGATATGGCTTTGATATATGCATGGAAAAAGAGGCACTTTGCATAGCTATTAAGAGAACTTAATAACAAACATAATAAATCTCAATAGCTGTTTTTTCTCTTCAGGGGTAAGGTGATGAAACAGAAACACTTGTGGTTGGTTTTGGCCCCTGGGTAAAGAACTGTAACAGGTTTGGGCATGCACTGCATGTGATCAGGCTTCTCTACCGAAATCTCTGACCTGTTCTGTTAAAGGCATGAATCACAGTCTGAGAAACACTGCTGGAATCCTCAGAAAACCATGAAGCTCCTGACAGTTTGAGATGACAGTGTCCTCATTTGCAGCGCTACTTGATTATTTCATAACTTTACAGTATTTTATGACAAGTAGGGACTCACGTGTATACTTCACATTGAGGGAAGAGACCATCAATGACTTCAGAAATATTTTTCTTCTGAAAAGGGTGAGGATGAGAATTATTTAATTTCAGTAACATCAAAGAACTAATAAATGCCTGAGATGCAATGGTGCCTGACAGTTTCAGGTCATACTGGATGAAAGTTTGTGGGGGTGGTCTTTTTATGTAGGTCATTGTGATAAAAGGCATCAAGAGTTTTATAGCTCAGTAGTCCAGTTTTCAAGTTTACCTTCCTGCTCAGCATTGCTGTTTCAACTGTGCTGTTCATAAGCAGAGCATCTTCTAGAGAGGGCATCACTAGCTCCATTTTCAGGGAGCCAATATTTTTCAGCTAGAGATGCTGCTTATGTGACTTTGTCACACAAAATATTGGTAAAGAGTGGAAGATGAGTCATACATACTTTGATTAAATCTGGCTCTGTCTCTTCCAGTTTCAAGTTTATTTAAGACTCTTTCAAGGTTTTAAAGCCACTCTTCTAAAAGGCACAGCCAAGTGAAACTATTGGCAGATCAGGAGACTGACTTGTGGTAGCTATTCAATTTTAATGCTTCACATCACAGGTGTTTCATAAAACCTGGGGGGGTGGGGAGGGGGGGGGGGTTAAAAAAAAAAAAAAATCACACTACCACATGTCAGTGGAGGACCAAAATAAGAGTAAGTGTTTTGCTATCCAAGCCAGCAAAACTAGGATTTGGAGATTTGTTTCCTTGACATGCCGGTCATTTGTTTGCAAAGTGGAAACTAATTTAAGGGTTACATGCAATACTAAACAAGAATTGGTCAGTGGCTATTTCCTTTATTTTAACTCTTTCCACTCTTTCTCAAGCCTTTAACATAAATGGTTACAGTTTCTCTTCTCTGAAGTTATGCTGGAAGTTGACATAGAGAACAGATTCTAAGACTTTTGCTCTAACCACAAGTTTGTCTTTATAGTATGAATGGGGTTGATTACATTACTAGCACTAATAATCTATGGATGAGAACTTCTTATTAAGAGGAGATTATTTTCAGTTTATAACTTTAGCAAAATTTCTTTGCTTTGTATGAAAGTTGCTGTTCCAGGACATCTGTATCAAGCTCAGTTGTTAGGATGGGGCTGCTCTAGAGAAGAACTGCATGTTAAAAAGACTGTTTTCCATAGGGCCTCCATGAATTTCCTGGCAAAAGCTGGGAGGATTCTAATAAGCAAGCTAGTAACTGCTAGAAGAGACAAGATTATATCCTTAATCCTGACCAAATGAGCTGTAATATCTCCTCTTCTGTGCCAGAGTTCCTCTGTGATGCTAGTCACATCACTTAAACCAAACTTTTCACAGGTTGTCAGTGTTCCTCATTTTCTAGGTGCTTGATTTGGACACTGAAGTCTGATTGCAGAAGTACTAAAAACACTCACATCTGCAACTGACGTCAACAGGGGCAAATGTTTTGAAAATAGCAAGTACTATACCAGTGTGTCCAACTTTTCTAGTCAGGCAGGTCCAGTAGTATCATCCAATGACAGATGAGTTTCTTCTAATGGCACAACCACCTCCTCCAAGCATTCTCATGGGATGGAGCAAGACACAGTGGGCTCCAGGGCCATATGAATTGTCTGAGTGTGGCACATACAGATTGTAAGTGATATTCATCTATCTAGTGATAAGAACTGTGGGGAAAATGAGATTCTCAGTGTTTCAGTTCACCCTAACGTTCATATTTTCAATCTTCATTTATTTGGGCTTTTGTTCTATATCCTTAGAAGAATAACATTTTTGTCACAAGAAAATCATTCTAACCTGTCTAGACCACTGTCAGAACTCCAGCAGACTCAGCTGGACGTACCCAGAAGCATTCATAAAGTCACCATGACACCCAACTTACTTTCTTGCAGACCAATACACAACTTGCAAAGCTAAGTCTTGCTTCAAGAAAACACTTGTACAGTTTTGCAGATGCTGCCCAGCCTTACTATTTACAACCACATGAGCCCACTGTCAGAACACTTTCCAAGTCTGTAGAGAAGGCAGGGATCCTCCCTCAGCCGCCAGCCCTACACCCAGGTAGGTCAACAAGAGTTTGCTGTTGATCTGAATACAAGCAGCACTGGGTTCTCACTATGCTATCTAAGGGAGTGTCTTTGGGTGCAGCCAGTTGTTGGCAGCACAATGCTTAAAGCTGGGAAGAGCTGTTGTAAATACACCCAAGGGCTTAAACAGTACTCTCATATTCTTATTTGGATGTCTAGGTAAACAGCAACATTTGAAGACTTTGCAATTCCATTTCCCTACCCTCAGGTGAGAAAAGTCACATGCACTTTCAGGTCAGGTCTCAGCAGCGCAGAGACCCTGAGCCTGTACAAGTACACGTACCTGATGTGTTACAGCACCGCGTGGGGATCCTTAGCTTTGAAAGCAAGGCAGACCACGTAAGCATGACAGCATCCAAGACAATGTGCTTGGGAACAGCAACACAATTGCATGGTCATACCAGTTCTGGCTTTGGTGCTGGGATGTTTATCTATAGCTTAAAAGCCTCTGCACCATATTCTTACACAGGGTAGAGAAAGAATAAAAGACCCTGTCCCATTATCACCCAGGCTTCAGCTTCCAATCAGTAAATCAAGAGGGGAACTGAGAAAGAAACTAGAATAAGGAGAACACTCTGCTTCCTCCACCACTATCAGTCATTGCTTTTCTTGTGTAGAGAAGAAAACAGACTGAGGTCCCTCTCTTTTCCTGAAACCCTGCTGTCACAGGGCTCTTTTTCTTGTTATGGAAGACTCTCTTGCTTTTCATCAGCCTGTTGCATCTTATCACAGTCTTGGATAGCACCTGTACCGTTTCTGATGTTGCAGCTTTAAGTACAGAACACTTTCCTAAAAAAAGTTTTCTAGCCCTCACAGCTCTGGAGCAAAGGTTGAGAACACGAGCTTTTATGAAACCAAATCCATGAAACAACTTGCCTTTCATAGTGCCCTGCAAATATTCTTTTATAATCTTGTAATTTTAGAAGGCCTGATCCATTACAATACTGATTTGTCTTAATTCACCACTCATTGTCATTAACCCCTCATCGTTACAAAATCATGAAGTCCCCTAAACCCACAGGATTTACCTAAAGAGAATCACATCAATTTAAAAGATACCTTTTGAACACTGATACTTTTGGGTTTTTTAAACATAAGTTTTAAGTTTTCATCAAAACCTGAGAGAAAACTAGCCACATATCCAGAGATTCCAGGACTGGAATTTTAAGAAGAATATCACAAATTATGGTAAAGGCTTAAAACTTGCAACAGAAACAGTTCAGGAAATCAAAACTTACTTCTACCAACAGCTGAGCAGAAGACTTAAAACGAATCACTGCATGAGCTCAAACAGCAACAGGAGCGCCACTTTGTGCTTCCATAATCTGTTTTCCATTATAGATGTTGAAAGTTCTGTGGCAGAGAAAATCTCTTCCCTATATATTTGTACAGTGCTTAGCTTTCTGGAACTCCTTTCCTCTACTGGGGCCTTAAAGAGCTGCTACAGCATAAAATAGTAGTAATACTAAGTTAGCTAAATTCTGCTTTCTCTACAGTGTTAACATTGGTCCTGTTCAGTACACCTGACCCAAAATGACCTCATAAATTGAACTGAGCATACATTTAATGAAAGTGACTATTAACAAAACAAAGTGACAAAGACAAGAAGAATCAACCAGCTGCTCTTGTTTGCATTAGCTAACTGGGCGAAACATTGCTGAGGCTCTAAAGCTGCAGTCATGTAGTGGGAAGAACTTACGTCTCCTGGGAACATAACTGGGCCCCTAAACTGGCTTCTGATGGGTGTAATCAAATAGAAGTTAGAAGTACATATCATTCAGATATGCAAAAGACTATGAAGAGAAACCAACTCACCCATATAAGAAATACTGACCATAGTGCAATATTAATCATAACACAGGGACAGTAGGTGGGAAGAGAAGGGAGTGAACGCAGCGGACTGGTAAGAACCTGCTGTCACTGAACTCAAATGGCAAAACCCCATCCCTCTGCCTTCGGTGGCTGGCCAAGGTGTTAGGTAGCTGAGCGATAGAAGAGCAAATGATTCACAATCTGTACTAGGTCCAGATTCTGAAGAACTGACTGGTAGATTATTAGATTTACTACCAGAAAGCACAACTCTTAACTGTGACTCTACTTGCTGTAGCAATTTGCTTTTGGCTCTAAGGTGCATGTCCTTCACATTGTTACAGTGGTACATACCACTGGTCCTATAAATAGTTTCTATAAACATAACCATTTATATTCTGAGAATACATGTACATACTGCTGCACACTGTTACACAGCTCAACTTCTAAACCTGAACTGGTAACTAGGAGCAGCTTAGGCAACACTTTTGGGGCAGTCTCTATCTTTTGCATGAAGCAGCTTCAAGGCCCAAGCAAACTAGTCAGCTAACAACTCACAGTGCTCTGGGTAGCCCTCTACTGAGGGCAGCTACCTTGCAGCAAGTTCGCACAGAATATATAAACCACCATCTTCAGTGTAACTGAGAGGTTTGCTGTGAAATGCTCCTTGCTATCTGCCAGTGTAAAAGAAAGGAAGGAAGAAGGCCTGGCATTACACAGCCAAACTGAGGGGAGGCTAGGCTAACCATTCCAAAAATTATATACATAAAATTGCCTTCTCTGCTTGGTTCTTTTCATGTCTTTAAGTGATACCGTATACTGTATCATAGCTGTAAATGTTGAGCTGTCATACATGAAAACAAAGCAGATGATGTCAGAGCTAAAGCTATTATTGTAACACCTAATGTGAGCATTTATGCCTAGATTTATTTTCTAAATTAATTGGCAGGCTTACTTCATGGAAGAAGAGATAAAAGTAGACTCATAACTGTATCTATCAGCTATTTATGCAAGAAAACTATAGGACTCTGAAAGAAGAAATATAGAAAAGGCAATCTGATAAACTCCCTTCCATCCATTCAGATCTTCTCCCCACTTGGAGCATAGGATCGAGCTAACCTGTTAAGTTATTTATCTCATGCACAAAAGTCAGCTATCACATAGAAATACAGGTTCACTCACACTTCTGTTCAGATTAGTGCCTATCCTTCAAGGATAACCTAACCTCTTCAAGGTTTCATGATCACTTCTGTTTTGGGGTTTTTTTTATAATTCTTTAATCTTCCTTTTCTTGTTTACTTCTGGCTCTCTCCAAAGGTTCCCCTTTCTCTGTTAATTTACACATCAGCCATATCTAGAGCCTCATGACTCTCTTATTTAAGTCTACTACATGTATTCCCCCCCCCCAGCAGCTATTCACTACTGAAATCTTCTCCTGCTTCAGCTCTAGCACTTTTACCCACTCCACTAGAAACTTAGTCTTTTAGCATAGTTACAGGTCTGAACCATTTTGGAGGTAATACGAGATCCCATATCTGATTTGCGGTTCTGTAGGAAGCAAGTGAAAGGTACATTTGGGATGCAACCTGTGTAACTACAGGAGACACTACACTGCTGAGTTTTGCAGGGTTTTGCTGCACCCATCTAAGTGCTGATGAAATACGTGATGAATTAAGGCCAGGTCATCACCCACCAGAAAATGGCAAAGATGACAGAAAGTACTTCTCATGGATGCTGCAATGTGGGGATTCAGCAGCATCATTGAACTCTAGACCCTCCTCTAGCTGCGGTTCAAATTGGTTGTCTTTGCACATTTACCTTGGCTATTCAGAGCTATTTTTTTATACAGTTTTTACTGTCTACCTCATTAGAGCTCAATATATATTCTGTCTCAGAATGATGGCACTATCTTAAAAATATGTTTTGGGGCTTTTTTATGCATATTGTCATCTTATGTTCCTGGTGGAGTCAAGTTACAGGAGGTAATAGCAACGCCAACAGCAAATGTTAGCTAAACATTGGTAACCTCTATGAGGACTGGAGTGCAAGACAATCACTGGCTACTATCCAAGGCAAATCAGTTTTTAAGTTAGAAATTCTGCATGATAAAGAAATAATGGATTAACCAGAAAGAGATTTGGATAGTATGGCCTAGCAGGCCAATGAAGAGAGGCAGCTGAAAGCTTTAAAAGGAAGTATCTCTCAGTAGCTATTTTAGACTTTCCCTCATCTCTTCCTGTTTTAGTATCAAAGCTACTACGTCAAGGGGAACGCAAAGATCCTGTCCCGATTCCAGTAAATACCTCAGAAACAAGGAAAAAATAAAGTAGGAAACATCAACGATTTTTTTCTCCAATTCAGGCGTACCAATTAAAGTGAAGAGTGATTATTTTAAAAATCTCTCCCAGTCTTACACATTTATCTGTTTTCAGATATCCCTGGAGAAATAAAGCTTAATTCTCAGAAATAACACTTTGTTCATGAGAAGAAACAGTATTAGTTACAGAAGTAAAAAGTACTGAGGCCAAAGATTTCTGACCTTAGGAAGGGATCTGTACTCCCAGAGCAAACCTAGCAGAGAACAGACAGGGGTCCTAGAGTGAATTGACATACCAGGAAACTTAAACATACACAAACTTACTAAGGTGAAACAGCCTGAGTAAGCATACAGCTAGAAAGCCTTGCCTCCAAGGCACCTCCCCAACTACCAGACACTGTAACATAGCTAGAAACATTTCACAATATCTCCCTCAACTCAAGAGCATAAGGACTTGCTCCTTTAGGTTCAGCTTAATCACCTGCTCTTCATTTGTGAGCTGCTATTGTCCAGGCACTGAAGTATCTTGATGGTAATACTGCAAACCTGCGTTATCCAGGAAAGAGGCACCACTTTATCACTGCAAACCACTCACACCTGACTCTATACTATCTGCCTAATTTTCCTAGTGGTTGGAAATAGGATTAGAGAAATAATTGCTCATTTGACTCATGGTGAGAAGCATGTGCTTTATAACAGTTCATTTATCTAGCGTGTCCTGGGAAGATAATTTTACGAAACTGTGGGCTTACAGCCTGGCACTGTTGTGGGTTTCAGTACAAATAACATTTCTGTTATGGTGTGAAGTTATAAGAAAGAGAAATTTATGCTTTAACTATAATTGAGAAGAGGATTTTCTTTTAAAACCTAGATGTTTGTGGAAGCTGATAAGGATTTTGCAGGGAAAGCTGAGTCTGAGTACTTGATAATGTGTCCTTTTAAAATAAATCCACCAGGTAAGTCTCCTTAAGTTTTGGAACTTTTCCACCTTGCCTGATTTCCTGGTACTTGTTAGTACAGGTTTTGCCCTGTGAGTATGCCTTTGACTAGCTGTGATATGGCACCTTTCCTTTCAAATGAACCTTATTTTGAAACTTCTTGTATTTTAAATCCATGTAGACTTCCTTCTTAAAGGGCTTTGGGGCCCAATTCTCTCCATACTTGCTCTGCTTACTTCAGTGCACTTGCTTTCACAGAAAAGATTAATGTTGGGTCTTGAGCGTCCAGAAAGTATCCCCATTTAATAACAAAAAACATGGTTTATTCAGGAATGCTGAGTCATTCTCAATTCCGAGTTTGGATTGGGAAGAGAATGGGGAAATGCATTTTTAGAACTGTATCACAGAGCACGAGTGGCAATCCAAATAAAGGAAATGACTGTCTCTTCATACATATTTATATGTAACCTGTGTGAGATTTCAGTTCTTCTATCAAGAGACAGAGAAAATCCTTTGCCTTTCCCAGCTCTCTTTTGCAGTCTCAGCACTACTTTTAAACAAGTACGTCTCTGTTCCAACCTAGAGATGGGGCACAAAGCGCAACATCTGAATCTACTCCCTTTCCAGGAATGAAATCAGCTGCCATCTGGATGGACTGGAAGCGTTCAGCAGCATAGTCTCCCTCTATGACATGACCGGGCTATCTATAC